>NC_136069.1:951717235-952171585 GCF_964261635.1 Lissotriton helveticus
AGCCAGCTATCCTGACTTCCAACAGCCCGATCCACAGTCCATGCAAAGCTGGGACCCGTGGAGGCAACCTGAAGCGTGGGAGCGGCCATCTTGAATAAACCACGAAGCGCTGACCGTGCAGCCCCTCGAGGCTCCCTCGAAGCTGTGCATTGGAGTTTGAGAAGCTACAGCTCTGAGCAGCTTTTGCACCGAAGCTCACCCCTCCACACGCGACGAGTGCTGCGTGGGGCCCTTTTGCATTTTCCTGCTCGATGCGTTGGTCCGGTCGCTTGCCCGTTGACTAGTGGCCCCAGAACTGACGAACCTTCAAACTTGAACAGCTGGTCTGGTTGCTCCAGACTGGCACTCGCTCCCCTGAAAAGGAGCACCCGCTCAGACCTTGCTGGTCCGAGTAATAAGCCATCTTCGAATCCTGCGTGGGTTGCCTTTGCCAAGGCTTGTTGACTCTGATCGTGAAGCCGACACCGCCGACAGCGAGAGCCTTCGTGGGACAGCTCGTGATTCACTCCAGGACATCCTCGGTGCCCCAGATTCCACGTGGCAGCGGAGACAAGGCACCCGACATCGACCTGATTGCGCCCGACATTGCCTGGTTCCTTCCTGGTTCCTTCCTGGTCACTGCCCAGTGACCCAGACTCTGTCCCATCTGCTTTCAGGTACCCTTCAGCTTCGATCCACCCTTGGATCGCACCGGACACTTCTCTTCTGGACGCCTGCAGCATCTTCATCTTCAGGCACCATCGAACTGCGTGACGAAACCCGACACACTTTGGCACCTATGCACCCGCTTCCTGTGGGTGAGGTAACTTACTAGCGCTGGTGTTCTTACACTGGTACACACCTCTAGTGCCTAACTCTTAGTTTGATAGTCCTAGTCCAGTCGGAAGACTCTTTAATCTGTAAAACGATAACTTTTACGCACCATTCACTTTACATTGGTGCATGCCTGTGCTTTCAGCACTGCACCCGAATCCCGCGGGCTACTCCCGTCCTAACTGTGGTTAGTCCAGTGTAGTCCAAGCGATTCACAAGGCCCTAGGCCTTACCCCCGATCGATTAGTGATTGTTATACCACTTTTTTGATATATGGTTTGAGTGGCCACCGGCCTCATCCAAAAACGTGCAACTTGTATATGTTATATTGTGCTTTTGTTTAAACGCTTGTGCTTCATTGCTCATAAAGAGTAGTGGGGATTATTCTGAGAATAAATACATATATTTTTATAATATATAACTTGTGTGGTGTCCTTTCATTTGGTATTACAGGACTGCATATGGTAAAACAGCTGGCTTCACATGCCCTCTTGAGTTAAGCCTTTAAGGCTGCTTAGTCCATGCTACCCCTAGGATAGCTTGCCTATAAGGTTGACTTACAACCATCACCATAAGGGATTGTTTGGACTGATACAAGGTGCCCACAGAATTGTGGACATCATACATCAGGCCAACTTCTCACACGTAGCTCTCTCAATCTTCAGTACCACATCTCCCCAGTACGCCAAAACCTCCCTATACGTCCATGCCAAATGTAAAAATGTGGCCCCTCCACACCACATCTGAATCTGAAATTCCACCCGTCATCCTCTCACATGTCGTACCCCTCAGCAGGCATTTCTTCGAATTATGTGAATCCACTAGCCACTTGGCTTCATATTGCAGATGGGACACATTAGTGCTGCAGACCTGGTAGGGCCAACCTCCCGTCCTTCATGTCGGTCTTTAACCCTGTTAAAGCTACTCTGCTGTGGTATTCCACCCATTATAAGGATATCAGTAGGCTATCCTATTTCCTAAAAAAACACCCTGATCAAAGGGACACACAGATTTCTGCAAACCTGTAGACCGGGGAGGAAAATAATCTTAGCTATTACCACCATGCCCATAGCTGAGAGGGGAAGTTGGTATGATCCAGAACTGTACCGACTTACGGAGGCCCCCAACACCCTTAAGTTACAGCACTTTTGTTGTATCGCTGTTTGTGCCACCATGACTCCAAGGTACCTAAATTTCACTGTTTCCCACTAGATGCCAAGGTCCGGGAGGTGTTCTTGTGGGATATCCACCCACCCACCTAGTGGAATCCGGAATGGCTTGCGGTTATTAACCTGGGGACCAGACTTCTCTCCAAAAGTCGCCATGTATTGTATCCGGCACTGAACCCCCTCTCTGGGGGAGCGCACATATACGAAGGCATTATCTGGGTACGGAGAGATAATGTGTAGTGTTTCCCAACTGAGTCACCCAGTCCCTCATCTTCTGACACAATAAAACAGCCAGGTGCTCCAGCGCCAAGGCAAAAAGCAATGGCAAGAGGGTGCCCCTCTCCACAGTCTAACCATCTGAGACCCCCCCCCCCCCCCCCCTGGCTTTTCAGGTTCTGTTTACAGCAACCTCGCCCAACCTCGAAAGGAATTTCCAAATACAATTGCTTTCAACACCTCCGTTAAATAAGACCAGTACACAGTGTTAAAGACTTTTTCCAGGCCAGTAGCAACCAGTACCATGCCTTGCTCACCAACACTCTCCTTCAGTACATGCATCAGTCTCTACATGTTAAGAGCTGTGCTACAACATGAGATAAATCCTCATTGGTCCTCATGCACTAGTTCCCATATCGCATATCACGCCCTGAAGTCTTGTCGCTAGGAGTTTACAAAGCACCTTAACATCAAAATGTAACATGTTGAGGGGCCAGTATGAAGAAGGGTCTAATGCATCCACTTCAGGCTTAAGCAGTAGGCAGATAATTCCCTCACGCATTGTGAGGGGGAGAATCCCTTCAGTCCACGCCTCCCGAAGCACCTCCAATAACCATTCCAACAGAAGTGCGGAGTAAGTCTGGTAGAACTCCACCGGGCAGCCATTGTGGCCGGGCCCCCTTGACTTATTAACGTCCTGTAGGGCCTGCTCTCAGCTCCTCTGTTATGTCTGCATCCAAGTCAGAGAATAGAATTAATCTATTGTATTGTTATTACCTTTTGGTATCCCTTAAATAGTAATTATACTCATTTAAATAGTATTTGCTATTATTTTGTACTAAAATCAAAAAATCAAGGGGGAAGGGATCACTTGTCCTGCATAACCAGGGTATGCAGGTTACGTTCCGAATAGTCCCAATTAAAAAACCCTCATGCACGTGTAGGGTTGGTAGTTAGAGCGGTATATCTTGATTCTCTGCTACTGTTAACAAGTGTGTGCATAATCATAGGGTTTAGTGGTTATGCATCCTCCAGCCGGAGGTTTACCCTTGGTTAAAAACAGTAGTGATCAGTGATGTGAAGGAGTGAACTGAAAGGTTAAAATCTCGTACAACCAGAATGGTAGTATTTATTTAGTCTGGATTCGAGATGATAAAATCTAAATTCTGTGAAAGAGAGTGATTAGGGCTCTCACACACTCGGTTTAGTGATTGTTGAAGGTTGACATGTTTCAGCCCTTAGCAGCCTGGTTAGGTCAAGTAGGCTTTCATTAGGACCGAAGTGCAGGGTGTATAGAGACCTAGGGCATCTCTGTGGGTGTCAATAGGTATTTTATTTGGCTACCTATTATGGATGGTGATGGAGGTAATATATTAATCCTTCCGAAAAGGACTAGAATGCACAATAATGACACGGATCACATAACTGGGGCGACCCGCCCGAACAGAAGAACATCTCACAGGTCACTGTGGAGGAAGAATAGGAGGAGGAGGAGGAGGCCGAAGCCCCGCCAAGAACCTCTGAATGGCCGAGTCCGCAGGGGCGTGGAACAGAAGAGCACCATCGAAAGGGAGGTCTACCAGCCATTCTCGAACATTCTCTGGGAACACACTGTCCCAGAGCCAGGCATGTCGGCGAAGTGCGACCGAAGAAGCCATGACACGACCAAGCACCTCCGAGATGTCCAGAGCGGAGCGAAGAATATATGCCGCTAACTCCCAGCCATCCAATACATAGTGCCGCAGATCCACACAGGCACCCTCCTGAGAAGCGGCAGACATAAGGGACTCCGCCGAGTACCACAAGCAAAAAGTGGCCCTAGCTAAAACACACAAGGTGTTAAGGACCCGCAGAGCCGCACTGGTGGAGGACCCCAGGAGTCAAGACAGCGGGCCTCCTGCGACGGAGGAGACAACAGTGGTGGCAGGGAGGGGAAGGCGTTCTGCAAAAGAGGGCCCCTGGTAGAAGGGCGTAGGAGATGATGTTGAGGTCGTGATGGCGGGCAACTTGTGCGAGGGGGCCATGTAGACATTGAACAGCCAGACATCTAATGCGCATAGGCTTCACAAGCATTAAAACCTGAAGGCATTGCACACTGTTACGGCGACACCGAAGTTGTCGAAAAGGCCTAAAAACCAGGCCAAGGAACTGCTGGTTTTCCAGAATTCGCGTTGGGACGCGGAAAAGAAGAAAACTGATGTCAGCAGAACCGGAGTCGATGCTCACAGCCGGTGCCGAGGAAAAATCCACCGGCAAAGACCTGACATGAGTGCCCTCCACCTGTTTGGGAACTGAAGGCGCTCCAGGGAGAGGTGGGGATCCAAAGAACGACTGGAGTGCAATAGAATAAGCCTCCAGTTGGGCACATGTCGCGCCAACCCCCGGAAAGGGAGGGTATGGAGGAAAGGACTGCTGGGCGCCCTTCCCTGGCATAGAGCGAGAGGAGCGGGCGTCAGCAGTATGCGAATGGGAGGAAGACTTCTGTGCTTGCCGCTTGCGCTTACCTGCCTTTGAACAACGTTCGCGGGAACAACCTCTGGAACGAGCCCGAACCGGAGGGGGGAGAGCGGCAGCGCGAAGGTGCTGGACCGGACAGCCGTGCGGCCAGCAGTTTCATTCGGCGCTCACTCAGGTACTTGGGCTTCATCCTCTGACAGGCGTTGCACTCTTTCGCGTCGCAATGCATGCCGAGGCACCACATACAGATACGGTGCGGGTCAGTGCCAGACATCTGATGCGCACAGGCTTCACAAGCATTAAAACCTGAAGGCATTGCACACTATTACGGCGACACCGAAGTTGTCGAAAAGGCCTAAAAACCAGGCCAAGAAACTGCTGGTTTTCCAGAATTCGCGTTGGGACGCGGAAAAGAAGAAAACTGATGTCAGCGCGCTGGGAGGGGCATATACGGCTCCGCTGACATGTCCGTGGACGACATCAGGGCGGAGTCGTGTGGCGCCGCCCTCCGGCGCGCAGGGGTGCTGATGTGGAAACGTTTTCTGGATTCAGTCTGACGCCTGGGGATATTCTAAGTTAAGGAATCTGCAGCTAGACGTCTCTATCAGATAGGTATGGTAAGATCAGTTCTGGAGAGGGTAACAGCGGATTTATACATATAGATGCAGAAACTTTTCCATTTGAGATGGCACGCCTTGTTGGTACTGTCCACTCTGGCTAAGATATCTCACCATTCCCTGTTAATTTTCAAGTGCTGAAACTCATTGAACTCAGGAGGCATGCCGATAAGTGGAGGTGCCTGAGATCTGGGTGTAGGATCTGCCCCTAGTTCATCGTAAAGAAGATTGGGAAACATTGGAAGGCGGAAGTGTGGGACGTGGGACAAGAGATGCAGTTCTGTGTACCAGTGTTGATGTGGCCATGCTGGAGCAATGAGAATCAGTTTGCATTGTTTTATCTTCATCTTCCTCAGGACTCTTGGGAGAAGAGGAATGGGAGAAAAAAGTGTCAGCGAAGATGCCGGGCCAGGCAATTGAAACTGCATTTACCCATAGCACCTGTTGGGGATGCTAACTTGCATATTACTGGCATTTGTGGTTCTGGGGAGTTGCGAATAGGTCCAATTCTGGAGTGCCCAAGAGCAGGAAGATGTGCAGGGTTTGCTGGTGCAGTTCCCACTCATGGTACAATGACGGGAGCCTGAGTGTCTGCAATCGTATGTTCTGCTCGGAGGCCGATTTTGTGAATTATAGCCCATTCCCACAACTTCTCTGCCTACCTGGAAAGCTGGCAAGATCTTGTGCATCCCTGTTTATTTATATAGTGCATTGTTGTGGTATTTTTGACATTTTTGTCTTGATCAGTTTATTTACTGAATGGCTTCTATAGCATCCTGACTTTATCCTAATATGTTCAGTTTGATCGTTTTTTGATATGAACAAAAGTAATAAGATGTGTAATTTCAGGTTATGTTTTGGGATTCAATGCAAATGTATACATTGGACCTAATTTTGTGCTTCTTTATCTATAGTCATTTTTGTGAGCGCGGAATCACTACTAGGCGCATGTCTGAGCACTCCGGAGAGACTAGTTTTTCTCAGTTATTTAAAGTATTTTGCAGACAGGGTAACTCTTTCTTGAATGCATCGTTGTGGTATTGTCTACGGACGAGCACTGGTGAATGCTGTATCCTGGGAAGGAAAACTTGGAGGGCTAGATGTACTGCTTTTAGTTCCAATACATTTATATGGGATTGACTTCGAGTCGGATGCCACTTCCCACTCACTTGAAGCTCTTGGAAAGAAGATCACCATCCCTCCTGAGATGAATCTGTGGTAATCATGAAGGGTGGTGCCATGTGTAGGACAGCCCACCACTCCAAGGCTTTTATCATCCGTGGAGTTATCATGATGATGTCGAAGGAGCCTTTGGATTGAGCCAACTGCTTGTCCATCTTCTCATGCATGGGTCGCATTTTGAGGTGACACAATGGGATCAGTGGTATGCACGATGATATTCCCAAGAGAGACTTGTAAAGTCGGACCAAAAGACTTTTGCTTCTGATGGATTTTGAGAGCATGATAAGCCGGTGTTGGCGTTCCTCCTCAGGATAAGTCTGTAAGCACACAGTGTCTAACTTGGTTCCCATAAAGATAATTGTTTCAGATGGGCTCGGTTTGAATTTTTGCCGATTGAGAGTGAGACCCAACCGCCGGAAGAGAACTGTGCAGGCCTTTGTGGACGCTTGCACTGCTGATTTGGAAGGTGCCTTAATCAATCAATCAATCAATCCGAGTGCTTGTAAAGAGTGCTACTTACCCGTGGGGGGGGGGGGGGGGGGGGGGGCTTTGGGAGCCAGATCTTGAGGAGTCTTCTGAAGGCGAGTAGGTCTTGGGTCTGCCGTATGTGGGTAGAGAGGGTGTTCCAGGTCTTGGCGGTGAGGTAGGAGAAGGATCTGCCGCCGGAGGTCGTTTGTTGGATGCGGGGGACAGTGGCGAGGGCGAGGCTGGCGGAGCAGAGCTAGCGGTTGGGGGTGTGGAAGCGGAGTCTGCTGTTCAGGTAGGCTGGTCCGGCGTTGTGGAGTGCTTTGTGTGCCTGGGTGAGGAGCTTGAAGGTGATCCTCTTGTCGACAGGGAGCCAGTGTGGGTCTCTCAGGTGGGGGGTGATGTGGCTGCGGCAGGGGACGTTGACGATCAGTCGGGCGGAGGCGTTTTGGATGCGTTGTAGTAGGTTTTTGGCTGGGATTCCGGCGTAGAGTGCGTTGCCGTAGTCCAGTCTGCTGCTGACATGGGCCTGTGTCACCATTCTTCTTGTTTCGGTCAGGATCCACTTGTAGATCCTGCGAAGCATGCGGAGGGTGTTGTAGCAGGAGGAGGAGACGGCGTTAAACTGCTTAGACATAGAGAGGGAGGAGTCGAGGATGAATCCTAGATTGCGTGCATGGTCAGTGGGTGTTGGTGCTGTTCCCAGTGTGGTCGGCTACCAGGAGTCGGCGGAGGGGGTTGGTCCGAGGATGAGGACCTCTGTCTTGTCAGAGTTCAGCTTCAGACAGCTGCTCCTCATCCAGTCGGAGTCAGCCTTCATTCCTTCGTGGAGGTTGGTTTTGGCGGTGTGTGGGTCCTTGGTGAGGGAGAGGATGAGCAGGGTGTCGTCAGCGTAGGCGATGATGTTGAGGTCGTGATGGCGGGCAACTTGTGCGAGGGGGGCCATGTAGACCTTGAACAGCGTCGGGCTGAGGGATGACCCCTGGGGGACCCCGCAGATGATGATGGTGGCTTCGGATCGGAAGGGTGGGAGGCGGATGCTTGAGTTCTGCCGGAGAGGAAGGACGTGGTCCAGTCAAGAGCCTTCTCTTGGATTCCGGCTTCTAGGAGGCGTGTCTTTAGAGTGTGATGGCAGACCGTGTCGAAGGCGCCGGACAGGTCCAGGAGGATGAGAGCTGATGTTTCGCCGTTGTCTAGTTGGCGCCTGATGTCGTCAGTGGCGGCGATGAGGACAGTCTCGGTGCTGTGGTTTCGTCTGAATCCGGACTGGGACGGGTCCAAGATGATGTTGTTTTCCAGGTGGCGGGCCAGTTGCATGTTGACGATTTTCTCGATGACCTTTGCCGGGAACGGGAGCAGGGAGATGGGCCGGAAGTTCTTGAGGTTCGCTTTAGGCTTCTTGAGGAGGGCGGTGATTTCGGCTTGCTTCCAGCTTTCCAAGAATGTTGCTGTTTTGAAGGAGATGTTGATGACCTTCCTTAGTTGGGGTGCGATGGCTGCGTCTGCTTTGTTGAATAAGTGGTGTGGGCACGGATCAGACGGAGATCCTGAGTGGATGGAGTTCATGACCTTGCGTGTCTCGTCGTCGTTGACGCTGTACCAGGAAGTCAGGCGGTTGGTGCTGGTGGTGTTCACAGGGGAGGTGGAGTCTGGCGTAGTCGGGGCGGTCGTGGTGTTGAAAACGTCATGGATGGCAGCGATCTTGCGGTGGAAGAAGATGGCTAGTGAGTCGCACAGTTCTTGTGAGGGGGGATGTCTTTGGGGTCAGCCAATTTGTCCACATATGGGAAGACTTGATCTTTATGCTGTCTGAGAAATGCTGCAACCGGAGCAAGGCACTTTGTAAAAATTCTGGGCACGGATTTGAGACCGATAGGGGGCACCTTGAACTGGAAGTAGCGTCCTGCAACCAAAAACCTCCGGTATTTCCTGCGCCTTGGGTGAATGGGTATGTGGAAGTAAGCATCTTCAAGGTCTAAGGAGGAAATGACATTGCACTGGTTTAGGACCTTCAGAACCTCCTGCAAGGTGATCATCCATAAAGAACATTTTTTCAGGTAGACGTTGAGGCTTCTAAGGTCTAAAATTGGTCGCCACTGCCTTAACTTCTTTCTGATTAAGAAGAAACTGGAGTAGAACAACGAGGTGCCTAAACCTCCTTGACTTTCCTCATACTGATATTATATGAATTCATTATTTTTGCATTTGTATTAAGATTTTTATATGAATTGAAGTCTTCTTTTATTGCACTAATCAATCTGCATACCTGTAATTTTCTCTTCCAAACTATGCCAAACTGACTCCTGCATCCAATACCTTTCATTTTTAATCTTAGTTTTACTTTTGTAATTATTTATTTATTATTCTATTGTCCTTTGTATTGTTACTTGAATTTTCTCAATAAAATTCTTTTTTTTAACTTAAAAATCAAGAAACTGGAGTAGAAACCTTTGCCCCAGTGGGAGACGGGGACCTTCTCGATCGCCCCTTTTAGGAACATGTCTTTGACCTCTTGTTGAAGAGCTTTAAGATGCTTTTGATGGAAGTGTTGTGGTAGGGTTGCTGGTGGTTTTTGGATAAACTCCAGTCTATGTCCAAATTGCACAAGGCATAGAACCCACCTGTCTGTGATAATGGCTTTTCTTTGGTGAAAATGGTTAGAAATAGTCCCTGCAATGTAAGAGGTTTTTGATGGGAGAAATTGAGGTGAATGTGGTGGAGAAGTTGGAGCCTGTACCATTTCATTGTCGACGGTCAAAATCCTTGCCTGCCTGAGCTGATTTTTCCCCTATTTGACCTGACATAGGATATCTAAGGTGGTTATCCTTGTTGAAATTGGGAACGGTAAGGCTGATTATTCAATGAATACGCAGGGTATTGATATTGCGGATAACCCCCAGCCCCTCCCTCCTTATAGGAAGACTGCCCTTTTCCTCAGGATCCTCGAAAAGGAGTTTTCCGTAACTGCAGCGTCCCCAAAGACTTGCTGGTATCCGTGTCCACCTTGATTTTTTGCTTCCTCCACTTGACTTACAAAAAGATCTTCTCTGTCATAAAGAAGGTCTACGATCTTATTCTGAACCTCTGGGTGAAATGAGGTGGCTTTGAGCCATCCTTGTCTTCTAAAAAATGCCACCCCTGCAGACTGCCTGAAGCCTGTGATGGCGACGTCCTTGGCAGAATCTATAGTTTTTTTGAATGCTCTTTCACCCCCATGCAAGATTTTTCGCTCCTCCTTCGCATCCTCTGGCAGTTGGTCCAGGTATGGGGTTATGTCTGACCACATCTGGCGATCATAACGCCCTAACATCGCCAGAGAGTTCACCGCTCTCAATGTCAATGCGGACATTGCCAAAAACCGCTTGTCGATGGAATCTAGATGCCTGTTATCCTTATCAGGAGGAGCCAAAAGAGGTGCGGCAGGATTTTATTGAGCGACGCTGAGCAGCTTGCATGACCATGGAATCCGGTTTTGGGTGACCTGAGAGACACGCCAGTGCTTTATCCTTAGCCTTGTATTTCTTGTCAAGATGTGAAAGCTCCGCCAGTACAGAAGCTGTGTTCTTCATAATTCGAATACTTCCAGATATAATCAATAATTGATATAGCCTTTACAGTCTTACGAAACAGTTCTTTAAAGTATTGAAGGAAACAATCAGACTGTTACAAGGGCATTAGTAGTGCAAATCTTTTTGCTGCACGTTCTAAAGGACTATGGACCCCTCCTATGTCCTCCGGGGGAGAATCTACTGGTGGAGGTGTTGGTGAAGCAGGCTAATATATGGAATAATTATCGCACTCTGTGCCCGTGTCGCAAAGTTCTCCCTCTTACCGTTCTTCGTCTGAATAAATTGCTTCCTGTAGAGGAATGGACTGTGGAGTATTTGGGACAGACAGTCTCGTAGGGATGGAGCTTTGCACTGGTGACTCCATTGGAAGTGGAGTTTTGGCAATAGGTACTGAAGGTGGGAATCGTCAGCAGTAATCTTCCAACATGAAATGAAGATCTGAGAGCAAGTCATATGGCATTGGGACCATCTCCTGATGATACTCCGTCTCCAGTTGGGCATAGTAGGTCTGATCATAGTAGTCTTGTTCGTCCTTCTCGCCATTGTCTTGGCACTGAACATGTAAATCTAATTGACTATATGCATCCCCAAATGGGCCCTCATCTTCGGACTCTCCCTCCTCCAAAAGATGTGTGTGCAGAAGAGGTGTCATTTTACTAGGGGAAGTATGTTCTGGGGTAATCTGTGTCCATAGGTACAGCAGTAAGCTTTGGATATGGTGATTTGGCCACCAGCAGTGATTTTGATGAAGGAGTCTTAGTCGACGAGATGCCTGCTGTCGACAGCCGTATCGTCGTCGATAGAGGTGGGCTCCACAACAACGTGTTCAACTCAAGTGATAGTTTTATCCTTGTCGATATTTGTGTCTTCGTTGACGATAGTGTCACACAAGTTACTACTTGTGTAACGATATATCTGTAAGAGACATTAGTTAGTGATAGATTCCTTACCTTAGAATATCCCCAGGCGTCAGACTGGATCCGGAATTTTTTTGTGTAGCAGTATCCATGCCGTCGGTAGGCGTCGTCTGTGGCTCCGCGTCCGTCGTCGGTTGCTGGCCGGCCCTTTTTTGACTGTGTTTTTTGGCTTTTTCTAAGCTGTGTTGGCCCTGAGACTGGGCCTTCTGTCATTCTTATTGGCTGATTTTTCAAGCCGTCTGTGGGTTCTCCGCAGGTCTTTCTATTGTCCCCTGTTGCGGAATGTGTTTCCTAAGGGGGTTCCCATGTTTTGGGACGTGACACGCCCTATGTGGGGTGATGGTAGCTATCATATAGTTCTGTCGGGTGCTGGGGAGGTGTGGTCGCTTTTCGGGCCTCTGCTCTCCGTGGCGTTGCAGTATGTTGCAGGTGTGATCCACTTGCTGGTAGTTCTGGATTGGCTTGAGTGCGCCCCGGGCTGTCTTCTCCGGGGTCGCTGCGTTGTTTTCCTGGTCTGCTGTTTAAGGCCTTGCAAAAACAACAGTTGATGGACAGAATGTAGAACAATGTCATACATTCATGGCTTGGCAGTTCAGGCTGGACTGTTCCCATGAGGCACAGGGTCAAGGCTGATTTGCATATGGCCATGTCTGAACTGGGGTGGTGTGGAGTGCAAAAAAACGATGGATTTAGGCCCAGATCTCTGTACTGGGGTGAATGTATGACATTGTTCTGCATTCTGTCCATCAACTGTTGTTTTTTGCATTTGTCACCCCGAGTGGGATGGGTATGCTCAGACGTGAGTCCCATGCTCTCCACACCACTGGAGTCAAGCTATCCTGGCTGAAGACGGCTGATAGCCAGAAACCGGTCCTAGGATGCTTGATTCCGGTCCAGGAAAGACATGGCTTGGCAGTTCGGCCTGGACTGTTCCCATGAGGCACAGGGTCAAGGCTGATTTGCATATGGCCATGTCTGAACTGGGGTGGTGTGGAGTGCAAATAAACAATGGATTTAGGCCCAGATCTCTGTACTGGGGTGAATGTATGACATTGTTCTGCATTCTGTCCATCAACTCTTAATTTTGCGTTTAAGGCCTTGCAGCCTGGCTCTGCCTAGCTCGACTTCTTTTTGGGCTGTGTGCGTGGACTCCTCCCTTGGGGACGTGTCCGGGCCCTTCTTGGCCTTCTTGGTCTCTGTCTTCGGCTGGCGGCTGTGTTGCCCAGAGTACACCGTTCTGTGGTGTTTCGGCATCTGGCCGGGCGTGCCGTCCTACTGTTTTTATGCACCATTGTGCCTTCTGGCACTTTAGCGGGACAGTCCTTGTCTTGCCCGCTTCTTCCAGTGGGCCCGCCTTCAGTTCTGCCTGTCCTCTCTTGGGGTGGGCTGGTTCTTGAGTTCCTTGTCCCTCTTGGGACGCCGTCGGTCCTGTGGGATGTTGGGCGGTTCTTCCTGGGTGACCTTGGGTGACCCTGCCTGAGTCCGCCAGCCCTACTGTTGAGGGTGCCGTTCTGTCTGGCCTGTTGCCTTCTGGCTGTGTTAGACTCGACTGCCCTCTTCACTGGCCGTGTTCCCAGTGCGGGGGCTTGCCTTTGCTCTACCTCTTCTCCTTGGAGTCACTAGGTGGTTGTTCTTCCTAGGTGCTCCCATTCCTTCTTTGGGCCTTGGGGCTTCTGGAGGGAGGTCTTGATACCTTGAATGGTGTGGGGCGCTCTGGCCTCCTTTCGCTTTGCCCTCGTTTTTCCTGCTGAAGGACGGCGGGTTGCCTCTCTTCTTTTCTAACCACATCCCTTCTGGGGTTGGTGGTCTTCTGGTTGCAGGGGGTTTGCCCTTGCCTGGGGAGGACAGGGCTCTTTTGCCTGTCTGTTGGCCTCGTCCCCTGTGGGACCCCCTATTTTGTCCAGGTTGGTGGGGGTCCTCTCACAGACCCTCTTTCCCCTTGGGTATGGCTAGGGTATCTATTCTACGTTAAGGAATCTGTGGCTAGAAGTCCCTATCAGATGTACCAGTTACTTACTTTCGCTAACAATGTATCTGGTAGAGACGAATCTAGCCGCAGATTCCTTCACAGCCCGCCCTTCCTCCCCATACTGCGAGGACCTTTGGCTGGTCTTATGCATTCGCTCCCTGTGGGTGGCTATGCCTTCAGTGAGTGCATTTTGGTGCTCTTTCTGATGCGATGATCGTCCTGTTTGTTTCCTTCCTCCGTTTTTGGAGCATGGGAGGATAGGCTTTTATGCACTTCTGTGCCCTTGTGCTCTAGTTGCCCTGGGTTGGGACCTACTTTCTACCCCCCCCCCCCCCCCTCCCCTCCACTCTACCCCTTTTATTCTGGGCGTGCTGGCCACTTTGGTATCCCTAGGTTGGGGTATTTTGGCCGGGCCTCTGCCCCTGATCCTTGTGGGGGTTGTCACGTTCTGTGATGAGGCTGTCGTGGAGGCTTGTCCTCCCTTGTTTGTTCCAGACTGGTTCTCCTTCATTGTTATTGGTTTGGGTCATAGTCCTACGGCATGTTATTATGATGTGTTTTCGTATACTCTTTGTCTCTGGGGGGGGCTATCTCCATACTGGCAGGGTTGCCGTTCAGGGCTGTGCTCTGTTATTTCTTCTTTCCCTGCCTTTCGGCGCTACAGTGTCTGCGACTGCTCCTTATGGTATTGTTCCTTACCATCCCTTTTTCTAATTTTTCTGCTCTTTTGCACACTGTTCCTATACTCTCACAGTCTTGTCTGTAGGCTCCGTGTTGTGGCGTGGAAATGTTCTCTGAAGAAAACTGACTTGGGCGCGTTCATATCACAGTCCATGAATGAGTAGCAGATAAAAAAAACAAATGTCCAAATCTGAAATGTGTTTTTCTTGATGCAGTGTTCACTTTATTTTTCTTAGGTAAATACTTTTTTCAACATTCCATTGATCATAGCCTTTTCACAATTTAATTGATCCTAGCCATAGCCAACGCGTTTCGTCTCCTGAGAGACTTCTTCAGGGCTTTAACGTATGGCACAAATGTGTCCCTCTAATATTCGCGGTATTTCTAGTCCAAAAAACATTAAGGTACTCGTAAAATTCAAAAAACTCAAACGACCTGATAACCGGACGTGGCAGGGCTGCCACGTCCGCTTATCAGGTCGTTCTCGAGCTTTTCTAATTTTACGAGTACCTTAATGCATTGAAATTTGTTGTGGGAGTCGTTCCTACTTTGTGGGGGGTATAGGGGGGGAGTACTCCCTGGTTTCGTGCACCTGTTGATACTCTAGGACACTATTTCACGTGCTGGGTACGGATTTCAAAAGCCTCTGCCCTCAGTCTGTGTGATTTCGACTTATGTGACCTCGCTGATGTCACGTACGCGGACAACACCAAGGTGGTCACGTGATGCAGTCACCCCGGAACGAAGGGATTCTGTGGCAAAAAAAATTCCAGATCCAGTCTCACGCCTGGGGATGATTCTACAGTAGAGAATCTGCAGCTAGAATCATCTCTACCAGATATATCATTACCGAAGGTAAGTAACTCGAACTTCTATTAATAAGGTGAGGAATTCACAGGCAGATGTATCCATCAGAAGAACAAGTTACTTACCTTGGGTAGCGCATTTTCTGGTAGATACAGTATCTGCCTGTGGATCCCTGACTGACCCACTCTCCTCCCCGTTGTCCACCGTTTTATACCTTAAAAGAGGTATTGGTTAATATGGTTATTTCATATTGTCATTTTGTATTGCATCTATGTGTCTTTGTGTAGGCTTATAGGAAATGCTTGTTGTCTTTTGATTTCCTATCTCACTTTGCACTGTGTGTATTTGTGTGAATACTGTGTACTATGTATACATTGTCTCTGTGGTCAGTCCGCCCGTTTGCCTAGGTGGCGCGGAAAAACTTGGTGGAACTGACGTCATCAGGCAGACATGGTCTTCCTATGGCTCCTGTGACATCATGCGGAGCCGCATGCAGTGCCATGGTATGTGGAATGCTGGCACAGGGGATATTTATATTCATAAGGTGAGGAATCCACAGGCAGAGATTGTATCCACCAGAAAAAGCGTTACCGAAGGTAAGTAACTTATTCTAAGCAAAACGGATAAAAAATGATACAAAGTAATCATGTTAGTAAGCATCATCGACCAGCCAATAGCAGTTTGTTATTGTTTAGTGTGCGCCAAAACATGACTTTTCAACCACAGTTTTTCTTTTGTATTTTACAGGTGAAAAGTGAAGTGAATAAACTCTATAAGCAACTAGAGTTAGACATTGATGGGGTGTTTAAGTCTTTGCTACTACTGAAGAAAAAGAAATATGCAGCCCTGACGATGGAGCCTGTTGGAGATGGGAAATACGTTACAAAACAGGAGCTGAAAGGACTGGATATTGTCAGAAGGGACTGGTGTGGTCTCGCAAAAGAAACTGGGAAGTGAGTAAACCATCACAGATTTGTTTAACAAATTTGTATTGATTTGGCACCGACAAGCTTTCAGTACATCGCTTAAAGCTTGCGTTTGGAATCCAGCAATTCAAAGCTAAGTTTAAGGTTGTCTGACTTTTTTAGCTGGGAATAATATCCCTTTTAACTGCTGGTCCTGAAGTCGCTAAATGGGAATAACAAACTAGAACATTGAAGCAAATTTGATTGTTTGGTAGCTCACTGCCTATCACCGTATAAAACATGCATATTACAGTTGCTTAAAGTAACCTAATTGAGGAGGATAATGACCTTTTGTGATTAAGAAGTGATTTCCTCAAATTCATGGATGTATTGCTTTTACAGGTGCACGCTGTTTTTAGATAATTCTGAGAATACTAAATTGAAACAAAAAACACATCTTTTGTATGTTTCATATTTGTTAGAGCGTGGGCTGGAACTGATCATGGAGAGTGTGAAATAAGGCCATCTGTTTGTCTGCACAACTGGTAGAAGAGGCGTAGTTTTGTCTTTCCTGCTATCACTGAGCGCGGTTACTGGTTTCCACACAGCCCATTTGAAAGTATGGCAATTTAATGCAAGAACATTGTGTTGGAACAGTACCCGCTGTTTATCAGAAAGCAGATACTATGCCGAGGTACGGTGAGAAAATGTTTACGCTGCACCAGCCGTGCTATTTTATTCAACTCACATTCATGTCTAGCTTTAGATGCAGGGAGAAGTTTGTTAACCATTAGCTACACACTTATTGAGTTTGATTTTAGGATCGAATT
Source organism: Lissotriton helveticus (assembly GCF_964261635.1). NCBI lineage: Eukaryota > Metazoa > Chordata > Amphibia > Caudata > Salamandridae > Lissotriton > Lissotriton helveticus. The sequence continues at coordinate 951,733,833 of NC_136069.1, forward strand.
GTCTGTACCAGTGCTGGAATTTGAAACCATTTACTCCGGGAACCCATACATTTGGGTCAAGGTGTGTAAGAGGAATGGGTTGGGGTTTGAAAAGCAGAGTCCAACAGTCAACTTCTACATTGATTCACAAAAGAAATGGTTGCAAAGAAATTCGTAACAAGGATATGTGAGAGCAAATCAGTTCTAGCTTAACTTAACTGGCATAAAGAGGCACCATTTTACAATAACTTACAATGCTAAGACATCTGCTGAAGAGATCTCCATGTGTCCAGTAATTTTGAGGGGATTAGCCTTTTGGGGTCCGCAAGCAAGCTAGTGCTGCTGCAGACCACAGACCCGATTAGGCCTCCTGCTGCTGAACCAAGCACGAGCAGTGGAAGGTAGAACAATAGGTTTCCTGTCACAGGGAGGTGTGACTACCTCGCAGACCAGACTTAGTGTATTGGGCTGGGGTGGGGGCACTTGCCAGCGCCACCAGACTGTTTTGAAAGGCATACATTGTGCCCTGCTTGCATGCTCCAGTTTGAGCTAGTTCAGGAGCCCTTGGTTCCTGCTCTGGCGCGAAACTGGACAAAGGACAGGGGTGTCTCCTCCCCTCTGTCCAGCCCCTCTGGGATGGCCCCTCAAGTCACTCCAACCCTTTACCTATGGTATTTAAAAGTTTACCTATGGGTGGGTCCTCCGATTCATCCTGGGACCTCCGATTCATCCTGGGACCAGATTCAACCCTGAAACTGTCACTCTTCAATCGTCTGAAGTTGTACTTTGTTGACTTTGACTGGAACCGAGACTGCATCTAGGAAGACTCCTGCTGCTCCTGGTCTTGCTGTTCAAGTTTTCTGTGTGATTTGTGTCTGTGCTTCATCCAGATTCTCCAAACGACCCGTGGGCATGAAGAACACCCAAAGAAACCTCCCTTGGAGTGAAGGGGTCATGAATAAGCAGTGGTGTAGCAAGGAGGTGGGGGATTTTTGGTCCACCCCGGGTAGCATAAGTACGGGGTGTAGCAGCCTCCTCCTGGTCTTACCTGCCGTCTCTGGCGCTGCCGGGGGCTGGCAAAGACACAGGGACCGCCACGGGCACCCAAAGGGCTAGCTACGCCACTGTAAATGAGTGTGCACCATTTACTAAGCCAGCCTCCTATATTGGTGTGCAGCAGATGGAATTAAAGCTTGCACTGGTTTACCATTTAATCAAGATGAAGGTTACATGAAAAACCATCACTAGCTAGGCACATATAAAATACTGTGATCTGAAAGAAACACATAGAGAGAGATTCCTCACCTTAGAATTACCCCCAGGCATCAGATTGGTTCTGGAAAGTTTTCATCAGCAGTACTCTGTGCGTGTGTAGGCATCGTCGTGATGCTCCGAGTGCGCCGTTGGCATCATTGTCGCCGTGATAACATTGCTGGAGCTACTTCCACACGCGCTGACGTCAGTTCATTTTTTCCGCGCCAGCAAGCGCAAATCCGGGAAGAGCAAGTCTTTTTGACTGAGTTTTTTTTTAGGCCTTTTTGTGGTGACGGACCCACACCACTTGTGTCTCTACTGCCTGCGGCGCGATCCTGACTCCAAGTTGTGCCCTTACAGCTGGGCTATGGCACTGAAGACTTTGCGGGAGCGGTCCCGAAAGTTGCTAGAAGTCCGGCAGTCGGCTCCGCGCTGCTCAAGGTCCCGAGGGTCGTCGAGGGACTGGACGCTTAGCCGTCACCATCGTTCATCTGGATCTAAGTCTTCGCACTCGGGGTCAGGTAAGTCGAAGCATTCCAAAAAGTTGTCGATGAAGCGTTGTTGCTCCTCGACTTCCTGTCACGCGACGCGGCTGAGGGTGGTGCAAACCCCGCGGCTCCGGCGGAGCCTGCGATATCGCCGCCGGCCTACCTGCCCTCCCGGGTTCGTCAGCGATTCCTGCTCAGGTGCAAGAATTTCTTGATGCCATGGCCCGACTCTTTGGGCCGTCTGGCCTCGCATGTGCTCCTTTTTGCCCCGTGGGCCCGACTGGGGGTCCTGTTCGATCACCTCCGGCTTTGGCCCCAGGGCCGCCACCGGCTTTGGCCCGGCGCCGCAGGACCCCCTTGGATCCGTGCTCGGATCTCGGGCGACACAGGTTGATCTCATAACACCTCCGCCGGTGTCGACCCCTCCTCCGGCATCATCCCTGACGTCGTCCGGTGCTACCGCCGATGCCGACCTCGGTTTCAGTCCCGACCCAGATACGGCGCTGTAACGGCATCGCTCAACGCCGATTCCAACGCCAATGGGGCCTTTTTACACACATGTCCGTCCTCCTTACTTTCAGCCTGTTTCACAGACTACGGAGGAAGGCGGCTGACTGGGAGGGGTCTGAGGACCCTCTCACACAACAGTGTGGTTATGATCCAGACTGGGCAGAAGATTTGTGGGATGCCAGTCATCTTGACACCTCACCTCACCTGACCTTGGCATGCTGTCTCCTCCTTCCGTGGCTATGAAGGAGGGAGCAAGTTATGCAGTGGTGTTGTGTAGGGTGGCAAGGCCCTCCACGTCGAACTCCCTACAGGGGCCGTCAGGACTAACCTCCTGACAGAAGTGCTTCAGCCGGCGGCTACCTCTGTGGAGACAATACTGCTTTTCAATGAGGCACTTTCTGACATCCTTTTGGGCACCTGGTCCAGGCCCAACACAGGGGTCCTGTGGACAGGAACGTGGCCTGACGCCATTGCCCGGCTACAGGCGACCCCCTCTTTCTTTCCCATTACACCACTCCTGAGAGCTTGGTTGTCCAAGCATCTGCCTCCCAGAGTGCGTTCCCTTCTGCCCCTCCGGATAGGGAATCCAAGAAGCTGGAGCAGCTTGGCTAGAAGCTGTTTTCATCTACAAGCTTAGGGCTGCGGTCGGTTTACACTGCTTTTTGGGTCGTTATTCCCACTCTGTGTGGGACCTGGTTGCTCAGGTGCTGTCTAACTGTCCAGAGGAGGACCAGACAGTACTCTCCCAAGCTATTGCAGCTGGGAGAGACGCAGCTAAGTTCACCATCTGTTGTGGGCTTGATACCGCTGACTCGCGGATTCCACGACGTTGGTGCTTCGGTGCCACGCCAGGCTGAGGACAACTGGCTTCTCAGGGGATGTCCAGAACACTCTGATAGACATGCCTTTTGATGGCATTCGCCTCTTCGGCAATAAGGCAGATAATGCGTTGGATCGCTTTATGGACTCCTGGGCTATGGCCAAGTCCTTGGGCCAGTCCGCTCCATTTGTGGCCATGGAAGAGGTGCCCCAACACGTTTGTTCCAGAGCCACAGGCTTGCGCAGCAACAAATTCAACACCGCCGCGGGAACAGTCGAGGCGGTTCTGGGGGCCAGCGGGCGGGTCAGTCCACTTCCACCCCCGCAGCATCCAATGCAAAGCCTTCCTAGTCCGGACTTTCAGGCCAATTAAATGCCAGTGGGCAGCAGAATTCGCCATCATCTCCCAAACTGGTGCAACATCACATCGGACCAGTGGGTGCTGCAAATTGTCCGAAGGGGCTACTCCCTCCCCTTCTAGACTACCCCTCCAACCATGCCACCTCAGTACCACCACTTGTCGGGGGACCATCTTGCGTTTCTTCAGCAGGAAGTCACGGCTCTCCTGGCCAAGGGGGCCATTGAGTGCGTTCCTGGGCCGGTAGTAAGTCATTGTTGTTATTCCCACTACCTTCTGGTCCCCAAGAAGGACAAGGGCCTGCGTCCTACCTAGGACCTCAGGAGCGTCAACCGCTTCTTCCGGAAGCAGAAGTTCAAGATGTTGACGCTAGCTCAGGTCTTGTCTGCCCTGGATCCTAGAGACTTGATCGTAGCATTGGACTTGCAGGACGCATATTTCCACACCCCAGTCATGCAGGCCCACCAGCGTTACCTGCAGTTCACGGTAGGCCACACGCACTTTCAGTTTACTGTGCCCGCCTTTGGCCGTACCAGTGCCCCTCTGGTGTTCACAAAAGGGATGGCGGTGGTCGCAGCTCATCTGCACAGATCAGGGGTTCCAGTCTTCCCCTATCCTGGCGCCTGGCTGTTGAAGGCGGTCTCGCCCCAGGCAGTAGTTTCCCACCTCCAGACTACTTCCGACCTCCTGCATTTGCTGGGGTTTTCCATCAATGTGCCGAAGTCGCACCTGATTCCCTCTTAGAAGCTTCTCTTCATCGGAGCGGTACTGGACTCGGCAAATTTTCAGGTCTATCCTCCATTACTGCGAGTCCCGGATATTCAGGCTAAGATTCCAATCTTTCTGCCTCTATCCTTGGTTTCGATCAGGATGACCCTCCGGCTGCTGGGCCTGATGGCCTTCTGCATCCAGCTAGTGGATCATGTCAGATGGCATATGTGGGCTCTGCAGTGGGACCTGAAGTTCCAGTTGGCACAGCATCAGGGCAACCTGTCGAACACGTCCAGATCTTGGTGGGCACTGCACGCCAATTGCAGTGCTGGCTCACAAATCGCGATTGGGTCAATGGCAGATCCCTCTCCCTTCCCCAACCGGAACGCAGTTGTGACTGACTTGTCCCTTCTGGCAATGGGCGGCCACCTGGGATAGGCGGATATCAGAGGACTGGTCTCCCTTGGAGTCCTGACTCCGTATCATCCTTCTGGAGCTTCTGGAGCTTCGGGCGATCCGGCCTTCACTGAAGGTATTCCTTCCCTCTGTCACGGGGAGAGTAATGCAGGTGTTCAGACACCCCCCAGCCCCCCCCCCCCCCAATTTGGTACTGCAACAAACACGGCGGGGTGTGGTCGTGGACCCTCTGTTAGGAGGCTCTGCACCTCTGGACATGGCTGGAACATCAGGGTATTTTCCTGGTGGTCCAACACGTGGCAGGATCTCTGAATGCCAGGGCGGACTAACTCAGCTGCCGGTGCATGATGGATCACGAATGGCATCTAAACTCGGTTGTGGCGCAAGATCAGCAGTGGGGAGAGCCTTGGTTAGATCTATTCGCCACCGAAGAGAACGCGCAATGTCATTAATTCTGCTTGTTGGAATTTCCAAGGTGGCACTCGCTAGGTGACGCTTTTCATCGTGAGTGGCGTTGCAGTCTACTATACAAAAAACACAGTTGATGGACAGAATGTAGAACAATGTCATACATTCACCCCAGTACAAGGATCTGGGCCTAAATCCATCTTTTTTTTGCACTCCACACCACCCTGGGTTAGACACTGGCTATATGCAAATCAGCTCTGACCCTGTGCCTCATGGGAACAGTCCAGTCCGAACTACCAAGCCATGTCTTTCCCAGACCGGAATCAAGCATCCAAGGACCGGTTTCTGGCTATCCGCCTTCATCAGCCTGGATAGCTTGACTCCAGTGGTGTGGAGAGCCTGTGACTCACGTCTGAGCATACCCAGCCCACTCGGGGTGAAAATTGCAAAAAACACAGATCCTTGTACTGGGGTAAATGTATGACATTGTTCTACATTCTGTCCATCAACTGTGTTTTTGCAGTCTACTATACGCCTTTCCGCCTATACCACTTCTACCCAGAGTGCCGAAGAAGATCAAGTGCGACCGGGCCCAAGTTATTCTTGTGGCTCCGGACTTGGCTTGAAGAGTATGGTATCCCAAGCTACTCAGCATGGCTATCGATCCCCCGATTCGACTGCCTCTTCGGGAGGATCTTCTGTCGCAGCAACAGGAGACGGTCCTCCACCCGAACTTGTCCAGCCTCCACCTTCTTGCGTGGAGATTGATCAGCGCCAGTTGATGTCTTTTTACCTGCCTCCCGAAGTTTGTGATGGGATATTGTCAGCCAGGCATCCCTCCACTAAGACGGTATTTGCCTTCAGGTGAAATACATTTGTGGCATGGTGCACAGCAAAGGCTGTGGAGCCCCTTCCTGTCCCTCTTTCAGGGGTCTTCCAATTCCGCCTTTCTTTGGCCCAGCAGGACTCTGCTCTGGGCACGATCAAGGGCCATCTCTCGGCCATTTGAGCTTTTTTACGGCTTCCAGATCAGCCTTCCCTTTTCAAGTCCCCTGTTGTAAATAGATATTTAAATGGTCCGGCCAATAAAGGTCAGACCATGCACAAGCGAACCATCTCTCGGTGGGTCGTTCTGTGCATTAAGGCATGTATATTCTTTGGATAAAAAGGACCCTCCAGTGGGGCTACGCGCCCATTCTACCAGGGCGACGGCAGCCACTACTGCTTTGGGACCAGGAGTTCCCTTGCATGACATCTGTCAGGCAGCTATGTGGGCCTCGTTGCACACGTTTACCAAGCATTACTGCTAGGACAGCCAAGTCTGGAGAGACTGCTTTTTTGGCCGTTCTGTTTTCCAAGACTTTCTGATGTGATCTTGGTTCGTAGACCCACTGGGGTTGATATTGCTGGGGTATCTATTTTAAAGTAAGGAATCTATCACTACGTGTTTCTTTCAGATGCACAAGTTACTTACCTTCGGTAACTATACATCTGTAAGAAACATTAGTAGTGATAGATTCCTTACCTCCCCACCCATCCTCTTCGTTCTGCGAACTGATTTTTAGGGTTAAGGACATCCCTTACAGGGCCCTAGTTTCATGGCACCAGTGGTCAGTTTCTTGCATGGCTCTGCATTCCTGGCGGGGAAAGTCGTGTACAGAATCGACGTCAGTGCGCGTGGGCGCGTCTAAGTAGTTCCAGCGACGTCATCACTGCGACGACACACGTGGAGCCGCACAACTATACCTACCAACACGCAGGGGTACTGCTGACGAAAACTTTCCGGATCTAGACTGACGCCTGGGGGTAATTCTAATGTAAGGAATCTATCACTACTAATGTTTCATACAGATATTTTTTTACTGATGGTAAGTAACTTGTGCATCAAGTAGGTTCTACTGAAGTTTTTTGGGATTGGTAGTTGAGGGTCTAGCACAACCCTTTCTCCTATCTTTGAAAGTTTAGTTCACTAGGTTAGGTAGGTACATTACACCACTCTACACTTAGTACCATGTCTCAGGTTGGTGAGTGCAGCGGGGCGCGCAACCCTCTAGATACAGTGGTTGTAAGTTTGAGGGATTCAGGACTCTGGCTGCATCTAGGATACTCAAGACCAGTAGCAACCCTAACAAAGAGCAGCTCTTAGACATGCTCCTGCATGGTGACCTCCAGATTGCTGAGTGGTCAGATGGGCAGGGTATTTTGGATATGGGTGATGTTGCTCCTGCAGACGTTGGGGGTGTCTCACCCCAGTGACCTCCAATTCTGATTATGACCACGAGGAGTTTGAAGACCCCTCACTGGTGAACTTTAGTCCCCCAGGGAATAGTACTAGAGGTTTATTCTTCCTGGGAGGGTGTAGAGAGTTCAGGGGAGGTGCAGGTCCTCCTCTGCGTGATGTACCTCCACTAACACTTCCCTGTTGACCACCATCTCTAGCAAGAGGGAGTACTCCTTAGAAAGAGAATACCATCTGCTCAAGCGTGAGAAAGCCAAGCTCAGAATCCAGGAGCAACAGTTTGCCCTAGATAAGGAGACCCTAGAAGTTCAGAGAGCTGTGGAAGAATTTCTGATAAGGTTATCATGGTCGAAAAGGAGAACAAGGAACCCTACTCACAACGGAACCAGGGTGCGTACTTAATAATCAAAACAGCGGTTCCCGTGGAATAATACATATACTTTCTAGTAAATACAGGGCATAATAGCAATAGAGGCTGAGGGCTGGGGGGACGCTGGAGAGAGAAGTAAAGCTCGCGACACCAGTATTTATATCCAAATTGAATTTGTATTATTTTCAAACAAGAGGATTAAATGACATATACAAATTGTCCATTAGGTTTCAAAAAACAGTGCAGTGTGTCCCAAGTGTTTATAAAGAACCAAATAAAACAGTTTAGTGACATACAGTGAGCAATATTTACAGGGTTTCAAGGGAATGTATATTCAAGAAATGAAGAGCGACCAATAAACAATAATGATACAATGTTATAGCAACACTATGCATTAATAGGTGCTGTCTGCACAGTTCGCTTTCACAAAGCGCCGACGGCGTTTCGACCCGACTCTGAATAAGTGTCTCGTCAGGACCAACAAAATGAGGGACATCTGAAAGATGTAAACAGAAAGGGGAATGAGGGGACTCAAATCTGTATTAGGTGTCATCTATATGGACAACTAGAGGTAGGCATATACCTGTGATCATGGAAGGCTCATATATAAGGTGCATTCATGTAGTCCCTCGAAGCACCCTCATGTTTGATCCTTTCCCAATTCTCGTACAAACTGTGATCAGGATCTCCGTCTCCGTCTCCATCGCCATCCTGTTAGCTGCTGGCCGGCCTGTTTTTGCGGTGTCTTTTTGCTTGGATTGTCTGCACCAGATTGGCCCGGAGGCCTTCTGTTGTTTGCTCACTACTTGACAAGCCTTCTGCTGGGCTTTTTTTCTGCAGTTCTTTCTGTTGTCCTCTGCTGCGGAAGTTTCTTGGGACTAACATACCCCAGGTGGGGTGGCGGTAGCTGTTATATAGCTTGTTTCTGTGCTTGGAAGTTGAGGTCGCCTTCGAGCCTCTGCTCTTCCTGGCCTTTTAAGTATGTTGCTGGTGCAATTTCCTTCTTGGTGGTGGGACTGCCTTTAGACACGCACCGGGGTATCCTTCTCCGCGGTCGCTGCGTTGTTAGCTTGGTCTGCCCTGCCATTTGCGGCTGGGTGTCTTGGCTCTGGTTCCACGTCTTTTTGTGTCGTGAGTGCAGGCCCTTTTCTGGAGTGTCTGTGGCCTTCTTTGCCTTCTAGCTCTCTGTCTTGGGGGCTGGGATGGATTTCTGTTCCTCACTCTTTCAGGCGCACCCTGCCCGGTCTTCCTGGGTCTCGCGGGCTGCTCTTTCTTTTTGCCTCTGCTTGCTTATTGATGTAGCAAAACACACAAGGTGATGGACGGAATGTTGCACATTGGCAAAACATTTACTCCCAGTCACAGATCTGGGTTTAATCCATCGTTATTTTGCTCACCACGCCACCCCAGTTCAGACATGACCATATGCAAATCAGTCTTGCCCATGTGCCTCATGGGAACAGTCCAGCCTGAACTGCCAAGCCATGTCTTTCCTGGACCGGAATCAAGCATACTAGGATCGGTTTCAGGCTATGAGCAGTCATCAGCCAGGATAGCTTGACTCCAGTGGCGTAGTGAGCACGGGACCCACGTCTGGGCATACCCTTCCCACATAGGGCAAACAGCAGAACACACAAGGTGATGGACGGAATGTTGCACATTGGCAAAATATTCACCCCCAGTCACAGATCTGGGTTTAATCCATCGTTATTTTGCTCACCAAGCCACCCCAGTTCAGACATGGCCATATGCAAATCAGTCTTGATCCTGTGCATATGATTTGCATATGGCCATGTCTGAACTGGGGTGGTGGAGTGAGCTAAAGAATGATGATGGATTAAACCTAGATCAGTTGACTGGGGTGAGTTTTTGATTTGCTCAAATGCTCCGTCCATCTTCCCCTTTGGTATCGCTTTGTTCGCCCTAAGCTGGCAAGGTATGTCCAGACTCACTCCCTTGCTCACTTTGCCACTGGATTCAAACTAGCCTGGCTGAATAGCCAGAAACCGGTCCCAGGATGCTTGTTTCCGGTCCAGGGAAGACATGGCTTGGCAGTTCGGGCTGGACTGTTCCCATTAGGCACAGGGTCAGACTGATTTGCATATGCAGGGCTCGACAAATTCACTCGACCGCTCGCATTTGCGAGTGAGATTGATTAAGGAGGAGCTATTTTTAGGTCCTACTCGCCCTTTCTGGCGTGTAGGAATACAAACTTGACACTTGACCTCTGCCTCTGAAAGCAGAGGAAATGTGACAAGATAGGAAGATTTAAAGGCATCTTTATTGCTCACAAAGTAAATGAGCAATAAAAATGCTTTTAAATCTTGTTAACTTGTCACATTTGCTCAGTTTTCAGCGTTTCAGGTCCAGTTCATTTAAGTTAGGTCGAGGAGATTTTGTGGTTTACTAGACCTGCAGGTCTAGAGCATTTTTTATGATTTGTCTAGCCCTGATATGTCTGAACTTGGGTGGGGGAGTGAGCTAAAGAATGATGATGGATTAAACCCAGATCAGTTGACTGGGGGTGAGTATTTGATTTGCTCAAGCGCTCTGTCCATCATCCCATTTGGTATCGTTTGCTTATTGATGTAGGCGCAGTTCTGTCTGGTCTCTTGTGTTTTTTAGTTGTAGCGGGATCAGCTGCCCTCTTCGCGGGATGTGTTCCCGGGTGGGGAGGGGACTTGCCTGCCTTCTGCCTCGTCTCCTTGGGGTCTCCAGGTTGTTCTTCCTCTTCCTGGTCTTGGCCCTGGATGGAGGTTTTTGTTTCTTGATGTAGGCGTGTGGTGCTTTGGCCTCCCCTTGCCTTGCCCTTCTTCCTCTGTGGAGTTTGAACGGGCGGCTTCTTCTTCTTTCTGCATCCTCCTTGGGATCGGTGGTGTTCTGACTATAGGGGTTTCCCCTTGCTGGGGGGACAGGGCTCCTCGCCCTGTCCGCCGAACTCGTCCCCTATGGGACCCTCTGTTCTTTCCAGGCTGGTGGGGTCCTCTCGCAGACCCTCCTTCCCCATGGGTATGGCTAGGGTATCTATTCTACGTTAAGGAATCTGCGGCTAGTAGTCTCTATCAGATGTACAAGTTACTTACCTTCGATAACGATGTATCTGGTAGAGACGATTCTAGCTTCAGATTCCTTCCCGACTCACCCTTTCTTCCCGTTCTGCGAGAACCCTCTACTTGCCTTCCGCACTCGCCTGCCTCTGGGTGCTTGGGTCTTCTGCGAGTGCCTCTTTCACTCCTCCCTGGCGGGATGCTTGTTTGGTGGGGTTGCATCCGTACCTCCCTTCTGGGACGTGACTGATAGATTGATGGGTGCTCCAGCGTCCCTACACTCTGGTGCTTCCAGTGTGGGGCCTTCTCATATTTCCCCTTCCTTTTTCCTTGTTTGGAGTTTCTGACTCATTTGTAGTACTCTGAGTTGCGGTTCTTGGCTGGGCCTTAGCCTTGGATCCTTTCAGGGGATGCGACTTTCCCTGATGGTGTTGTCACAGGGTAAATTGTCGTTACTCTTCTGTCTTTCACTGTTAATGGACTGTGGTTGCAAGGCTTCTCCTTTTGCTGCACAGTTTTTTTCATATGCCTTTCCTGTCTCCAGGGAGAATATTGTATTTGTTGCAGGGTTACTTTGCAGTGGCTGTGACTGCTCTTCGCTTCTATGACTTTCGATGCCTGGCGCTTTTCCGAATGGGGTGTCCATCCCCCCCTCCCATTCCCTTCTTTCCTTTGTTATATGCTGTTTCGCACACTGTTCCCCTATTCACACAGTTTTTGTTTATGATGGCTCCGCGTTGTGGCGCAGAAAAGTTCTCCAAAGAAAACTGATGTCAGCGTGCTGGGGTGGGGCTTCTGTAACCTCGCTGATGTCACGCCTGCAGACGACAGGGCAGAGTTACGCGGTATCGCCACCCGGCGCGCAGAGATGCGGGGAAAAGAAACGTTTTCTGGATTCAGTCTCACGCCTGGGGATAATTCTATGTTAAGCAATCTGCGGCGGCTAGAATCGTCTCTATCAGATACATCGTTACTGAAGGTAAGTAACTTGTACATAAGGCAGAGACCAGGCAATCCAGATTGGAACTTCCCTTATGTGCAGATGTGCCTCGCAGTCTGGGAGGAGTATGCAATAGATAAACTAACTGAAGTGATCCGAAGCAATAGACCAAATATAAGGTTAGGCCATAGACCTGTAACTCTTTCAACAATAACTCAGTTACCCCTCATTTTTAAGGGTGGACAACTGATCACATATGTACCATGGCCACCAATGGATAAACAGTATTTAAAGAGAGCACTACCTCCGCTGTCCGAGGGAGCAGGAAATGGATAGGATGCTTTGAGAAACACTGCTGGAGTCAACCTCACCTTGGACGATGTTACGAATAGGATACAGTTTATAGAGCGCACTAATACCCGAAGGTGTCAAGGCACTGAGCAGACTGGGGACAAGAAAGAAGCGCGTAGCCGCCCACTAGGATGAGAAAAGCCATGTTTTCAGCAATTCTCTGAAAGTCAGAAGAGAATCCGCATTCAAGATGACGGACGGCAGTAAGTTCCAAAGTTTGGCAGCCGCTACAGAGCTACAAAAGCTTGTTTAGTTCTCTTGTGGGAAACAAAGTAATTTCCATTTTTGCTAGAGCTGGATTTTCTCAAATGACATTGATAACCACCGTTTGACAGGTCATCCTTCAACAATATCCATCAACAGGTCTTGTATGTGCTCCGGCAGACATACCCAGGCAGACTAGGCATTGAAGCTCTTATAGCAGAGACTATAAAACCATCTGCATTCATCACCAGAATGAAAGACCGATAGGTACAGGAAGTAGTGTAATTTGGAAAACACTGGAGGAAATGTAATGATATTTTATAATGTATTGAAACAGGGCTTGCCCGCGGATATACAAGCAAGCCTAGACGGAGGAGTGAGAATGGAGGTTAAACCATGGCCAAAAATACAAGCCCATATAATACATTATTTCAAGCAGAAGAAAAGATAGGGACATGGAAAGGACCAAGCAGGTAGAGGGAGCTAAGTTGGTGCGACAGAAACGTAAAAAAAACAAGTACATGAGGGGCACTTGTAGCAGTACCACAAATGGCTGTCGCAACGCATGTGCAGGCACCAGGAGGGCAGCCAGTAAGTAATATAGGGGATAGACAAGGAGATTTTTCAGGAGGCCATGGGCCAGTGCAGGGAAATAGACAAGGAGGATAAAGGGAAGGACAACCGTGTTATATTGAGGCAAATGGGTCATTGTACAAGGGAATGTAGAGCGAAAAAGAATGACGAGCAAGTGCTGGGACGGTTCGCTTTGCAGAGGCAAGTGGGGCCACAACAGATGCAATGGGCTCCCCAGTAACCCCCTCTGGTCCCTCCGTTTCAGTGGACTGTACAACAGGGGCAAATGCCACAGAATATACCCCAGGATGTCTGAAATATTATGGGAGGACCAACACAGGTCCAGATGGGAGGAGCAACAGTACAAGGAGGAAATCCCTTTTCTGCTCTACCCCAAATATCCGGAGGGACATCAACAAACGGCTATAAACAATGAGGAAACCCTCAGACAACCATTGTGTCCGATACCTTTGGTAACCCACTGATCAGTTAAGGAACCCACTGTGAAGGTAGCCATAGAAGGTTGCCCCTATAGGTTTTAAACGATACTGGGGGTCACTAAATCTAATATAAGGAAGGAACACTACCACTTTCTCACAAGTCACTGGACACACAAGGGTTTTCTGGGGCTGTCAGGAGCTTTCCCTTTACTGAATGAATGAACATGGCATCTGAAAGAAACAGGTTATTGTTAGATTCCTTACCGTAGAATTTCCCCAGGCTTCAGACTGGATCCAGAAAGTTTTCATCAGCAGTACCCCTGCGCGTCGCTAGGCGTCTGCGTCTCCGCGTCTGTTGTCAGCATCGTAATTGCCAAGATGACGTCGTTAGAGTACTTAGACGCCGCCCTCGCGCGCCGACATCAATTCTTTTTTTCCGCGCCAGCAAGCGCAGATCCGGGAAGAGCAGTACTCTTAGTCATTTTTTGACAAACTTTTTTTTTTCTATTTTGGATCACTTCTCGACTCGCGGTGCCGGTAGGGATGCCCGGGTTAAAAACCCTGCGACGACTGTCACCGACAGATGTCGGTGACCGACCCCCACCGTCAGTGCCTTTACTGTCTCGGGCCGACCACGATGACAAGTCGGGCCCCGACTGCCAGGCCTTGACCTCGAAGGCTAGGCGGGAGCGGTCCCGTAAGAGGCTCAAGCTCCAGCACTCGGGACCAGTCGCGGGGCCACAGTCATCGCCGCTCGACGAGTCACCACTACTCGTCGGGCCCAAGTCCTCATGTAAGTCGAGGCACTCCAAGAAAAAGTCGAAGAGGCGTCAACGCTCTTCTGACTCCCCCCAACGCTCGCGCGATGCAGCCGGGGGTTCGGGCGACACCTCCCTCGCGGCTCCGCCAGAGCCGCGTCCAGCCCCACACCCACCGGTCCCTGGGCTGCACGCGACACCGGAGGAGATACGTGACTTCTTTGTGGCCATGAGGAGTCACTTCCCTCCTTCGGACCTGTCGAGGTGCCTTCGTGCCCTGCGAGTCCGTCTGGGAGCCCTAGCGGGCCTTCGGGTGCTTCGGCCCCGGCGCTGTCGACGACTCCGGTCCCGACGCTGCAAGGCCTTGCAGGATCCAGGCCTGGATCCGGGTCGTCGCCAGTCGACCTTACGACCCCTCTGCTGGCACCGGCCCCGAGGGTGTCGCCCACGGCGCCGTCCCTGGACGACGTCATCCCTGGTTGCAGCCCCGATCCGGCGTCGGAACGGCGCCGTCTCCAGCGCTGATGGGTGAGCAATTCACCTACGACCTGGCTCCATAATTTTTCCCTGAATATCAGGAGATGGATGACGAGGAGGACTTGGAGGGGTCTGAGGACCCTCTGGCACAGCAGTGCCAGTTGAGCCAGGACTGGACAGATGAGCTGGGGGAGGCCAGTGGTCTGGACACTTTACCCGACACTGGATTTGTCTCCCCTCCTACCGTGGCTACGGAAGAGGGGGCTGCTTACAGCGTGGTGTTGACAGGGGCAGCCATGGCCTTGGCTCTTGAGCTCCCTGTCGTGGCCGTGAGGACTTACCTCCTCACTGAGGTGCTCAAACCAGAGGCAAGCTCCTCGGAGCCTCTCCTGCCGTTTAACGAAGCCCTCACTGACGTTCTGGTGGGTGCCTGGTCCAAGCCCTCTACAGGCCTCCCCTGTAGATTGGAACATGGCCCGATGCCACCGCCTGGCTCCGGGTTTCCCCAGCTTCCTGTCCGTTCACTTCACCCCCGAGAGCCTGGTGATCCAAGCCTCTACATCCCAGACCGCATTCCCGACCGCTCCTCCGGGTCGGGAATCCAAAAGGTACGATCAGTTTGGGAAGAAACTGTTCTCCTCCCTGAGTTTGGGGCTGCAGTCTGTCAACACCGCTTGCCTTTTGGGCCAGTACACCCACTCTCAGTGGGATACGGTTGCGGAGGTGCTGCCACAGTGACCGGAGGAGGCCCGGGCAAAGCTCACCCAAGCCCTAGGAGAAGGGCGGGATGCAACACTCTACTCAATACAGTGCAGATTCGATATTACGGACTCGCTGGGTAGTGCGATTGCAACGACGGTGGCGGTTTGCCGCCACGCCTGGCTGAGGTCTGCCAACTTTTCAGGGGATGTCCAGGCAACCCTCATGGACATGCCTTTTGATGGCCGTTGCCACTTTCGCGACAATGCGGACAGTGCACTGGAACATTTCAAGGACTCCAGGGCTACGGCCAAGTACTTGGGCCTCGGCCGATGCCAGCAAACTTCCGCCTCTCAATCCTTTCGTTGCCAATGAATTGGCCCCCCCAACACGTCCAGCCAGGCACAGACCGCAGACCCGGGCTCAGCGCGGTCACGGACGTGGTTACCGCCGTGACGGTTGCTAGGGACACAGGCAGGGTCAGCCCACACCCGCAGCATCTGCCTCTAAGCCTTCCTAGTCCGGCATTTCAGTCCCATTCGTCGCCAGTGGGGGGCAGGGTCCGCCATCACCTCCCCCACTGGCTTACCATCTTTTTGGACAGGTGGGTGCTGCAAATCGTCCGAAGGGGCTACTCCCTCCCCTTCGAGGCGACCCCTCCAGCCATGCCACCGCAGTACCACCGCATGTCGGGGGATCACTTGCGACTTCTGCGGGAGGAAGTTACATCCCTCTTGGCCAAGGGGGCCATCGAGCGCGTTCCTGGGCCAGAAGTAGGTTGTGGTTGCTATTCCCACTACTTTCTGGTACCCAAGAAGGGCAAAGGAGGCTTACGCCCTATCTTGGACTTACGGAGCCTCAACTGCTTCTTCCGGAAGGAGAAGTTCAAGATGCTGACTTTGGCTCAGGTCCAGGCTACCCTGGACCCAGGAGACTGGATGGTAGCGTTGGACTTGCAGGACGCAGATTTCCACATTCCCGTCCTGCCGGCCGGTTCACGGTAGGCCACAAGCACTTTCAGTTTACCGTACTCCCCTTTGGCCTTACCAGTGCCCCTCTGGTGTTCACGAAAGTGATGGCGGTGGTCGCAGCTCACCTGCGCAGATCAGGGATTTCAGTCTTCCCCTATTTCTACGAATGGTTGTTGAAGGCGGGCTCGCCCCAGACAGTCGTCTCCCAACTCCAGACTACGGCCGACCTCCTGCACTCGCTGGGCTTCTCCATCAGCGTGCCGAAGTCGCACCTGTGCCCCTCTCAGAAGCTCCTTTTCATCGGAGCAGTTCTGGACTCTATGCAGTTTCGGGTTTTTCCACCCACACAGCGGGTTCGGGATATTCAGGCTCTGATTCCGATCTTTCAGCCTTCATCCCGAGTTTCGGTCCGGTTGACGCTGGGGCTGATGGCCTCCTGCATCCTTCTGGTGCATCACGCCAGGTGGTGAATGCAGGCTCTGCAGTGGGACCTGAAGTTTCAGTGGGCACAGCATCAGGGCAACCTGTCTGACCAAGTCCTGCTCTCGGAGGGCACCGTGAGTCAGTTGCAGTGGTGGCTCACGAACCGCGATTGGTTCAGCAGCCGATCTCTCTCCCTACCCCAACCGGAGCACGTAGTGGTGACGGATGCGTCCTTCCAGGGATGCGGAGGCCACATGGGAGAGAAGGAGATCAGAGGCCTCTGGTCTCTGGAGGAGTCTCGGCTCCATATCAACCTTCTGGAGCTGCGGGCGATCCGACATGCACGGAAGGCATTCCTTCCCTCTGTCTGGGGAAGTGTAGTGCAGGTGTTCACGGACAACACCACCGCCATGTGGTACTGCAACAAACAGGGCGGGTGGGGTCGTGGACCCTTTGCCAGAAGGTTCTGCGCCTCTGGCAGTGGCTGGAACACCAGGGCGTCACCCTGGTGGTTCAATACCTGGCAGGTTCCCTGAAATCCAGGGCGGATGGACTCAGCCGCTGGTGCATGATGGATCACGAATGGCGTCTCAACTCTGACGTGGCGCAAGGACTCTTTCAGCAGTCGGGAGAGCCTTGGTTAGATCTATTCGCCACCGAAGAGAACTCGCAATGTCATCAGTTCTGCGCTTTGGAATTTCCAAGGCAGCACTCGCTCAACTAAGCTTTTCGTCGCGAGTGGAGCTGCGGTCTGTTGTACGCCTTTCCGCCTCTACCACTACTGCCCAGAGTGCTAAAGAAGATCAGGCGAGACTGGGCCCAAGTCGTCCTTGTGGCTCCGGACTGGGCACGAAGATACTGGTATCCTGAGCTACTCAGCATGTCAGTATATCCCCCGATTCGTCTGCCTCTTCCGGAGGACCTTCTGTCGCAGCAGATGGGGACGGTCCTCCACCCGAACCTGTCCAGTCTCCACCTACATGCGTGGAGATTGAGCGACGACAGTTGAGGCCATTTGACTTGCCTCCTGAAGTTTGCGGTGTGATTCTTGCAGCCAGGCGTCCCTCCACTAAAACGGTATACACCTGCAGGTGGAACAAATTTGTGGCATGGTGCACAGCAAAGGCTGTGGATCCACTCTCTGCCCCCCTTTCAGAGGTTCTCCTCTTCCTTCTTTCTCTTGCCCAGCAGGGCTCTGCTCTGGGCACTATCAAGGGCTACCTTTTGGCCATTTCAGCCTTCTTGAGGCTTCCTGATCAGCCTTCTCTTTTCAAGTCCCCTGTTGTAAATAGATTCTTGAAAGGCATCACACACATGTTTCCTCCTGTCCCCTCCGAGATGCCTCAGTGGGACTTGAATCTTGTTCCAACATATCTGATGTGCGCTCCCTTTGAGCCACTTCATAACTGTCCTCTTCGTCTTCTGACTCTTAAAACTGTATTCCTGGTTGCCATCACCTCTGCCAGTAGAGTGAGTGAGCTCTAGGCTCTATCTTCTAAACCTCTCTGTCCATCTGGACAAGGTTGTTCTGAGGACTCGTCCTTCTTTCCTGCCCAAGGTAGTTACAGCCTTTCATATCCGACAGTCCATCACCTTGCTCACCTTCTTTCCACCTCCGCATCCCTCGAAAGAGGAAGAGAGGCTCCACCGTCTGGCCCCAAAACTTGCGATGTCCTTCTATCTAGACCGCACACGCCAGATCCGGGTGGACGACCAGCTCTTTGTTGGTTACGTGGGCGCTAAGAAGGGACGGGCGGTGCACAAGCGGACCATCTCTCGGTGGGTCGTCTTGTGCATCAAGGTTTGCTATTCCTTGGCGAAAAAGGAGCCTCCTGTGGGGCTGCGTGCCCATTTCACTCGGGTCACGGCAGCTACTACTGCCCTGGGCCGGGGAGTCCCCTTGCAGAACATCTGTCAGGCAGCTACGTGATCCTCGCTGCACACGTTTGCTAGGCACAACTGCTTGGACAACAAGTCCGGAGAGATGGCTTTTTCGGCTGTTCCCTTCTCCAGGACTTTCTGGTGTGATCTTGATTCGCAGTCCCACCACCGGGGTTGGTATTGCTGGGGTATCTATTCTAAGGTAAGGAATCTAACACTAACCTATTTCTTTCAGATGCACAAGTTACTTACCTTCGGTAACGATATATCTGTAAACAGTAGTTAGTGTTAGATTCCTTACCGCCCCACCCATCCTCCCCGATCTGCGAACCGATATCTAGTGTTAAGGTATCTCCCTTTGAGGGCCCTACTTTCATGGCACCAGTGTCGGTTTCTATCATGGCTCTGCGTTCCTGGCGCGGGAAGCTATGTACAGAACAGACGTCTGCGCGCGAGGTCGGTGTCTAAGTACTCCGACGTAATCCCGGCGATCACAACGCTGGCGACGGAAGAGGAGCCGCAGACGACGCCGACTGATGCGCAGTGGTACTGCTTATGAAAACTTTCCGGATCCAGTCTGACGCCTGGGGATATTCTAAGGTAAGGAATCTAACACTAACTACTGTTTCTTACAGATATATCGTTACCGAAGGTAAGTAACTTGTGCGTTAAGGTCATCCCCTTTTCAGGGCCCTATTTTTATTCACCAATGGTCAGTATCTTGCATGGCTCTGCGTTCCTGGTGTGGAAAGTCGTCTACAGTACTGACGTCAGCACACAAGGGTGGCGCCTAAGTACTCTCCGTGACGTCATCTCGGGGGTGACAACGCCAGTGACGGACGAGAAGCCACAGGACGCCACCTACTGACGCTAAAGGGTACTGCTAAGCAAAAGTTTTCGGATCCAATCTTGACGCCTGGGGATATTCTAAGGTAAGGAATCTATCACTAACTAATGTCTCTTACAGATATATTGTTACACAAGTAGTAACTTGTGCGTTTGGTGGAGTGCCTTCTTTTGCGTGTCTCTCATGAGGGTACCCGTGCTGATCTGCGGGCCCATGTGTTGAATGGTAAAGAGTTGACTGCATCTATTCTTCGTGTGGCTTTGGATGTTGCCGGTGCTATTGGCCATGCTATGGCCACTTCTGGGCCTCTCCGTCGCCATGCTTGGCTGCACGATGCTGTTTTTCCTGAAAACATTAGGGAGCGTCTGGTCGACATACCTTTTGATGGGGTCCAGTAGTTTTAGTTCTCTTGCAGACTCAGCCATCCAGCGTCTTCTTGTGGGGCTGTCCTCCTCCTCCTCCTCCTCCCTAGTAGGTGGTTGTTGATCCTCCGTATCTTAGTTGTAGGTGTTATCTCAATGTTCCTGGAAACTGTTATGGGGTGCACACTACACTTTTCTTGAGAGATACTGTGCACTCTGGGCCCTGAGTTGGCCAACCCCTTTAGTTGGGGTTCAGTCCCCGTTGGAGAGAGTGTTTTCTGTTTGACTGCTTCTTAAGCCTTCTGTGGTTTTTGCCGCAGGGTTTCTAATTTGTTCTCTCATGCAGGATTTCTTCCCTAAGATTGGTTCCCATACTTCTTGGGCTGTGTCCTACCCTACGTGGGGTATTTGTTGCTATTGGATAGCCAGTCTTATACTGGGAAGGGTGGACTTCCCCTTGCGGGTTCCTCACCCTTCCGGTTGCTGCTGTATGCCGTTGGTGCGTTTCTTGGACGGCCAAGGCGTGGGACGGTGTTCTGCCTCTGGTTTGCTGTTGGCCTGGTCCTCTGTCTGGTGGTGTTCTGCCTCTGGTTTGCTGTTGGCCTGGTCTTCTGTCTGGTGTCCAGAAGGGTTATTTCCTGTGTTGATGACTTCGTTCGTCCTACTTGTTCTCCTTTTGTTTCCCGGTTTGTTGCTGGTTAGGACCCGGTGGCGGCCGCCGGTTCTTCTGACCCACGGCCCAGGGCCTTGGAATGAGGTCTGGCGCCCCTGCTTCTGGCTTTCGGGGGCTTATGAGAATATATTTTTCTCTTTCACCCGCCTTACTACTGAGGCGCTGTTCGGTATGACCTGTTGACATCCAGTTGTGATGAGTTTGGCCACTCTCTTCACCGGGTGTGTTCCCGTGGAGGGTTCTTGCCTTTGTTTCGGCTCTTCTCCTTGGAGTCTCTGGGTTGCTCTTCTCTTTTGGCCCCCTTTTGCGTTGTCTGTACCTGGGGCTTCCGGTGGAGGTCCCTGGTACATTGACTGCTGTTATCTTTTCCTATTGCCTGTCCCTGGGGCTTCTTTTGGAGGTCCTTGGTACATTAGCTAAGGGTCTCTTTTCCTGATGCCTGTGCCTGGGACTTCTGGTGGAGGTCCCTTGTACATTGGCTGCTGACGCCCTCTTCCTTCGTTTTGCCTGTGCGGGGGCTTCCGCTGGAGGTCTCTGGTGCATCGGCTGTTGGCCTCTTTTGATACTGCCTGTGCCTGGGGGTTCCGATGGAGGCCCCTGGCACAATGGCTACTAGTCTCCTCTCGTCTTGCCTGTACCTGGGGCTTCCGGTGGAGGTCCACGGTACATTGGCTGATGGTCTCTTTTCATATGGCCCTTCCTTCTCCTGCTGGGTGATGGCGGGCTGCCGCTTGTCGTGGTGACACACTCCCTGTGGAGCTGTGTTCTGTGCGGCGCTTCAGTACTAGTCTGTTTGGGCGGGGGGGAGCTGGGTTTTTCCCCTGTCTCTGTGGCTCAACCCCTGTTGGGGAGGACTGGGTTATTTCCCTGTCCTGGTGATTTTTTTTTCCCCCTGTTGGGGTCTAGATTCGCCTGGGCTGAGGACGTACTCTCACAGACCCTCCTGCCCCTTGGGTATGGCAAGGGTATCTATTCTATGTGAAGGAATCTGTGGCGAGTAGTCTCTATCAGATGTACGAGTTACTTACCTTCGGTAACGATGTATCTGGTAGATACGATTCTAGCCGCAGATTTCTTCACAGCCCGCCCTTACTCCCCGTTCGGCGAGGGCCCTCTGGGTCTTATGCACTCGCCTGCCTCCGGGTGGTTGGCTTTTGCGGGTATCTTTCTTACCCCCTCCTTCGGGGGATGCTCACTTTGTTGTTGTTGTTGTTCCATTTTGGATGTTGTAGGCACTTCTGCGACCCTGCACTCGGGTCTCCAGTATGGGGTACGCTCGTGCTTTTTCTCCTTCTTCTTTCCTTTGTTGATGGCACTCCCGCCTTTGGCAGTCCTTGGGGTCAAGGTTTCTTGGCTTGTCTCGACTTCGGTGTTCGGGAGACTTTCTCCATACTGGTGTTGTCTGAGGTTGACTGGTCATTGCTCTACGTTCTGACCTTGGTGTCCCCTTATGTTGCCAGGCAGTGGCTGCAGCCTTGTTGGTCTGATGTGTATTTTCACATGCTTCTGCCCCGGGGAGGCTGTTGTATTTGTTTGCAGGATTGCTTTCCAGTAGTGGTGTCCTATTCTTTTATTCCAGATCTTGGTGCCTTAGTGCCTGGCTCTATTTTGGACGGTTCTGTCCCTCACCATTGTTTCTTTTCCTCCTATTTTGTGTTTTTTTTTCGCTCATTCTTCCATTATTCTCAGTTTTTGCTGGTGATGGCTCCGCGTTGAGGTGCGGAAAAATTCTCCAAAGAAAACTGACATAGGCGCGCCTGGGTGGGACTTATGTGTCTTAGCTGATGTCACAGACGCGGAGGACGTCAGGGCGGAGCCACGTGGTGCCGTCCCCCCGGCGCGCAGGGATGCTGTGGCAAAAAGTTTTCCGGGTCCAGTCTCACGCCTGGGGATAATTCTACGTGAAGGAATCTGCGGCTAGAATCGTCTCTACCAAATACATCGTTATCGAAGGTAAGTAACTCGTACTTCGTCTATCGACTCCTGGTGCCAAGTTGGGATGCCTGGTTTTAAGTCCTGCGGAGCCTGTCCCCGCATGATGTCCGTGACCGACCCACACGGCGTGTGTCTCTACTTCCTGGAGCACGACCATGACCCCAGGTTGTAATCCGACTGTCAGGCCATGGCACGGAAGACTTTGCGGGAGCGGTCCCGAAAGTTGCTGGAAGCCTGGTAGTCCACTCCATGCCGTTCGAGGTCCCGGTCGAGGAGGAAGTAGAGGGACCAGTCACGGAGCCCCCATCGCCATTCTTCGGGTTCCAAGTCCTCGCACTCTGGGTCAGGTAAGTCGAGGCACTAGAAGTCGAAGAAGCGTCATCACTCTCCGACTTCCCCTTGCCGGTCTCGCGACACAGCTGAGGGTGCGATCGGTACCACCCTTGCGGCTCCGACGGAACCTGTGCTGTCGATCCTTGCCTACCGACCCTTTCCGGGTCTGGGAGCGACTCTGGCCCAGGTGCAAGACTTTCTCGCAGCCAAGGCTGCCCTGTTTGGGCCATCGGCACCCGCCGGTGCGCCTTCGGGCCCTGCTGGCCCGACTGGGGGTCCTTGCCCTATGCTACCGGCGGCTTCGGCACTGTCGCTGACTTTGGTCGCAGTGTTGCGTGACCCCCTTGGATCCATGCCTAGATCCTGGTTGACCTTACTACTCCGCCGGCGTCGACTCTCTCGGTACCGCCTGGGATGTCGTCCGGTCCCTCGGACGACGTCCGCCCCGGTTTCAGCCCCAAACTGAACACTGTGCTGGTCCGGCTTCGTTCGAGGCCAATTCTGATGGTGGATTTCTATCCCTATGTTCAACTTCCATCTTTTCGACCTGTTCCTCGGGCCATGGAGGAAGGGGAGGTCTGGGAGGGTTCCGAGTACCCTCTCACACAGCAGGTGAGTTGGATCAGGACTGGGCTGATGAGTTAAAGGGATGCCAGTGGTCTTGACCACTCGCCTGACCTTGGCTTCCTGTCTCCTCCCTCTGTGGCTTCGGAGGAGGGAGCGACCTATGGTGTGGTTTTGTGTAGGGCAGCAGAGGCCCTTGACCTCGAACTCCCTACGGTGGCCCTGAGGACTAACCTCCTCACTGAGGTGCTCCAGCCGGCAGTAAGCTCTTCAGAGCCTCTGCTGCCGTTCAGTGAAGCACTGACGTGCTTATGGGCACTTGGTCCAGGCCCACCACAGGGGCTCCTGTGGGTAGGAATGTGGGCAGACGCCACCGCCCGCTCCGGGTAACCCTGCTTTTCTGTTCACCCACCCCACCCCTGAGTCTGGTTATCTAGGCCGTTCCGCCGCCACACCTTGCTGTGGTCCACTGGCTTTTCGGGGGATATCCAAAACTCCCTTATGGACATGCCCTTTGATGGCCGTCTCCTTTTCGGCGACAAAGTAGATCATGCGCTGGAGCGCTTTAAGAACTCCCAGACTACAGCCAAGTCCTTGGGCCTTTCCACCACGCTCATGGCCACTTATGCATTTTGCCCCTTTCGTGGCCACGGAAGGGGCACTCGACACGTTTGTTCAGCCACAAGCCGCAGAACCAACCATGAAGTGCCCGCGGACATGGGCCCTGCCGTGGCGGGGCAGGGGGCCAGCGGGCAGGTCAGTTCACCTCCACCCCCGCAGCATCCGCCTCAAAGCATTCCTAGTCCGAGATTTCAGGCCCATCAAACGCCAGTGGGCGGAAGGATTCACCATTACCTCCCCCACTGGCGCACCATCACATCGGGCAGGTGGGTGCTGCAGATTGTCAGAAGGGGCTACTCCCTCCCCTTCGAGACTACCCCTCCAGCCACCCCAGTACCACTGCATGTCGGCGGGTCATCTGCAACTTCTACAAGAGTAAGTTACGGTCCTCTTGGCAAAAGGGTCCATAGAACGCATTCCTGTGCCAAAAGTAAGTCGCTGTTGCTATTCCCACTACTTTCTGGTACCCAAGAAGGACAAGGGCCTGCTTCCTATCTTGGACCTCGGGAACGTCAACCGCTTTCTCCGGAAGGAGAAGTTCGAGATGTTGACGCTGGCGCAGGTCTTATCTGCTCTCGACCTTTGAGACTGGATGGTATTGTTGGACTTGCAGGGCGCATATTTCCACATCCCCGTCCTGCCGGCCCACCGGCTTTACCTGCGGTTCACGGTAGGCCACGAGCATTTTCAGTTCACCGTGCTCCCCTTTGGCCTAACCAGTGCCCCTCGGGTGTTCACAAAAGTGATGGCGGTGGTCGCAGCCCTTCTGCACAGATCAGGGGTTCCAGTCTTCCCCATATCTCGACGACTGGTTGTTGAAGGCGGACTCGCCCCAGACAGTCGTCTCTTACCTCCAGACTATGGCCGACCTCCTGCATTTGCTGGGGTTCTCCATCAACGTGCCGAAGTCGCACCTGGTTTCCTCCCAAAAGCACCCTTTCATCGGGGCTGTTCTGGACTCGACGCAGTTTGGGGTTTATCCTTCCTAGCAGGGAGACGGAGATATTCAGGCTATGATTCCTATCTTTCAGCCTCTATCTCAGGTTTCGGTCAGGAAGACCCTCTGGCTGCTGGGCCTGATGGCCTCCTGCATCCTGTTGGCAAATCATGCCAGATGGCATATGCGGGCTCTGCAATGGGACATGAAGTCTCAGTATGCACTTTTAAGACACAAGGGGGACCCAACGGAGTGGGTTTACACTTACAATATTGTCAAATGAGATTGTGTATACTCCACTCCAGGCGACACTGTTAGTGATTTTTGACTTATTTACAGTGCCCTGTCCTTGCTCTCTTCCTTTGCCTGAAAGACACCCCTTTCACCCTAATCCTATCTTTCCTTTTCCTCTTTTTGGTACGGCACAGGCTTGTGTCTTGTTATTTCGTTTGTATTGAAAGATTGTTTCTTAAAAATAAACTCCTTTCCCGGCTGGGTTTGGAAACCTTAAATCGTATAGCTTTCCATTGTGTTCCTATACTGTATTGTTTTTGATTCTCAAATAAGCTAAGGACCTTTGTTCATTATAACGCTGTTATACCCATGGTACTTAGCTATCCGTTGGGTCCCCCTTGTGTCTTAAAAAAGCTTTAGCGCAATCATCAGGATTGCAGGGTTGTTCTAAACTCAATTTACCTCGCCACTGAGGTTGACCTTCCTAGTGCTCCTGTACACACACTTCTATATTCCCCAAAAATACTTTTCTTTTCCCTTTTTTAGCCTTAGGAGATGTCAGACCATGCCCCTTTGTATACGGTAGACCATATTAAACATTTATGCACATTACCGTCACTTTTATCAGAAACCCCAGATGCTCCAACAACTGCAGTGTCCAGTTTACCAGAACAGTTAGAAAAGCTCAAGAAAAAACAGGTTAGATTACAATTGATGATACTAATGCTAACTGATTATCTCAAATCCGGAGTAATCCCACTTGGATTGCAAGTGCGTAATATCCCCGGGATTTTTACAGATAATCCCAAATATATCACAAACTTCAGTCATATTGGGACCACATGTTCAAGGCAGTGGCTGGCACTTGGCATTGATATTGCTACAGCGACGTTAAAAACACTTGAGATAGAAATTGCTGACCTGCTTAAACAAATTAATGATTCCGACCCCACAGCTGAGTGCAAAAAATTACTGGAACAAGTAGACAAAACAATAGCTGACTATTATCGTATTGAACAGAACAAAAAGTCCAATAAAATTAAAAAGGATATCAGAAATTATAGTGCCGAGACTACTTATCCATATCTGAATAAAGATTTTTACACTAACAGACCCTACTTCAACCCTCAGAATAGACCCTGGGGTCGTTTTAATAAACGACAAAACATAGTGGGATTTTCAGACACCTCAGAAGACTCATCTGACAACTCAGATCCAGGTGAGGGAGGAAGCAACCGGGGAAGAGGACGTGGTGGAGCACAAAGCAATTTTTTAGCCAGAGGCCAGCCAGGTACCCCACTGAGAGGGAGGGCCAAGAAACCCAGGAAATGGTTCAACGCTCCAGGAGAGCGGAGGACCCGCAACAACTTTTATCAGTGGTAATACCCACAACAGCAAACTTGACTGAAACACTACCTATTTTTAATTTATCTAACCACATTTTACAGCATTCTGAATTAGAACTTTTGAAGAAAGGACTTTCTTTTGTCCCTACGGTGCGCCCAAATTATATGGAATTACCAACGGAGCTACTCCGGTTTTTCAGACTGGTTCGGCTGAAAGCGTTTTTTCAACTGCACCCAGCGCCTGAACTAAATCGTAACACCCCTTTTGGCCCCCCTTCCACTTTCCTACCAACGGCGAACATGATTCCGCCAGAGATCATCACGTTTGAGAAACTTATTCTCAAAGAGCTTGTGATTTTTGAAAAGAAGAGATTGTATATTCCGTACAATATCTCCAAAATTGAAAAGGAGGCAATAGACTCACTCAAATCTAACACGGATTTAATCATTAAAAGTGCGGATAAGGGTGGGGGCATTGTCTTGCAAAATATTGACACTTATAAAAACGAAATCAACCGCCAGCTGAACAACAGGGAACACTACTTGAGACTTGGCCGTAATCCAACGATTGAAATCCAAGCCCTGATCAAAAAGATTACCACGGATGCCAGAGACGAGGGTTTTCTTAACATTAAGGAAATTGTATTCCTTTTTGCTAAGTGTCCTCGGCTCCCCGTCATCTACACCCTCCCTAAAGTTCATAAAAACAGTGAGAACCCGCCAGGCCGACCGATAGTATCGGCTTGTGGTTCAATTTTGGAACCACTAGGGTCCTATGTGGATTTTTTCATTAAGGACTTTGTGCCTTCAACGTGCTGTTACGTCCGTGACAGCATGGAAATGATCAATCTTGTTGAACATCAGCCCTTTGACCCCAACATCCAAACATTATGTACACTGGACGTAGAGTCGCTCTACACTAATATACCCCAGGGAGCGGCTCTACTAGTCATAGAGAGAATACTTGATTCCAGACCAAGACCACATAGAGTACCGACATTGTTCATATTGCAATTACTAGAACTATGTCTCACGAAAAATTATTTTGTCTTTGACGGGACCTTCTACCAACAGATAAAAGGCACCTCGATGGGAGCGATTTTTGCTCCCCATCTGGCCATTATGTACATGGATGCTCTTGAGACCGGCACAATCCTAGCTGACACAAATCCATTCAGAACTAGCATAGGGGTTTGGCGCCGTTACATAGATGACGTTTTTCTAATTTGGAATTCAGAGAGAGAAATTCTGAATTCATTCCTACATTGGCTGAACAATAACTGTGACAATCTACAGTTCACTCTCTCACATCACAAAACTGAGATACCATTCTTGGATCTCATGATCTATCATGAGTCAGGCGAGTTGCTTACTCGCCTCTATAGGAAACCGACTGAGCGTAATACTCTACTCAGATACGACAGTAACCACCCCAAAGCTCTAAAAGACTCACTTCCCTATTCACAGTTCCTGCGGATCAGACGAAACTGCTCCTCGAAAACTGATTATTTTAGAGAGGCAGGTATCTTGTGTTCGAAACTCAAAGCAAGAGGCTATCCAAGCAGAATAGTGAGGAATGCCTCAAAACAGGCATGGTACTGTCCCAGGGAGGTCTTGCTCCAACCTAAGACAAGGCCCAGTTCAGAGAGAATAGCCTGTGTCACAACCTTTTCTCCAATCTCTGATAAAATCCGCAAAACAATTTTACGGCATTGGCCAACCCTAAATTCAGGACAACTAACTTTTGACAAACCCTTGTTTGCTTTCAAAAAAAGTAGAAATATAAAAGACCATCTTGTTCGAGCGGCCCTACCAGCACCACCTCCCACAAATACAATTGAGTCAAACTGGGGCTTGCCCCCGCTGAGAGGTCACGCTAAATGTGGACATTGTATTGTGTGTGATCTGACACTTGAGGGGCGCACGTTTAGTCACAATAACATCACAATTGAAATGAGAGATTTCACGAACTGTAACAGTCACAATGTGATTTATGCGATTCTATGTCCTTGCCCTCTTATGTATGTGGGACAGACGACACAAAAAATAAGAACTAGAATAAGCCAACATCGGAGTCGCATAAGGTGCGGAACCCCCAACGCCCCTTTGGTTGAACATTTTGCCAGCATGAACCACACAGCAGATGACCTCCAGTGGACCATCCTGAAATCCATCAAATTACCACAGAGAGGTGGCAACTTACAGCAGTTACTAAACCGTGAGGAATTGAAATCCATCATCCAATTCAATACCATCCACACAGGGCTCAATCGCAGTGAGGACTGGACTACGCTACTGTGATTGAACCTATGACCGATGAGACGATATCATGAAACATAAATAGAATGAGCGCTTTGTCAAAAACGTTGTGGTTCCAAAAAGAAATATACTATGATGAAATGCATAATTGGATGCAGACATGAGAAATGAAAAGAAAGAACGGAACTGGACATTTGGGTGTTAAACGTTATATGTAATTTCTATACCTGTCACAGCTTTTAATGTCACATTGTCACCATCACTGTCCATTTGTCCGTGCACTCCCCCACCCTGATAGCATTAGCCCGCCTAGCCATCCACTCCAAGATGGCCCCCACCAATACAATTCGCCGTTCTAAAATGGCACCCGCAATAGCGGTCACGTGACCAGCGTGGCTGTACACAATTCCGCGCGCACACGCAGACCGCTGCACTGCAACCGGCATTGACCGAGCAGCCACAGGAGAGACGAGTCTTCACTTAGACTTTGTAAGTAACTTTGAAATATTAATCCTGTCCAGTCATGGCCCGTTCTCAAGCGATGTACTGATATGCACTCCTTGATTTTGTTACAGCGTCTGAACGCTACATTGTTGGCAACCCTCGTGTACGGCTATTGTTGCCTACACTTCAAAATCTGTACCCCGCTCTCACGTTGAGCGTAGTAAGGTAGGTCCCTCCATATTTTACCACCTTAGTTCAGAGCCCCCTGACTTTTCACCCTGACATAGAATTCCCGTTTTGTTTTCAGTGCTGCCATCGGATGCAGTTGGAAACGAACTACGAATTGTACCTGTAATTCTCTAACTAACAATTCGTCTGGACCCCCTAAAAAGACCTCCACGACATCTAACTACGTGGTATGTTTTTAAATCAAAATCACGTTTCACTGTTTTTGTGAACCGGTGAACTCATAAACTCCTTTTTTAATTCTGCCCCCATTTTAGCACGACCGCTTCGGCCAGAATCTTGAAGTGAAGTACACCTCCCATGTGAGGCTTCATACCTTGATTTACTGAGGTATGATCAGACCATTTGTTACCTAGAACCCATAGGGCTACCCCCAGTCACCCTTAGCCACGTAACTATTGAAACGACTCAAAACCTGCACTATCACTTCACAATGGAAATCCTATCTCCCCAGTATACTATAAACTGAACTGATCACTATCACGGCACAGCTCGTTGACGCAGCTTTTCACGCATGTCACTGCGATTCCGAGGAGTATGTAAATGCTGTTATTATGTTCTCGATTAGGGCACAAACACCGTGCACTTGGTCACACGCTGCGAATTCGTTACAAAGTTGGCATACATGTGTAAACTACTCTTAAGTTTTTGAAAAATTTCTTTTTCTCTTCGTTTCTCCTAACAGGCTTTTTCTCATTCAGGCATGTTTTGTTCATTATAAAAGTCCTGATGATGATCCCATGTATCTAGTTGAGCAATAGGGATCGAAACGTCGACACCCATGAGTGGGTTTACACTTACAATATTGTCAAATGAGATTGTGTATACTCCACTCCAGGCGACACTGTTAGTGATTTTTGACTTATTTACAGTGCCCTGTCCTTGCTCTCTTCCTTTGCCTGAAAGACACCCCTTTCACCCTAATCCTATCTTTCCTTTTCCTCTTTTTGGTACGGCACAGGCTTGTGTCTTGTTATTTCGTTTGTATTGAAAGATTGGACATTGTTTCTTAAAAATAAACTCCTTTCCCGGCTGGGTTTGGAAACCTTAAATCGTATAGCTTTCCATTGTGTTCCTATACTGTATTGTTTTTGATTCTCAAATAAGCTAAGGACCTTTGTTCATTATAACGGTCTCAGTATGCACAGCATCAGGGCAACCTGTCCGATCACGTCCACATCTCGGAGGGCACTGCACGACAATTGCTGTGGTGGCTCATGAATCGCGATTACTTCAATGGCAGATCCCTTTCCCTTCCCCAACCGGAGCACACAGTAGTGACAGATGCGTCCCTCCTGGGATGGGGTGGCCACATGGGAGAGGCGGAGATCAGAGGTCTCTGGTCTCCAGCGGAATCCCTGCTCCACACCAACCTTTTGGAGCTTTAGGCGATCCGACTTGCACTGAAGGCGTTCCTTCCCTCGGTCTGGGGAATTGTGGTGCAGTTGTTCACGGACAACACCACCGCCATGCTGTACTGCAACAAACAGGGCGGGGTGGGGTCGTGGACCCTATGTCAGGAGGATCTGTGCCTCTGGACATGGCTGGAACATTAGGGCATTTCCTTGGTGGTTCAACACCTGGTAGGTTTTCTGAACGCCAGGGTGGACAAACTCAGCAGTCGGTGCATGATGGATCACGAATGGCGCCTGAACTCGGACGTGGCGCAAGGTCTCTTTCAGCAGTGGGGAGAACCTTGGTTAGATCTATTCGCCACCAAAGAGAACGCACAATGTCAGCAGTTCTGCGTGTTGGAATTTTGGAACGCAATTTTGAACACTTTGGATACTTATGGACGGTTACTGACACGGCGAAAGAGCATCTATCTGAGCATAGAGGACCAGTAACAGTTTGACTACGGTCCAGCTGTTCCAAAGCTAAACAGAGTTAAAAACACGATTGCGAGTACATTAATTTGATTACACAGAGACTGGCCCCTGATGAAGGTACCATTGTGTACCGAAATGCATAGGGCAGAATAAGAAAACTGCAACGTTCAAAGAATGAAGGAATATAAACGATGCATATGTATGATTTAAAGTGCATTTAAATGTCATTGTATATGTTGATATGATGAAATAATCAGCAATAGTGTATAGGAATGCACAGTAAATGATGTGTTTAATGTATTAAAACAGACAAGTGATTTCTGGTTTAGTTTTTAAATTAAATTTCTTTGTGAAGCTGGTTAAGGTGTACACACACCAAGTGCACAGTGCGTGACTAGGCAGGTCTGTTAACCCGCCATAACTTAGACTCTGAACAAGGAGTGACTACCCTTATTAGTCGCAGCACCGTTTTCTGAAAGTGATAAATAAGTTAAGAAATCGGAGTGCTCCCCACGCACTCACATAACTATCGGAATTTCCAAGGCGGCATTCGCTCGGCGACGCCTTTCGTCATGAATGGAGTTGCGGTCTGTTGTACGCCTTTCCACCTATACTACTTTTTTCCAGAGTGCTGAGGATCAGGCGCGAACGGGCCCAAGTCAGCCTTGTGTCTCCGGATAGGGCACAAAGATACTGGTATCCCGAGCTACTCAGCATTTCCATCGATCCCCTAATCGACTGCCTCTTCGGGAGGATCTTCTGTCGCAGCAGTAGGGGACGGTCCTCCACCCGAACCTGTCCAGCCTCCACCTCCATGCGTGGAGATTGAGTGGCTGCAGTTGACTTCTTTCAACCTACCTCCCGAAGTCTGTGATGTCATTCTGGCAGCTAGGCGTCCCTCGACTAAAACGGTATACTCCTGCATGTGGAACAAACTTGTGGTATGGCACACAGCAAAGGATGTGGATCCTCTTTCTGCCCTTTTTCGGGGGTTTTCCTTTCCTTCTTTTTTTGGTCCAGCAGGGCTCTGCTCTGGGCACTATCAAGGGCTATCTTTTGTCCATTTCAGACTTTCTAAGGCTTCCTGATCAGCCTTCCCTTTTCAAGTCCCCTGTTGTAAATAGATTTGTGAAGGGTATTGCGCACATGTTGCCTCCTGTCCCTCTTGTGAAGCCTCAGTGGGACTTATGATGTGTGCTCCTTTTGAGCCACTTCACAACTGTCCTCTTGGTCTTCTCACTTTAAAGACTGCTTTCCTGGCTGCCATAACCACTGCCAGAAGAGTGAGTGAGGTCCAGGCTCTTTCTTCCAAACCTCCTTTTCTTTCTGTCCATTCTGACAAAGTTGTCTTAAGAACACATCCATCTTTTCTGCCGAAGGTTGTCACTGCCTTTCACATCTGGCAGACCATCATTTTGCCCATCTTCTTTCCACCTCCGCATCCCTCAAAAGAGGAAGAGAGGCTCCACCATCTGGACCCAAAACGTGCGCTCTCATTCTCTCTGAACCACACAACAGATCCGGGTGGATAATCAGCTCTTTGTTGGCTTCGTGAGCACCAAGAAAGTTCGGGCCGTGCACAAGAGTCGTTCTGTGCATCAAAGCATGCTACTCTTTGGCAAGAAAGGAGCCTCCAGTAGGGCTACGCACCCATTCTAACAGGGCGACAGCTGCCACTACTGCTTTGGGACGGGGAGTCCCCTTGCATGACATCTGTCAGGCAGCTACGTGGGCCTCGCTTCACACGTTTACCAAGCACTACTGCCTGGACAGCCAAGTCCGGAGAGACGGCTTCTTTGGCCGTTCTGATCTCCAGGACTTTCTGTTGTGATCTTGGTTCGCAGACCCACCACCGGGGTTGGTATTGCTGGTGGTATCTATTCTAAGGTAAGGAATCTATCACAAATGTGTTTCTTTAAGATGCACAAGTTACTTACCTTCGGTAACCATATATCTGAAAGAAACATTACTTAGTGATAGATTCCTTACCACCCCTCCCATCCTCCCTGTTCAGCGAACTGGTTTCTAGGGTTAAGGTCAACCCTTTCAGGGCCCTAGTTTCATTGCACTAGTGGTCAGTTTCTTGCATGGCTCTGCATTTCTGACGTGGAAAGTTGTGTACAGCACTGACGTCAGAGCGCGATGGCGGTGTCGAAGTAGCTGCTGCGACGTCATCCCGGCGACCACGACGCCAACGATGGAAGCGGAGCCGCACGACGCCTCCTTCCGACGCGCAGGGGTACTGCTGACGAAAACTTAACGGATCTTGTCTGACGCCTTGGGATAAATCTAAGGTAAGGTGTGAGAAGTTGGCCTGATGTATGATGTCTACACTTCTGTGGGCACCTTGTATCAGTCCAAACAATCCCTTATGGTGGTGGTTGTAAGTCAACCTTATAGACAAGCTATCCTGGAGGTAGCATGGACTAAGCAGTCTTAGGTTTAACTCAAGAAGGCATGTGAAGCCAGCTGTTTTACCATATGCAATCCTGTAATATCAAATGAAAGGACACCACACAAGTTATATATTATAAAAATATATGTATTTATTACTAGAATAATCCTCTGTACTCTTTGAGTGCAGAGGCACAAGCGTTTAAACAAAAGCACAGTTAAAGATACAAAAGTTGCACAATTATGGATAGGCCCGGTGGCCGCTAAAACCATATACTAAATAAGTGGTATAAGTATCACTTTACGAACAGTGGTAAGGCCTAGGGCCTTGGGAATCGCTTGGACTACTCTGGACTAACGACAGTTAGGACGGGAGAGGCCCGCGGGATTCGGGTGCAGTGCTGAAACACAAGCTTGCACCAATGCAAAGTCAATGGCGCGTAAAAGTTACAAAGTTACTGTTTTGGAAGTCTTCCGAATGGGATAGAATTAAGCCACTTTAAAGTAGGATACTAGAGGTATGTAGCTCTACAGGAGCACCGGTGTTAGATCCTTACCTCACCACAGGAAGCGGGTGCATAGGTGCCAAAGTGTCTGGTTTCGTCGTGGAGATCTATGGAGCCTGGATAGGAAGATGCTGCAGGCGGCCAGGAGAGAAGAGTCTGGTTGGATCCAAGGGTGAATCGAAGATGTAGAGTACCTGAAAGCAGAGGGGACAGAGTCTGGGTCACTTGGCAGTGACCAGGAAGGAACCAGGCAATGTTGGGCGCAATCAGGTGGTTGTCGTGAAGCTGGTCTCCGCTGCCACGTGGACTCTGGGGCATCGAGGATGTCCAGGAGTGGATCACGAGCTGTCCCACGAAGGCTCTCGCTGTCGGCGGTGTCTGCTTCCGGATCGGAGTTAACAAGCCTTGGCAAATGAAACCCACACAGGATTCGAATATCGCTTCTTACTCGGACCAGCAAGGTCAGAGCGGAGGCTCCTTTTCAGGGGAGCAAGGGCCAGTCTGGAGCAACTAGACCAGTGGTGTAAATTCAAAGGTTCGTCAGTACTGGGGCCACTAGCCAACGGGCAAGTGACCGGACCAACGCGTCGAGCAGGAAAATGCAAAAGGGCCCCACGCTGCACTCGGTGAGTGTGGAGGGGTGAGCTTCGGTGCAGGAGCTGCTCGGGGCTTTGGCTTCTCAAACCCCAAGGCACAGCTTCGAGGATGCCTCAGGAGCTGCACGGTCAGCACTTCGCAGTCTTTTCAAGATGGCCTGCCCCACGCTTCACGTTGCCTACACGGGTCTCAGATTTGCTGGGACTGTGGATCGGGCTGTTAGAAGTCAGGTAAGCTGGGTCTTGTTGATCTCTGTCGCTCGAGTTCCGGCGGGAACTGCAACAAAGCAAACCGTTGGGCGCTGGATGGAGCCTGTTTGCACAGGGTGGTCACTCCTTGACCACAAGGGAGATTCTTCAGTCTTCCACGTCGAGTGGGATGTCGAAGGGTCCAGAGTTTCGTTTCAAAGTTTCAGTCAGGAGGATCTGAGGTGCATTGGCACAGCTCCTACCTTTATTCCAAATCAAGGGGCTGGATCTCCTTCTAGGTCCCTCCTATGGGTGGGACCCAGGAAGGGGGTGGTTACACCCCTTTCCCTTTGTCCAGTTTCGCGCCAGGACTGGGGCTGGAGTGCCCCAGCACCGGTTTGAACCGGTCTATGCATGGGGAGCCTTGTGCGCCCCAGGCAGTGTCTAGTTTCACTCGCCCTGCCTGCCTCAGTCCACTATCTCCTGTCTGGGGTGGTGTAACACCTCCATGTGATAGGATACCTTTTGTCCAGGCCTCCCCTGCTGGAGTTTCGGTCAGCAGCAGGAGGCCAGACTTGTGTCGGGGCAGCAGCATCCATTTTGTGATGCTGGGTCTCTGGTTAGGATTAACCGCGTTTTAAGTAAAGTAACATGTCTTCTCCCTCTAGAAGGGTGGAATGCTACCCCCGTCGCCAGAAGTGGCGAGGGGGTAGTATTCCAAAGTGTATGACACCTTACACGACATGTTTTGGTAAAGCGAAACCAAAGTTAGAAATAACCGCGAGGATTATAATGCACTTAAGAGTATATGGTATGGCACTACCCTGGAACAGCTATAAAGAAATGGTTCTGAAAGCTGCAGACAGGCTCAGCTCATGCTAGAGCACCATCTCCCATAAAACCAAGCACTCTGCCGCCAGGATTGTTAAGGCCTGCCATACTATTGACATATAGGCATATATGTATCCAGATATAGGTTTCGATATAGGTATACTATATCCAAGCAAGGGGTGATTACACGACCTTGCCCCAGCTGAGTGATCAGCCATTTGTGTCAGTTTGGATGGTCAGCCAGGGGTGGCAAAAGGTATGCTGCAGCCCCTGGTAGGCCTTGGATGCACCTATGCCCTGGGTACCTATAGTACACTGTACAGGGGCTGATAAGGTGACCCAATCCAATTAGGTATGTACCTAGGGTACATGGAGTCCATTTAAAGGAGAGAGCAGATAGCCTGGGACCCTGATTTGCAGGATCCCAGGCCAACTAAGTCGAAAACCAGCTAAACACTAGGCAAAAAATCTGGGGTAACCATAGTCAGGCATCCACCCGCCTACATAAGGAATCTATCACTAATGTTTCTTACAGATATATCGTTACTGAAGGTAAGTAACTTGTGCATTGTCTTCTTTGGCCTCTGTAAAGCCTCTGGGAATTCACTGAACTCACTGCATACTAATCCTCTTTTTGGTGTAGAATATAGAGTGCCAGCTTCCTACACAATGTTTTATCATTTTGTTTGACTTTTGCAAAATCTATGTAATGAACAATGTCTTCAATGCCAAAGTTGTGATGGAAGAATTTGTAAATATAGGCCAGTAATTGTGAAATTCCTTGTGAAACTAGAATGTGCTCCCCTGCACTGATGTAATGAACTTTAGGTGCAAACATTTACTAATCAAATAAAGCTTTCAAAATTGGCATACATTTTTTTGTTTGACTTCATTTTTGGTATAGTTCATAGTGCTGGTTTTGATAATATGTACTGTACCCATATTTTTATTCTTTTGCATTTTCTTTTAGCTAAACCATTATAATCTAGTTTGTTTCAATCCCAGTTCTTAATTAGTTCAAGTTTTTTTTGGTAATTTTATGAAATATGTTTCTTTTCACAGCTACATTATCACTCAGATCCTATCGGATCAGCCACGAGATACCATTGTGGAGAATATACAAAAACAGCTAGTGGAGATTGGTGAAAATGTAATTAATGGCAGCATCCCTGTAAACCAATATGAAATAACCAAGGTAATAGCGTGTGTGCTTAAAGTTTATTTTAATTTAATGTTCTTGAGATTTCTACTGTAAGACTGGTTCACCTTGTGATGTTTTGACAATTAGAACCACCTTTGGTATGTGTCCTTGGATGTTATGGAATGAAAGATTCCCCTTTGTGTTGTGCGCCATCTGATTTCCTCACCTCAAGGAGCGAGAATTAAAGGGGTTTTAGATACAAACTAAAAATTAAAGGAGTAAACGCTTTATTATTGCTGGGTTCCACTCACTTTAATGTAAATGGCTGCTTACCTAGACGTTTGGTAATTCAGTGCTTGATTCACTGCTCACATGGTAAGTGCTGTGCGCAGCCCACTGCCCACATCTAGCCTCTCCCTTTCTGATGCAACTTGTACAAAGTGTCCATATCTGAAAGAGATAGTTATGGATTTCTGACCTTAGAATTACCCCCAAGAGTCAGACTGGATCCAGCAAATTTTCTTCAGCAGCACCCCTGCGCGTCGGTAGGTGGCGCCGGTCGACTCCGCGTTCATCGTTGTCGTCGTGGTCGACTGAATGATGTAGCGGTATCTACTTAGATTCCGCCACTGCGCGCTGACGTCAGTTCTTTCTTTTTTCGGAGAGCAGTAACTAGAGTCACTGTTTGTTGACATCTTTTCAAGTTGTTTGATTCCTGCTGCACGCAGGGATGTCCCGCCCTTGAACCGACTTATAGGCTTGCAACTCTAGTTGCAAATTGATGTTAGTAACAGACCACACCTTGTGTGCCTTTGATGTTTGGAGTGTGACCATGACCCGAAGTCGTGCTTTGACTGCCGGGCCATGAACCTGAAGTCTTTGCGGGAGCGGTCCTGAAAGCTTCTTGAGGCCCGGCAGTCTGCTCAGTGCCGCTCGAGGTCTCTGGTCGAGAGGGCGCTCACGAGGCCGGTTGCAGAGTAATCACCACCTGTTCTCGTCTTAGTTTTCGAGTAAGTCGAGCCACAAAAATAAGGCGAAGATGCACCGGTGCTCTTCACGTTCTCCCCGTCCATTGGCCGACTTGACACGGGTTGAGGAAGATAGTAGTCCGGCCTTGCCCTTGGATCCTGTTGTGTTGACCCCAAGACTCCCTCCCTCCCTACCCGGGAGCTGGGACGGCCACTGCCCAACTTCGTAATTTCTACAAAGCACTCCATTCGATCTTTAGGCATCCCGACTCCGCTTGGACGCCTTCGGGCCCCGCCGACTCGGCTGGGTGCTCTAGGCTTTGGATGCTGGCGGCTCCGGTGCCGCAGGGATCCAGGCTTTGGACTGTGACTCCACCACCTCTGACGCCGATAGGGTCCCCAGCCTACGTCTACCCCAGCCTCCCTCTCGATGTGGTCACAGAGTGTTAGACCTGGCACCGTGGCGTTGGTCTCCCTTCCACTTTTTGTTACTGTGCCTCATGTGTTTTGCTGGTGTTAGCTGCTCAGAGCACTGTGCCACTGCCAATCAGTGCCACAGTGCAAGTGCTCCCTGTATAAAATGTATACATTGATTGGATTCTATTATTGGCTTATTTGGTTTACTGTCAGACCCTATTACAGTGCACCAGGAGTGCCCAGGGCTTGTTAGTCCAAATGCTGCTGGTGGGCTTGCAGCACTGGTTGTGCCACCCACAGAAGCGGTCTGGTAAAATGTGTCTAAGGTCTGCCATTGCAGAACCTGCGTGCAGTCTGGTACTGTCATGCTGCCTGGGCAAATGCACCCACTTGTCAGTCCCTAAACCTTCCCTTTTCTTCATATCAGTCACCCCTATGGTAGGCCCAAGGGCAGGGTGCATTGTACGTATAAGGTAGGACAAGCCCTGATGTGTGTGGCATGTCCTAATAGTGAATTACAGCCATTTTCGTTTTTCACTATTGCAAGGCTACCTGTTCTCATAGGCCAGAATGGGCTGTTAGAATTGTTACAATCTACATTCCTAACAGACTCAGGGAACATGGTAGAAATTAGAGTTTAGTATGCCTGAACTCAGAATAATAAACTACATCTTTTAGTAAAGGTTGTTTTAATATTCTGTGTTTGCAAATACCACTTTTAGAAAGTTGGTATTTGCTTGCCTAACCTTTTCAGCCCGCCTCTGCTAGGATGTGTATCTGCGGTCTGGTTTCTGTGAGTGACAAGGCTGGGGAATTCCAGGAGACAGGCTGGGGCAGCCAGGTGGTGATTAAGAAGATTTCAGCCAGATGGGTGGGAGGAGTACACCTGGACTCTGAATAGGGCTATGCTCTGCCACCACAATGCTGGCTCCACCTGCTGTGGAGCGTCTGATGCCTCTGCCCTGCACACTGAAAAGACAAGCCAGAGTCATATCAACAAAGTCTCAAGAACTGGACTCAACTAGGCAAAGGCCCCCTGGCCTCAAAGAACAAAAGAACTGTGGTATAAATATTGGAGCCCAGCTCCCAAGAAATGAGATCCTGCTGAAACAAGAAGAACCTCTGCCCGACGAGAAGGAACTGGGAAAGCTGCAAGGAGGAGTACTGTCCCTGACCTGGGGGAATTGGCCTGCAGTGGTTGCCTTGCTGTGAGAGGAGTGGAAAAGACTAGAAAAGACTTTGTGCTTTTAAAGATCTCCAAGGGCTTGTGGGTGAGCTTGCCCCCTGAACGGAGGCCCAGGACTAGTGGACTCCTACCGCCTTAACAAGAGCTGCTGGAACTTGCCATTTTCCCCGTACTGTTGGACTGGCGATCTGAAGTGCTCCTCGAAGCCCTGACTGCCGTGAAACCCGTGCCGCCGCCACCCCGAACGAAGCGACTCTGCTCCTCGACGAGCCGTAGCTTGCACAGTCAGACAACCGGGCCACACCACACACTGCTTCACCCTCCCTCCTTCGAGCCGCACTGCTCGCCGTGTCCCAGCCGCTGACATTTGAAGTACAAAGCGCACCGCAGGGCTGAGTACGGCTCGCACGCTTGCGGGGTACAGTCCGCCCCGCACCGGGCTGTCCGGGATTAGCAGGTGCCCCGCTCTTCAAGGTACGGCTCGCACGCCGCATTGTAAAGTGAACGCTTCCACATCAGGACCGTCCGCCTCGCTCCCCGTGGCCCCCGCTCACCGCCTCGCACCAAGACGCCTGCAACGAGCCGGGTTCGCATCGAAGAGGGGCCGACAACGCTCCTGGTTCGCCTTCACTATCTACACGCATCGTCCGAGACGGAAACACTAAGCTAGGGTACAGTGAGACTCGCACTACGTTGGTGTGCGCACCGGACCAGAGTGTCCGCTGTGCCGATTTGACTCTTCCTAAATAACGTTCCTTCCCCGGGAGAGCCGCTCAGACCGTGCTAAGCGCACAGAACTTAAAACTACGCATTTTTAACCAAGAACTGCATTGCTAATAGTATTGTGGCCTATTTTCTACGTTATTTGGTCTTGTGCTAAGCCTTACATAAAATATAACTATTTTTGATAAGCCTAGTGTGATGTCCATTTGTGGTGTTTTCACTGAGTTACTGTATGTGTTCACAAATGCTTAACCTATAACGCTCTGAGATAAGCCTTGTCTGCTCTCGCCACACTGCCTAGAGGGTGAGCAGGGGTTATTTTAGAGGGTAATCCCCCTTGTCCTGACTAGAGGAGAGGGTCCCTGCTTGTCACAAGTAATTACCTGTTGTGAGAAGTTGGCCTGGTATATGATGTTCCCTATTCTAGTGAGCACCTTGCACCAGTCCAAACAACCCTTATGGTGATGGTTGTAAAGTCAACCTTATAGACCAGCTATCCTAGTGGTAGCATGGACAAAAGCAGTCTTAGGCTAAACTCAAGAGGGCATGTGAAGCCAGCTGTTTTACCATATGCAATCCTTTTAATACCAAATGAAAGGACACAGGTTATATATTCAAAATATATATGTATTTAGTTCTAAACAACCCCCTGAACTCTTTATGAGCACAGGAGCACAAGCGCATAACAAGTAACTTAATATAACATACAAAAGTTGCACAAATATGGATAGGCCCTGGTGGCCCACTAAACCATATACTAAAATAGTGGTATAAGAACCACGTCACGACCAATGGTAAGGCCTAGGGCCTTGGGAATCGCTGGGGCTACACTGGACTAACAGTAGTTAGGGAGCAGGAGGCCCAGAGGATGCGGGTTCAGTGTCTAAATGCACACGCGTGCACTCATAGAAGTCAATGGGTGCGTAAAAGTTAGAAAGTTAAGATTTTAGGAGTCTTCCGACTGGACTAGAAGCTAACCACTTGGAACTAGGACACTAGGAGTGTAAACCTTTACAGGAGCACTGCAGTACTCTCGTTACCTCACCCACAGGAAGCGGGAGCTTAGGTGTCAGTGTGTCTGGTTTCGTCGTGGAGTTCTATGGAGCCTTGGAGAAAAGCTACTGCAGGCGACCAGGACAGAAGAGTCCGGTTGGATCCAAGGGCGGATCGAGGATGAAGAGTACCTGAAAGCAGAGGGGACAGAGTCTGGGTCACTAGCCAGTGACCAGGAAGGAACGAGGAAGGAACCAGGCGATGTCGGGAAGCAATCAGGTGATGTCGTGAAACTTGTCTCTGCAGCCACGTAGACCAGGAGGTGTCGACGACGACCAGGAGCTGGATACGGACTGTCCCACGAAGGCTCTCGCTGTTGGCGGTGTCGGTGTTCGGTTCGGAGTCAACAGGCCTTGGCAAATGCAACCCACGCAGGAATCGAAGATGGCTTCTTACTCAGGCCAGCAAGGACTGAGGGGCTGCTCCTTTTCAGGGGAGCAAGGGCCAGTCTGGAGCAACCAGACCAGCATTGTAAATTCAAGGTTTCGTCGTCACAGAGGCCACTAGCCAACGGGCAAGTGACCGGACAGACGCGTCGAGCAGGAAAATGCAAAAGGGACCCACGCAGCACTCGGTGAGTGTGGAGAGGTGATCTTCGGTGCAATGGATGCTCGGGGCTGGGGCTTCTCAATCCCCAATGCACAACTTCGAGGGTGCCTCAGAAGCTGCATGGAAAGCGATTCGCTGGCTTTCCAAGATGGCCGGTTCCACGTCTCTCGTCGCCTCCAAGGGTCTCAGCTTTGCTGTGGCTGTGGATCGGGCTGTTGGATGTCTGGAAGTCCGGTTCTTGTCAGGCTCTGTGTTCGAGCTCCGGCGGGAGCAACGTCAAAGCAAACCGTTGAGCGCTTGATGGTGCCTGCTTGCACAGGGTGGTCACTCCTTGACCACAAGGGAGATTCTTCAGTCTTCTACGTCGAGTAGGATGTCGAAGGTCCAGAGTGTCGTATCAGAGTTTCAGTCAGAATTATCTAAAGTCTTGGGACTC
This sequence comes from Lissotriton helveticus, assembly GCF_964261635.1. Lineage (NCBI taxonomy): Eukaryota > Metazoa > Chordata > Amphibia > Caudata > Salamandridae > Lissotriton > Lissotriton helveticus. Next base: position 951,775,769 of record NC_136069.1, read on the forward strand.
AGCTCCTACCTATATAACAAATCTAGGGGCTGGATTACCTGCTAGGTCCCCCCATGGGTGGGACCCAGGAAGGAGGTGGTTACACCCCTTTCCCTTTGTCCAGTTGCGCGCCAGAGCTGGGGCTGGAGTGCCCCAGCACCGGTTTGAACTGGAATATGCATGGGACACCTTGTGTGCCCCAGGCAGTGTCTAGTTTCATTCAGCCCTCCCTGCCCCAATCCACTATCTCCTGTCTTGGGTGGTGCTAGCACCTCCCTGTGACAGGAAACCTATTGTCCAAGCCTCCCTCGCTGAAAGGACTCCCAGCAGCAGGAGGTCAGACTTGTGTCTGTGGCAGCAGCATTCATTTTGTGATGCTGAGGCTCTGGTTAACTTTAACCAGGATTAAGGAAAGTAACATGTCTTCTCTCTCTAGAAGGGTGGAATGCTACCCCCGTCGCCAGGACTGTCGAGGGGGTAGTATTCCAAAGCGTATGACACCTTACACGACATGTTTTGATAAAGCCAAACCAGAGTTAGCATTTAACCGCGAGGTTCATAATGCACTTAAGAGTATATGGTATGGCAATATCCTAGAACAGCTATAAGGACATTGTTCCGAAAGCTGCAGACAGGCTCAGCTCATGCTAGAGCCCCATCTCACATAAAACCAAGCACTCTGCCTTCAGGGTTGTTAAGGCCTGCCATAGGAGTGACTTATAGGTGTATATGTGTCTAGATATAAGGTTAGACATAGGTATACTATATCTAAGCAAGGGGTGATTACATGACCTTGCCCCAACTGAGTGATCAGCCAGTTGTGTCAGTTTGGATGGCCAGCCAGGGGTGGCAAAAGATATGCTGCAGCCCCTGGTAGGCCTTGGTTGCACCTATGCCCTGGGTACCTATAGTACACTGTACAGGGGCTGATAAGGTGACTCTATATCCAATTAGTTATGTACCTAGGGTACATGGAGTCCATTTTACATAAAGAGCAGATAGCCTGGGGCCCTGATTAGCAGGATCCCAGGCCAACTAAGTCGAAAACCAGCTAAACACAAGGCAAAAAATCTGGGGTAACCATAGTCTGGTATCCACCTTCCTACATCTTCCACCATATAACACAAGGTCAATGGAACAACCAACAAAAACTGTTGGATATCAACCATCTCGAGCTGCTAGCAATATTCTAGGCACTCAAGACTTTTCAACTTCAAGTACAGAACAAAGCTGTCTTAATCCGGACGGACAATATGACAGAAATGTACTATATACAAAAACAGGGGGGGACACACTCTCTACAACTATCGCAGCTAGCACATAACATTTGGAGATGGGCCATTCCTCAAAACATACATCTGTTAGCGGAACACCTTCCAGGAGTTCACAATCAGATATCGGATCTGTTAAGTCGGCAGTCACAACAGATTCCTGAATGGGAACTACATCCACAAGTCCTTCAGCCATTCTTCCAACAGAGGGGGCACCCACACATAGACCTGTTTGCCACCCACAAAAATGCAAAATGCCCAACCTTCGCCGCCAGGTTCCCACACCCACTATCTGAAGGCAATGTGATATGGATGAACTGGTCAGGCAGATTTGCGTACGCTTTTCCGCCTCTCCCCCTCATTCCACTATTAGTGCGCAAGCTCAAACAGTCTCTCAAGCTCATACTGATAGCTCCCACATGGGCACGCCAGCCATGGTTCACCACACTACTAGATCTCTCTCTGGTTCCACATCAAAAGTTACGGCTCACACCCTCACTGTTAACACAGACCCATGGAGAAATCAGACACCCAGACCCAAACCAACTGGATTTGGCGATCTGGCTCCTGAAGTCTTAGAGTTTGGTTATCTAAACCTACCACCAGACTGTATGAACATCATTAAAGAGGCTAAGAGGCCCACTACCAGAGCGTGTTATGCCGCTAAATGGAAAAGATTTGCAATATATTGCAACAATAATAACATTGATCCACTGGATGCTTCCATCCAAAATATAATTTGTTACCTTTTACATCTACAAAGGTCTACTTTGGCATACTCTTCCATTCGCGTACATCTTGCAGCAATTGCAGCCTATTTACAAAACAGGCAACACCTATCTCTTTTTAGAGTACCTGCAATAAAGGCATTTATGGAAGGATTTAAAAAAAAGTATAATCCCACCCAGGTTGCCACCTTCCCCTGTATGGAACCTGAATATTGTCCTTACAAGACTCATGGGACCCCCTTTTGAGCCTCTACATAAATGTGAACTGCAGTTTCTAACATGGAAAACTTCTTTCCTTGTTGCCATCACCTCTTTCAGAAGAGTAAGTGAAATACAGGCGTTCACTATACAAGAACCATTTTTTCAAATACATCCTAATAATGTGGTTCTTAGGTCTAATCCAAAATTTCTTCCAAAGGTTATCACTCCTTTTCACCTAAACCAATCTGTAGAGTCCTGTGTTTTTCCAAACCCCAGATTATGTAGCAGAAAGGGCCTTACACACATTAGATGTTAAAAGAGCTCTGCTATACTACATAGATAGAACTAAATCCTTTAGAAAGACAAAACAATTGTTTGTATCTTTCTCTCCTCCACACAAAGGCAACCCTATCTCTAAAGTTGGGATTGCCAGGTGGATTGTAAAGTGTATACAAATATGCTATCAAAAAGCTAAACGTACACTAACAGTTCCTCCTAGAGCACATTCCACTCGCAAACTAGGAGCCTCTATGGCTTTCTTAGGAAACATACCATTAGAGGACATATGCAAGGCAGTAACATGGTCTACACCACACACCTTCACAAAACACTATTGTGTTGATGTGCAAGCCAACCAGCAAGCCGCAGTAGGCCAAGCTGTCCTGAGAACACTATTTCAAACTACTTCAACGGATTCAAGCGACCACCGCTAGGGGAGACACTGCTGCACAATCGATGCAAAGTGTACGATCTGCAGCTCATATGCCTCGAACGGAAAATGCTGCTTACCAGTATGCATCTGTTCTTGGCATGTAGAGCTGCAGAGTTGTACACGCCCTCCCGCCTCCCCGGGACTTGTATCCGTTCCAGTTCTCATCTTACTTAGATGCACACGCATGGACATCCTTTTATTTCTCCTCCCTTATACTAACTCCATTTCACATCATGGCGAAAAACAATCTAAGGATGGAGCTGATGCCCATGCGCAGTATTGTCCAAGGGAGGAGTCACCTATATCGTGACTACAAAGACTTCTCCAAGAAGACAACAACCTGCAATCATCCAAGCCCAACACCAGGTGGCGATCTAATGCAAAGTGTACTACTCTGCAGCTCTACATGCCAAGAACAGATGCATACTGGTAAGTAGCATTTTCCTTTCTTACAGATATATCGTTACCGTTACCGAATATAAGTAACTTGTGCATTATGCCACCCATGCAATATATCTGCAGAGCTGCCATTGCAGTCTGCGTTAAATGGTGCTTGCAATTTTCCTTTTGGATATAAGGTTTCCCTTATTTCCCGGTCACTGCACTTTTAACCTATGTCACCCCTAAGGTGACATAGGGCAGTGTGCATGGTCCTAAGTGTGTGGGTACCCCTGCAGGAGCAGAGGTATGCCTACAAACCCTGGACTACATTCTCTGGGCTTTATTAGTGTGGGACAGTATGTAGAGGACACTGGCAAGTCGAGAGTGCCAACTGCCTAATGGCTGCCCCAAACCTGATAATGTGTGGTATCAAACATGTTGGATTTGTGCAACTACACAGATTCCAGTGTTATTTGCATTTTACCATGTACTGGGATGCTCCTTAGAAGACCCCCGTACCTACCTGTGTAGCCTTACGGGGTCTGCCTGCCAGCCCACGCTGCTGCCGATCCTAAACAGCCTTCTGCCATCCTGCTGATGAGCTCCATTCAGGCAGGGGAAACTGAACAAAGGATTTTCTGTGTAGAAGTGTGACCACCTCTCCTTTAGAATTAGGTAGCGCTGGGACGCTTCTGAGCACCACTGGACTGCATTGAAAGGCACATTTTGTGCCCTCCATGCAGAAACCAGTTTTTCCCAGTTCAGGAGCCTTGTCTCCTCGCTCTTGCTTGGAACCACACAAAGGACAGGTAAGTGTGCACCCCATTTTCCAGCTCCTCCCTAGGAAGTACCCTGAGCTCTTCCAGGTGGCCATTTGATGGTGCCATGTTGAATCTTGGCCCCTGGAAATATCTGAAAGGCTTCCCTTACCCCCTCTGATAAGTGGGTCACCAGAGAAGAGGCCCTTCCCGTTTGTAGGGTTACTTAAGGTCTCCCCTGAGGGTGGGTCCTTAGATTTGTCCCGACAACAACTTCTAGATCCCACTGCCTGTCGTCTGAAGACTACCCAACGGCTCTTCTACTGGTGGGCACTGGAACTCTGCTGTTCTTCGAGTCAGGACTAAAGAGGAGACTGTTCCGGTGGGAAGATTCCTCCTGCATCTTCGTCCCTGGACTTCAAGTTCTGCAACTCTGTGGCCGTGAATTGTCAGTGTCACCAAGGACTCAGCCTGCATCCCATCCAGAAGAAATCTCCCTGGAGAGCGTATCCGCAGGCACCTCTACGTCGACGATCAGTTTGCTGATCATGTTGTTTCATGGACATCACCCGGCTCTGCAACACATGTGGTAGTTTGTTGGCTATCCAGAGGCCTGGCCAGTCTTCTCTACAACTTGGGTTACTGTGATCCCTCTCCAGCCGACATGAACTGTCTCCCTGTGCACTGCGTCAGTATATTGTTACCAAGGCTTGTTGGCTCTCTTCGCGAAAGATCTTCAAGCCCCAAGAAGCTCCAGCACTGCACAGCTCCAAAAACGACATCCTGCCTGCATCCTCTGCATCGTTGGCCTTATACTCCTGTGTGCTCTTGAGGCCTCCCTGCGACTGCATGTGCCGGGTGCCAGAGGGTCCTCGCGGGGCTCCATAGATTCCTGCTAACTCTCCTGCGTGCTGAGGGCCGGCCCTGACTTACCCTTGCTAGATTAGTCCCACAGACATTGCTGGTCTGCAACACAGAATCTTCTTCCACAAACCGCTGTTTGCGTTTGCCAAGGCTTGTTGGTGTTCCTGCTGGCCACTGACCTTCCTGCACTTGTCAACCTGCTTGTGTCGCCTGGGCTCCACAGTTGCTGCTGCATCCTCAACAAGCTATAGCAAGAACCTCCTACAAGGGCTGGTATTGTGCTCCTGGGCCTCCTGGTCACATCCGGGTGGTTTGGACTCTGTCCTCTCTGCTTTCAGGTTCTTCTCACCTGGTTCCACCGGCCTGGTCCATGAGACACTGTAGCTGCTGATCTTCAACGGGCCCCCATTGGCATCTACGGGCATTTCCAACTCCACTTGATCCCTTTACACCTGTGCTGCTTGGTGTAGGTATCCTGGTTCCTGGGGTATCCACAGGTGGGGTGGCTCCAACTTTCCTTGATCCAAGTGATTCCTTTGGGGTCCTCTGTAAGGATCCTAAAACTGTAAAACCTGCGACTTTCCCTGTCTATTGAAGTTTGACCCAGTGTAACCACTCTGCACACGGGTACCTTGGAGTCCCTGGCTACTGACCATGGGTGGTTATGGGCTTCCCCTGGGATCCTCCATCCTTGGGTAGTAGTCCCGTTTTGGTACTTACTACACATTCCACTTTTTTAATCTATGGTTTGGCTCCCCGTTTGGGCCCTATGTGTTTTCCTATGCTACTTACCTATGTTTGAAATATTTATTGTGTGTAATTGATATCTCCGGTTGGAGATATACCAAGTTAGTGTCTAGTGTGTGCTATTAAATACAAAGTATTTTTATTCACACCTAGTGTAATTCTTTCTTGGATGAAAAGCTTACTGACCGCCTATAGTGGTGAGTGCACTTGCTTTACACCCCTCCCTAATAGGTCTTAGCTGTTTTCCACAGCTACCCCTCAAGAGCTCTGGTTATCAGGGAGTTAAACACTATCACTAAGGGTTGGTTGGACTTAGTGCACAGTGTCTCACATTAGTTGCTCCAGAGACCTTCAAGAGCTGAGCCCCTCTTTGGATTCTGCCGGGCCTGTCCCTAAGTCCCCAATTGCAGCCTTTCTTTTGCAGGTACTTCTTCCATAGACTTTACCATGTAGTGCTCGAGGCTACCATTGTGGCCAGCAGCTCTGCAACTGGACACTCCGGGGCAGGTAAAACTGAATTGCTGGTGATTTCTTGGGTCTTAGCCCCTAAGCACCTTAAGTCCTAGAAGGCGTCATCCTAAAAAGTTTGCAAGTAGATCTATGCAGTGTATGTTTCTCCCATAGGATAACATTACAGCATTTGAGGCTCATACCTCAAGACTGTTATTAGACCGTATTTTCTATATCTACAAATATCTCGAACACCGAAAGTACTTAACTGATGTTGATGATCTTGGTATCTAAAATTGTATCTGAAAGAGACACGTTAGTATTAGATTCCTTACCTTAGAATATTCCCAGGCGTCAGACTGGATCCGGAAACTTTTGCGTAGCAGTACCCTGGCGCGTCGGTAGGCGTCGTCTGCGGCTCCGCGTCCGTCGTCGGCGCCGTGATGACGTCGTCTGAGTACTTAGACGCCGCCTCCGCGGGCTGACGTCAGTTCTTCTTTTTTCCGCGCCAGCAAGCGCAGATCTGGAAAAAGCAGTAACCCTAGTCAATTTTTGACTAACTTTTTGATCGTTTTTTGATCATTTCTCGAAGTCTTTCGACTCCGATTGGTGCCGTAGGGATGCCCGGCTTTAAGCACTGCGAGGATTGCGACCGCACGATGTCGGTCACGGATCCTCACCATCTGTGTTTAACTTGTCTAGGCGTCGATCACGACGACCAGGCCTGCTCCGACTGCCAGGCCCTCTCTTCGAAAGCCAGGCGGGAGCGGTCCCGCAGGCGACTCGAACTCCGGCAGTCGGTCCCGCGCTGCGAGAGGTCTCGGTCCCACGGGAGGTCGAGGGACAGGTCGCGGGCTCGGAGCCACCACAGCTCCGAGAGTAGGCCGCACTCCTCCGGGTCGAAGTCGTCGTCAGGTAAGAAGCACAAGAAGTCCAAGAGGCGTCATCACTCTGCGGACTCCCCCCGACGCTCGCGCGATGCGGCCGGGGGTTCGGGTGACACCGCCCACGCGGCTCCGTCGGAGTCGCGGGCGCCGCGTTCAGCTCCACACCCTCCGGTCCCTGGGCTAAACGCGACGCTGGAGGAGATCGAGCGCTTCCTCATGGCCATGAGGAAACTCTCTCCTCCGACGGGCTCCGCGGCGCCTTCGGGCCCAGCGGACCCGTCTGGGGCCTCTAGCGGGTCGGGGGTTTCGGCCCCGACGCCGTCGGGTGCTTCGGCCCAGACGCCGCCGATGCCTTCGGGCCCGGCGCCGCAGGTTCCCGCTATCCTGATGCCGCCGGTGCCTTCGGGCCCGGCGCCGCAGGGTACAGCGGTGCCGGCGCCTTCGGGCCCGGCGCCGAGGGACGCCGCTAGACCTTCGGGATCTGGATCGTCGCCGGTGGACCTTACGACCTCCCCGGCGTCGGACCATCAGGTGTCGGCGCCGTCCTCGGGCGGCGCCGTTCCCGATGCCCCCTTCATTCCTGTTCCAACGTCGGGACGGCCCCGATGGGCGCCGCTCCAGACGTCGTTTGGGGAGTTTCACTTCTATGAGCAGGCCCCATTAGTTGAGAACCCTGAGTTTCAGGAGATGGGTGATGAAGGGGATTGGGACCTACAGTGTGGTGTTGATGAGGGCTGCCAAGGCCTTGGGCCTTGAGCTCCCAGTCGCGGCAGTGAGGACTAATCTCCTCACTGAGGTCCTTAAACCGCAGTCAAGCTCGGCCGAGCCTCTGTTGCCCTTTAATGAGGCCTTGACCGACGTTCTTCTGGGCACTTGGTCCAAGCCCGCTACGGGTTCGCCCGTAGATAGGAACGTGGCCAGACGCCACCGCCCAGCACCGGGCGACCCATGTTTCCTGTCCACCCACCCTACCCCGAGAGCCTGGTCATCCAGGACTCCAATTCCCAGACTGCATTCCTGTCGGCACCGCCGGACAGGGAATCCAAGAGGTAGGAGCAGTACGGCAAAAAGATCTTCTCGCCCCTTAGTCTGGGACTGCGGTCTTCCAACACCGCATGCCTCTTGGGCCGCTACACCCACTCTCTGTGGGATACGGTTGCGGAAGTGCTGCCAGAGTGTCCGTTGGAGGTACGGACCAAACTCGGCCAAGCCCTTGTGGAGGGCCGGGATGCAGCCAAATATTCTATACGGTGTGGGCTGGATACCACCGACTCACTGGGTAGAGCGATGGCAATGGCGACGACGGTGGCGGTCAGACGTCACGCCTGGTTGAGGTCCGGCAACTTTTCGGCCGATGTCCCGAACACCTTGATGGACATGCCGTTTGATGGCCGTCGCCTCTTTGGCGACAAGGCAGACCATGCGCTCGAGCGCTTTAAGGACTCCAGGGCTACGGCCAAGTCCTTGGGCCTCTCGGCCCCTCGCCAGCAATCGGCTGCCTTTCATTCCTTTCGTGGCCACGGAAGGGGTGTACCCACACTTGCCGTCAGCCACGCTCCGCAGGGTAATACCCAAGGCCGTGGGAACCGCCGTCCCGGCGGTCGGGGACAACGGCGAGGTCAGTCCACACCTTCCCCCACAGCATCTGCCTCAAAACCCTCCTAGTCCGTGATTTCAGGCCCATGTGACGCCAGTGGGGGGCAGGGTTCACCATCACCACCTCCACTGGCGCACCGTCACTTCGGACGGGTGGGTGCTGCAGATCGTCCGAAGGGGCTACTCCCTCCCCTTCGAGGCGACTCCTCCAGCCATGCCACCGCAGAACCACCGTGTATCGGGGGATCATTTGCGACTTCTGCAGGAGGAAGTTACGGCCCTCTTGGCCAAGGGGGCCATCGAGCGCGTTCCTGGGCCAGAAGTAGGGTGTGGTTGCTACTCCCACTACTTTCTGGTACCCAAGAAGGGCAAAGGGGGCCTACGCCCTATCTTGGACCTAAGGAACGTCAACGGCTTCCTCCGGAAGGAGAAGTGCAAGATGCTGACAATGGCTCAGGTCCTTGCTGCCCTGGACCCAGGAGACTGGATGGTAGCGTTGGACTTGCAGGACGCTTATTTCCACATCCCCGTCCTGCCGGCGCTACCTGCGGTTCACGGTTGGCCACGACGCTGCGGTTTCTGGGGCTGATGGCCTCCTGCATCCTGCTGGTGCATCACGCCAGGTGGCGGATGCGGACTCTGCAGTGGGACCTGAAGTTTCAGTGGGACCAGCATCTTGGCAACCTATCCGACCACGTCCTGATCTCGGAGGGCACTGCGAGACAGCTGCAGTGGTTGCTCACGGACCGCGATTGGGTCAGCGGCAGATCCCACTCCCTTCCCCAACCAGAGCACGTAGTTGTGACGGATGCGTCCCTCCAGGGCTGGGGAAGCCACATGGGAGAGGCGGAGATCAGAGGACTCTGGTCTCCGGCGGTGGCCCGGCTCCACATCAACCTGTTGGAGTTACGGGCGATTCGTCTAGCACTGAAAGAATTCCTCCCCTCTGTCCGGGGGAGTGTAGTGCAGGTGTTCACGGACAACACCACCGCCATGTGGTACTGCAACAAACAGGGCGGGGTGGGGTCGTGGACCCTTTGCCAGGAGGCTCTGCGCCTCTGGCAATGGCTGGAACGCCAGGGCGTGACCCTGGTGGCTCAACACCTGGCAGGTTCTCTGAACGCCAGGGCGGACGATCTCAGCCGTCGGTGCATGATGGATCACGAATGGCGTCTGAACTCTGACGTGGCGCAAGGCCTCTTTCAGCAATGGGGAGAGCCTTGGTTAGATCTACTCGCCACCAAAGAGAACGCGCAATGTCATCAGTTCTCCGCGTTGGAATTTCCAAGGCGGCACTCGCTCGGAGACGCTTATCGTCGCGATTGGAGCTGCGGTCTACTGTACGCCTTTCCGCCTATACCACTTCTGCCCAGAGTGCTGAAGAAGATCAAGCGCGACCAGGCCCAAGTCATCCTTGTGGCTCCGGACTGGGCTCGAAGGTACTGGTGTCCAGAGCTACTCAGTATGTCAGTCGATCCCCCGGTTCGTCTGCCTCTTCAGGAGGACCTTCTGTCGCAGCAGCAGGGGACGGTCCTCCACCCAAACCTGTCCAGTCTCCACCTCCATGCTTGGAGATTGAGCGGCGACAGTTGAGGCCATTTGACTTGCCTCCTGAAGTCTGTAATGTCATTCTGGCAGCCAGGCGTCCCTCCACAAAGTCGGTATACGCCTGCAGGTGGAACAGATTTGTGGCATGGTGCACAGCAAAGGCTGTGGATCCTCTTGCTGCCCCTCTTTCTGAGGTTCTTCTCTTCCTTCTTTCTCTTGCCCAGCAGGGCTCTGCTCTGGGCACTATCAAGGGCTACCTTTCTGCCCTTTCAGCCTTTCTAATGCTGCCTGATCAACCTTCTTTGTTCAAGTCCCCTATTGTAAATAGATTTCTAAAGGGCATCACACACACATTCCCTCCTGTTCCGTTTCTGATGCCTCAGTGGGACTTGAACCTGGTTCTTACGTTTCTGATGTGCGCTCCCTTTGAGCCACTTCACAACTGTCCTCTTCGCCTTCTTACTCTGAAGACTGCTTTCCTGGTTGCCATCACCTCTGCCAGGAGAGTGAGTGAGCTCCAGGCCCTTTCTTGTACTCCACCTTTCCTTTTTGTCCATCCGGACAAAGTGGTGTTGCGTACTAAGCCATCTTTCCTGCCCAAGGTTGTCACGGCCTTCCACATCGGGCAGTCTATCACCTTGCCAACCTTCTTCCCACCACCGCATCCCTCTAAAGAGGAAGAGCGGCTCCACCGTCTGGACCCAAAACTTGCGCTCTCATTTTACTTGGATCTTACACGCCAGTTCCGGGTGGATGACCAACTCTTTGTTGGTTACGTGGGCGCTAAGAAGGGGAAAGCGGTGCACAAGAGGACCATCTCCCGGTGGATCATCTTGTGTATCCAGGCATGCTACTCCTTGGCTAGAAAGGAGCCCCCTGTTGGATTACGGGCTCATTCCACCCGAGCCACGGCGACTACAACTGCCCTGGGCCGGGGGGTGCCCTTACAAGACATCTGTCAGGCAGCTACGTGGGCATCTCTGCACACGTTTGCAAGACACTACTGCCTGGACAGCCAAGTCCGGAGGGATGGCTTCTTTGGCCGTTCTGTCCTCCAGGACTTTCTGGTGTGATTATTGGTTCGCAGACCCACCACCGGGGTTGGTATTGCTTGGGTATCTATTCTAAGGTAAGGAATCTAATACTAACGTGTCTCTTTCAGATGCACAAGTTACTACTTGTGTAACGATATATCTGTAAGAGACATTAGTTAGTATTAGATTCCTTACCGACCCACCCATCCTCCCCGTTCTGCGAACCGATATCTAGGTTTAGGGTTACCCCCTTTCAGGGCCCTAGTTTCAATGGCACCAGTGTTGGTTTTTAATATGGCTCTGCGTTTCTGGCGCGGAAAAGCTGTGTCTAAGAACTGACATCAGCACGCGGAGGCGGCGTCTAAGTACTCCGACGACGTCATCACGACGCCGACGGACGCGGAGCCGCAGACGACGCCTACCGACGCGCAAGGGTACTGCTACGCAAACGTTTCTGGATCCAGTCTGACGCCTGGGGATATTCTAAGGTAAGGAATCTGATACTAACTAATGTCTCTTACAGATATATCGTTACACAAGTAGTAACTAGTGCATTAAAATCTGTTATTTTTCTAATTTGGTCTTGGATTTCCTTCTTGAGTGTCTCATATAATTGACTTCATGTACAAGAAATGCTTAACACTACCCTCTGATAAGCTTAAGATGCTCAACCACATTACCAAATATAGAGCACTTGGGATTATTCATTTAAACCAATAAGGGTTGTCTGTACTTTTTGCATGGTGTGCCCTTACATTGGCACTACCACATAAACAGCTTTGTCCTGTAATTTCGGCTCATTCAACTCCTATATGGTTGTCGGATTAGCCCTCATGAAGTCTCAAGTTGTTATGCATTTTTTGAAAGGCATGCAACATCTTTCTTCCTTCTCCCTTCTTCCTGACACAGTGGGACCTTAAGTTGGTCCTCTCATTTCTGATGTGCACTCCTTTTGATCAGTTTCACAACGGTCCCTTGTAGGTTCTCACCCTCAAGACAGTGTTCCTCATAACCATAACATTGGTGCAACTGGTGGGAGCGCTTCCAAGCTCTGTTGCAACCTGCTGTACACTACCTTCTACCCCAACAAGTTGTTTTTGTAGACATGGGAATCCTGCTTGCCCCAAGTTATGACACTGTTCCATGTCGGTCAGAACATCTGTTTGTCAGAACATCTGTTTGCCAGCATTCTGTGCTCCACTTCACCCCTGTAAGGAACAAGAGAGACTCCACTGTTTGGACCCCAAGAGAGCTCTAAACTTTTATATTCATTTCACCAAAGAACACCGGGTGAACTATAGCTCTAGAAGAGACCCATCTCCCACTGGATTGTGCTTTGCATTAAGATCTGTTATGTGTTGACCAAAAAGCAGCCTCGGGAAGGACTGTGTGCTCATACTATCGGGAGCAAAGCTGCCAGCACTGCATTGCTAAGTGAAGTTCCTGTCCTACACATTTGCCCAGTGGCTACATCAGTGTCCCTCCGTATATTCACAAAGCAGTTTTGTTTGGACAGTTCGGGTCGCTGGGAGTAACATTTTTCCTGCCTGGTCATGCAGGACTTTAACGTTTAAGTCCATTCACAGACCCACCTCCGAATAACTATTGCTTTGGTATCTATTCGAAAGGTGAAGAGTCTGCGGTTAGAAGTTTCTATTAGGACAAGTTATTTTCTTTTTGGTAGCGCTCTTTCTGGTGGAGAGACTGTCTAGCTTTAGATTCCGCATTGACCCACCCTGTTCTGTGATTGAGCTCTATCCATTAATAAAATCACAAGTCTAGTAGTCTGCAAACTGGTCAAAACCAATTTACTAGTGGGTCTGTGCTCCTAGAGGATGGACAGCCTCAAAAGTAACTGAAATCAGCGTGTGGTAGTGGCACCTATATAGGCACCAAATGTCATTTCTGGAACAACATCCGCGCAGAGCCACATGGCGCCACATACCGACACACAGAGAAACTTCTGAAAAGTTTCAGGATAGTCTGATGCTTGGTAAATATTCAAAGGATGAAGAATCTTTAATTATACAAAGTCTCTAATAGAGACTTCTAGCTGCAGATTCCTTACCTTACAATAATTCCCAGGGGTCCGTCTGAATCTGGAAATTGTTCGTGAGCAGTATCCCTGGGCGACTGTAGGTGGCAACGTTTGACTCCTGTGGCTTTATGAACACCGGAATTGACGTGTGCGGTGTCTATGTAAGTGCTAACCCAGAGCGCTGGTGTCAGTATTTATTTACGGGCCAAAAAGCACAGATCCGGAGAGATCTGACCTTTTTTTCGACCTTGGCTAAAGATTTATCTCATGGTTTTGAAGGCTGGCTTAAAGCTCTGTGGCGCCGTCATTGGGAATGACGGTGGTGGACCAGCACCTCTTCTGTCTCTGGTGCCTTGAGCACCACCACAACACCAACAGCTATTTGACTTCCACTCCATTCACTCCAAGGCCTTTGAGGGAGTGAGTCGTCAAGCTCCTTGATGCTTGATGTGTGATCTGCGATGTTCTTGGTTGAGACAGTCCCGGGATCAGTTGCAGAGCCATAGATGTATGTCGAAGTCGTCCCAAAAAAGGAAAAAGAGCAAAAAGTCAAAGAAGCCTTCGACTTCCTCATCCATCGAGGTTATTCGTCCGGACGAGGGAGCATTGTCATTCAAGCCTAGCTCTGCAGTTGAGTCTGTAGCTGGGCTCTCTCTGCACCTCCTCACTTTTCACAGAACCAGAGGAACCTCCACCCAACTCCGAGATTTCTATCTGATAGAGACGTCTAGCCGCAGATTCCTTAACTTAGAATATTCCCAGGCGTCAGACTGGATCCAGAAAACTTTCCGCAGCAGCACCTCTGCGCGCCGGGGGGGCGGCACCACACGACTCCACCCTGATGTCGTCCACGGACATGACGTCAGCAGAGCCATATATGCCCCTCCCGGCGCGCTGACGTCCGTTTTCTCCTTCTCCGCGTCCCAACGCGGATCCTGAAAAACCAGCAGTTCCTTGGCCTGGTATTAGGCCTTCTCGACACCTTCCGTGTCGCTGGAACAGTATGCAATGCCTTCAGTCTTTAAGGCTTGTGAAGCTTGTGCACGTCAGATGTCTGGCACTGACCCGCACCTCATCTGTATGTGGTGCCTCGGTGTGCACCACGACTCCAAACAGTGCGACGCCTGTCAGAGGATGAAGCCCAAGTCCCGGAGAGAGTGCGTATGAAACTGCTGGCCGCACGCTGTCCGGTCCAGCACCTTCGCGTCGACGCTCTTCCTCTTGGGATCGGGCTTGTTCTAGAGGTTGTTCCCGCAAACGCCGTTCAAGGTCAGGTAAGCGCAAGCACAAGCGTCAAGTACGTAGGTCTTCATCCCATACGCGTACTGCTGACACCTGCTCCTCTTGCTCCATGCCAGGTAATGACGCCGGGCAGCCGCTTCCTCCATACCCTCCCTTTCCGGGGGTTGGAGCAAAGCATGCCCAAATGGAGGCTTATTCTATAGCACTCCAGTCTTACTTTGGATCACCCCCTCTCCCTGGAGCACCTTCGGGTCCCAAAGAGGTGGTAATCACTCATGTTGGTTCCCCGCCGGTGGATTCTTCCTGGCACCGGCTGTGTGCATCGACTCCGGTTCCGGAGCCTATACGACGCCAACGGGACACGGCCCAGTGGGTCCTCCCAGTCGCCTGTCCAGCCCACCCTGTCAGTCATCGCATAGCCCTGCGTGGCTTCCTGCTCTGATCCATAAACAAGTGGTGGGGGCTAGACCCTTTATAGAATATGTAACACAAATTGCCCGAACCACAAAATCTCCACAAGCTTCTTGAGAGGGAACGATCAATTTATTGTGATCAGCCTCGACACTTTACTTAGTGTCAATGTTTTTTTTAAATCTTTTTCAAGTTATAACAAGCTACATGACAGAAAACGAACAATACATTACATATTTACACAGCTATAAATACTTTGTACATACATGAAAAACAAATTCTTTACACAATACAAAAAAGAAAATTCCTTGCATCAAACATTACAAATAAACTAAGAATACATCGCAAACATTAGAACAAACATTACAATCAAAAAATGAGAAAAATATAGAGAAAAACAATCCAAGGGGGAATTATAAGCAAATGAATGGCTCTTAAACAAATCAATACTGGACCAGCCGGTCCTAGTATCGTGAAGATGACATTTTATTCCACCCTATGAGAGTGCCGACGCGTTTCGAGATCAGGCACAATGTCGCTGATCTCTCATCAGGGCTGTTTTATTCTTTGGATCTGCAAGATGCAAAGAAAATATTTTACTCATCACTCCTCAAAACCAAACTTCTTTTAAGGCAATGGGCTGAGAAAGAAAATTGTTACATACCAAACTTGTTTGTAAGTAGAGCAGGGCATTAAGGCATAAAGGGGTTTCAAACCAATTATTTTAAGCGTGGCCAGGCAGGACAACCTACAAGAAATTTTGAGAAGTTTTTATATTAGTAATTCAAACCAGCTCGTGGTTTCATTACTAAAGCGTAACCCAGTACTACATGAAGCATACCTTGCTATTGTCGACTGCCGTCAACCGGCGTACTTCTATGTAGTCTACCACCATACGGATAAGCTCCTAAAACAATAGTGAAAGTTGTTTTAGTGGTGGGCCTGATGATTACATTGTTCGCATAGTGCATGCATTATTAAAAAAATACCAGAATGGGCAGGAGTAATTTCGCCTACCTTAATGGTGTATTTCTGTTCCCTTTTAAATTTCTGAAAATTTTAGAAAAAATGCTCTCAATTGGCCGTCCTGTGTTAGCAAAAAAACGAAAAAATGAGTGTGGGCGCTTGTAGCTAAAAGTCTGAGCATTCAAACAGATTCTGAGCGTTAAATGGACCAAAAGCATGTCCTGGCATTTACCTGCTCTGAAATAACAGCACGCCACTGGTGTGATCAAAGTTTTCTCCCAAGAGATGGCCGCGCAGGCACTTCCTGTATTTAAAGCCCACCTCCAAAAGAGGGCATGATGGGACTTGTAGTGTACTCGAACTTACACTACAAGAAAATTATATTTATTATATGAAGTGCATATAAAGTCAGGGCGCGCCTATTGCGTAGTGTCATTTTCAATGAATAGATGCAGAAAACCTATTTTATGACTGTTTTAATTACGCGCTGAGTTTGAGATAAAAAACCTCAAAACTTTATTAGCAACTCGTATCTGAACACTAATATTAAAACAGGCCAGTTTATTTGAACGCTGATTTAAATCCCATATATGTCACAAGTGCGGCGAGCACATTAAGGGTCATTATTGTAATCATGTATTGTATGCACTCTAAACAAACTTTAATGACAGAGCATGTGGAGAGTCTGTAGGTGCCGCTACACCCATTCTTAAGATTGCATATATCTACCTGCCAGGCAGAGGCCAAGCTTATTTTTTATACGCGAGCCTTACGTCCTCTTTTCATTAAATACACCTCTCGTATAAAAAATAAGCGTGGCCTCTGCCTGGCAGGTAGATTACTAGATCAGGTAAATTGAACCTTTTTGAACAAAAGTGGGGAACAAAAGACCACTGAATACTACACAAAAGGTGTGAGTAGAATTTTATTGGGTTGGGTCGGTCCTGACGAATGCTTCATAGACCCGGCTGGGCAATAAGGAGCAGAAGCATGTTGACTTTGTGTTTGAATTGATATACGAAGATCTAGTAACTTGATCTAAGAATATACCCATTTGTTTTAACAGCAACCCGCATCCTATTATTAAAGGAGTTGTTTGGATGTAGGTTTGTCTTTTAACTACAACCTTCATTGTGGGGGTATCTGCACACATCTCTGGACACTACTACGTCACACCAGAGGTTGCCTCAGGCTTGAGACTGGCATGTAGCACACTAGATGACCCGATGATAAATGCCATAACGCTTATGTGGGGCGGAGAAACGATATAAACCGCAACGAAAATTGACATAGCGTTTATGAGGGCTATCTAAGAAACCTAATGTAACGTAGTTACAAGTGTCCTTTCTCACATTCGATTTGCGTATCTGATTTGGGGAACTGATTGGACACCAATTCCTCCTCCCTATCTCTGATTAGAAATGTAGTGCTTCTAACCCTGCTTTTGCGGCTAACACCTTCTCCGCTGCTGTGCGGCAATGCTTAGTACAGACCTGGGCACCCAGCCCTTATTTGGCTTGTCCTCCAAGGTAGTAGATTAGCATTAATATCTCTGCTGTATGTGGCCTCTTTTTCAGACCACTTCTCCTACAGCAATTTTTTCCACAGGATCCGGGGCACTTACATCATTGATCCTGACTGTTTCCACTGTCGTGCCTGGTTCTCTCCCACCTGGCTTGCAGGGGACCGTGGTTCCTCCCGGGCAAGGAGAGGATGTTGCTCATTACCTTATCCACTTTCTTCCCTTCTCTTCTGTATCTGCTCTGTTTTGCATAGAGGATGCATGCAGGCTCTTTTCTTACTCCGGTGTCAGTGGTCACTGACCCGGTCTGCTTGTGCCACCACCTCCATGTGGTGCCCGTCTGCATGGTGCCCCTTTGGGGCTGTTGCCCTCTTGATGTCGTGCGCATCTGAGCTGCTCCCGCTGCCTTGCAGGAGGTCTTTCCTTTCTTCGTGTGGTGCCAACGTCCACACAGTATGCTTGGATATCTTCCATTGTCGCTCCTACTTTGACGCTAGGCTGTGTGCCATTGGCCCTTTCGCCGGTTGTAACAGACCGCCTATGTCTTGGCGTGTATTCTATTTTGCTACTGGCCTTCTGGCCATGGATCGGTTGCCTTCCAATGTTGTCACACACATGTGTCTAGCTGATGCAGATTGAACAGTGCTTCTTCCGCTATTCTACATACTGGGCCGGTATGCCCTATCTGTCATACCGGTTGCCATCTCTCAGAGGTTTGCTTACAAGCGACACATTGCATTTGGTGGATCTCTCAATCCCTAGGTCCAGTTCCACTTCTGGCGGTGTCATGAGATTCCTTTTAACTCCAGCATATCTAGTATGATTTTTCTTGTTCCATACCGGCACTTGCTGGGCAGGAGTCAGCCTCTTGCCTCCGTTGCCCCCTGTATCTTTCCAGGTTCAACAGTGTTTTTTTCCACTCTTTTGGTAACCGCTTTTTGTTTTTTGTCAACACCTCTGGTCCTGCGGATTCCTCAGGCCCTAGGCTTGGTTCATCTTCTCTTTTGGAACTTGTGGGATCTTGCTCCAGCATGGGCATTCTGGCCCTGGGCTTTCCATCTCTCAACCTGATATACACAAAAGGGGTTTTTGTGCTGTTCTTGTCGGCTTGTGCTTCCTTTGCCTTACATTGTTCTCCGCTCTCTTCAGAGCTTCATGGTCTAGGAGTTAGCTGCGCTGACATTACTGTCCCCACTGTGCTTCGTCACATGATTGATAAACACTGTTTTAGTCACATTATTGACAGCTAAGTTCTTTCTGGAACTTGGTGGGGTTCAATCGCAGACCCACCTCCTCTACGGGTATGGGTTTGGTATCTATTCTAAGTTAAGGAATCTGCGGCTAGACCTCTCTAGCAGATGAACGAGTTACTTACCTTGGGTAACGATGTATCTGGTAGAGACATAGTCTAGCTGCAGATTCCTTAACGTCTGCCCATCCTCCCCATTCTGCGAGGACCTTTTCTGGTTGGGCTTTCTATACTTGCCTCCCTCTGGGTGGCTTGCCCTTCCGCCCATTCTCGGGATTGGGCGGTATGCTCATATGTCACTTGTGCTTTCCAGCCCTCGGCCTGGATTGAGCGTTGTGAAATCTTTCATGTTTTTTCCCTCCATCCCGCTCTCCCCTTCCCCATCGTCTTGGGGTCTTTCACCACCCAGGCGACCCATTGATTCATGTCTATTGGCTCTGCCACACTCATCTGAAAGAGACACGTTAGTGATAGATTCCTTACCTTAGAGTATCCCCAGGCGTCAGACTGGATCCGGAAAGCTTTCGTCAGCAGTAACCCTGCGCGTCGATAGGCATCGTCGTACACCTCCGCGTGCGTCGTTGGCCGAGATGACATCACTGGAGCTACTTAGACATGCCTGTGTGCGCTGACGTCAGTTCTTTCTTTTTCCGCGCCAGCAAGCGCAGATCTGGAGAGAGCGGTATCCAGTAACTTGTTGACTAAGTAATTGTCTTTTTTGTTTGTGAGTACACTGTACCCCTGGTGCATAGGAATGCCCGGTTTCAAGCTTTGCGAGGTCTGTCCAAGCACGATGTCGCTGACGGACCAGCACAATTAGTGTCTCTTCTGCCTGGGGCCTGACCACGACACCGAGTTGTGCTCCCACTGCCGGGCCATGGCCCTGAAAACTTGACGGGAGCAGTCCCAAATGTGGCTGGAGGCCCGGGAGTCGGCCCCAGGTTTTTTCAGGCCCTGGTCCCATGGGAGGTCGAGGGCCTGGTCGCTGAGCAAGCATCATCATTTGAAGTCTTCACACTCAGTCTGGTAAGGCGAAGCGTAAAAAGTTGAAGAAGCGTCGCCGCTCTTCGTCCTCTCCTCGCCGGTTGCTTGACACGGTGGAGGTGGCAGGTGGCACCGCCCCTGCGCCTCCAACAGAGCCTGAGCAGTTACCGTTGGTTTACCCACCTTTCCCGAGTCCATCGGCGACTCCGGACGATTTGCAAGAGTTTGTGTCTGCAGTGGCAGTATCCTCGGCACCTTCGGGCCCCACTGTTCCGCGTTCCTAGACGTCGCCGGCTCCGACGCCATTGACACCCAGAGGCCTCCATGGCACCGGCCGTGGCTCCCCGTTCTTGCCGGTGTTCCCCGTACGGCCCCCACCGGCGTCGCCTGCGTCTCCTTCTTTTCTGACTTTGGCACTGTGCCGTAGAGATGTCTCCCGACGCAGAGGGGGGACTTTTAACCTTTATTTCACCCACACCTTCATCCACTTGTGGAGGAAGGGGATGACTGAGTGGGGTTTGAAAACCCTCTTGCAGCACAGTGCGAGACTGTCCCCAACTGGGATGATGATGCGGAGGCCGGTGGCCCGGATTACACTCCAGCACCTGGTTTACCATCCTCTTCAGCTACTATGGAGGAGAATGGTACCTTTTCCACAGTGCTTCGTGGTGTGGCCAAGGCTCTTAATCTTGAGCTCCCTACAGTGGCTGTCAGGACCAACCTACTGACTGAAGTGCATCGGCCAGCTTCTTCTTCTACAGAACCGCTGTTGCCGTTTAATGATGCACTTACTGATGTGCTTCTGGGCACTTGGTCCCGGCCCAACACAGGGGCCCCTGTGGACAAGGGTGTGGGCCGAAGCCATCGCTCGGCCCCAGGCGACCCTGCCTTCCTCACCCAGCACCCTACACCTAAGAGTTTGGTGGTTCAGGCCTCGATGTCCCAGAGTGCATTTCCTTCTGCTCCACCAGACAAGGAATCCAAGAAATAGGAGCAGTTTGGGAAGAAGATTTATTCTTCCGCAAGTTCTGGACTGCGATCTGTGAACACTGCCTGTCTCTTGGGCCCCTATTCTCATTCTGTATGGAATGCGGTTGAGCAGGTGCTACCTCGGTGTTTGGAGGGGGACCGGACAGAATTATCCTGCGCTCTTATGTAGGGGAGAGATGCGGCCAAGTTCACTATACGTTGTGCTCTTGATACCGCTGATTCGCTGGGAAGGGCGATTTCCACAACGGTGGCGCTACGCCGTCATGCCTGGTAGAGGACGACTGTTTTTTCTGCAGATGTCCAGAATACTTTGATGGACATGCCCTTAGAAGGCACTCACCTTTTTGGTGATAAGGCGTATTCCACATTGGAGCGTTTCAAGGACTTAGGCCTTTCTGACACAGGTACTCCTTCCGCTTCTAACTTTCGTTCCTTTCGAAGCTCCGGAAGGGGCATACAAACACGTTCATTTCAGAACAAGCCTGCGCAGCAACAGTCCCAGCACAGCTGCGGAAGTGGGGCTCGCTGAGGCAGGGCACGGGGCCAGCGTGCGGGTCAGTCCACCAACACCCCCGCTGCCAGTGCCTCCACACCTTCCTAGTCTGCTGTTTCAGGCCCACCAGAGGCCTGTGGGTGGCAAGAATCGTCATCACGGAGAAGTTCAGAATGCTCACTCTGGCTCAGGTCTTGTCTGCTCTCGACCCACAAGTCTGGATGGTTGCGCTGGACATGCAGGATGCTTATTTCATATTCCTGTCTTGTTGGCCCAGCGGTGTTACCTGCGTTTCACAGTGGGCCAGGAGCATTTTTAGTTCACCGTGCTCCCCTTTGGCCTTAA
Source organism: Lissotriton helveticus (assembly GCF_964261635.1). Lineage (NCBI taxonomy): Eukaryota > Metazoa > Chordata > Amphibia > Caudata > Salamandridae > Lissotriton > Lissotriton helveticus. Next base: position 951,797,165 of record NC_136069.1, read on the forward strand.
CAGCGCCCCTTGAGTGTTCACAAAAGTGATGGCGATGGTTGTAGCTCATCTGCACAGATCAGGGGTTTCAGTCTTCCCCTATCTCGACGACTGGTTGTTCAAGGCCGGCTCCCCCCAGACAGTCTTCTCCTCCAGACTATGGCAGACCTCCTGCATATGCTGGGGTTTTCCATCAACTTGCCGAAGTCGCACCTGATTCCCTCCCAGAAGCTCCTCTTCATCGGAGCGCTTCTGGACACTGCGCAGTTTCGGGTTTATCCTCCCAAACAGCGAGCCCAGGACATTCGAGTTATGATTCCGCTCTTTCAGCCCTTGTCCTGGGTTTCGGTCAGGCCGACCTTGAGACTGCTGGGACCCATGGCCTTCTGCATCCTGCTGACCAACCATGCCAGGTGGCATATGCTAGCTCTGCAGTGGGAACTGAAGTTCCAGTGGGTGCAGCATCAGGGAAACCTGTCCGGTTACGTCCAGATCTCCGAGAGCACTGCACAACAATTGCAGTGGTGGCTCACGAATCCACATTGGGTCAGTGTCAGATCCCTCTCCCTTCCCCAAACGGAGCACACAGTGGTGACGGATGTGACCCTCCAGGGATGGGGCGGCCACATAGCAGAGGCGGGGATCAGAGGCCTCTGGTCTCCGGCGGAGTCCCGGCTCCATATCAACATCCTGGAGCTTCGGGTGATCCTTCTTGCACTGAAGGCATTCCTTCCCTCTGTCAGGGGGAAGGTAGTGCAGGTGTTCACAGACAACACCACTGCCATGTGGTATTGCAACAAACAGGGCGGGGTGGGGTCGTGGACCCTATGTCAGGAGGCTCTGCACCTCTGGACATGGCTGGAACGTCACAGCATTTCCTTGACTGTTCAACACCCGGCAGGTTCTTTGAATGCCAGGGCCCATGAACTCAGCTGCCGGTGTCTGATGGATCACGAATGGCGTCTTCCCTTGGAGGTGGCGCAAGGTCTCTTTCAAAAGTGGGGAGAGCCTTGTTTAGATCTATTCTCCACAGAAGAGAACGTGCAATGTCCGCAGTTCTGCGTGTTGGAATTTCTAAGGCGGCACTCGCTCGGCGACGTTTTTCGTCACGAGTGGAGCTGCGGTCTGTTTTACACCTTTCAGCCTATACCTCTTCTACCCAGAGTGCTGAAGAAAATCAGGCACGACCAGGCCCAAGTCATCCTTGTTGCTCTGCACTAGTCTTGGGGACATTGGTATGCCGAGCTGTTGAGAATGGCCATTGGTTCTCTGATCAGGCTGCCCCTTCGGAAGGATCTTCTACGGCAGTAGCTGGGGGGAGGGTTCTCCACCTTAACCTGTCAACACTCCGCCTTCATGTGTGGAGATTGAGCGGTGACAGTAGACAGCTGTCGACCTTTTGCCCAAAGTCTACAATCTTATCTTGGCAGCCCGATGTCCCTCAAACCAAAATGGTATACCCCGACTGTTGGAATACATTTGTGGCACAGTATGCTGAGAAACAGATTGACCCCTAGCCCAGCAGGGCATTGGGCACTGTGAAGGGTTATTTATCTGCATACTCCGCATTTCTGCTGCTGCCAGATCAATCCTCTCTCCAAGTCCTCTATTGTAAATAGGTTTTGTAGGAAGCTGGGTTTCTGTTGCAGTAATCCCTCCCCCACCTCCCCCTCTTTTGTCAGACTACTGATGCATTTTGACTTGATGTGCCCTTCTGTCCCTACCAATTGGGTTTCCAGGGCCTGTGTCTTTCATCAAAACCCTTGTACCCCCAATTGGCACCTCTCTGGCCACATGTCATCCCTTGTAAAAGGTACCATGGGTAACGAGGGCACTGTGGCCAGGGATGACCACTTATTGTGCCACCCTTAGAAGCCCTGTACCTTTATATACACACACACTGCCATTGCAGGCTGCTTGCTTTGGTGCAGAACAAAGTGAAGCTTTTGTTAGTAGGTTCTTCAGAGATTATTTGGTGGAGAATCAGAGGGAAGTGGTGGAATTGTGCATGGCCAGCAAATAATAGTAACCTTTTAGGCCTATGTTTTCAATGTTATTGCAGGCTCTTTCGTCCAGCCAAGAATCTGTCAGTGGTCCATAAGTAACCTGTCCATTTCAGCTGTACTGAACATGGCTTAACCCTGCTGTTCATTGCTAAGATATTGAATACTATGTTTACTTAAAATGGTTGTCACTTGTGATTGTGGTTTATGTTACATGATACTTTTTTGTTGTTTTACTGAAGGTGCAATAGTAACATATAGAACCTACACACCTTGATAATGTTTTCCCTATGTCTCCTTTGCTTCATACATTTGAAATGTATTGTGGGTATTTGTAGAAATGTGGGCTGTTCAAACTCAACAGTCATCTTCTTTCCTTTAACAGGCATTGACCAAGGATCCTCAGGATTATCCTGACAAAAAAAGCCTCCCACATGTACATGTTGCACTCTGGATTAACTCTCAAGGAGGGCGAAAAATGAAAGCTGGAGACACTGTATCTTATGTCATTTGTCAGGTACAATGATCGTGAAGAAGTGTCAAAGATAATACTTTAAATATAACGGGAAATAAGAATTAATCTGACCAGTTTCTCTAGTTGCCTAAAGGTTCTTAAAAGCTGAGAGCCCCAGCGCATAATACAACTTTGCACTGATATTTAGGTTTTTAAACTTCGAAATAGCAAACAATAATGCTTTCCATTTTCCATACTTGTGCAGTTGTACTCATAATGAAGTTAAGTAAGCTGTAGCTGGTGCTATCTGTTATATGAGGAGTATAACCGCTTTTGTATAGGCTATTTTATCAGTTAAAGTTTAAAAGCAGGGGAGAGGTTCATCGTTGCTCATGGGAGAACCAATTTGATACACTGCAAACATATTTATAATTTTCAGGGAAAATCTTACTGGTCTGAATATTATTAACATGACCACATGGGTTTAAGTTAACTGGTTTTAGTTGTTGAGAGAATTAATTGTTTTTTAAAAGTAGGGCAGCCACAGACTTCAGATGACTAATCTCTTATTTTTGGGTATCCAGTGGCTGCCATTCCATCACTACAGGTGACGCACTTCAAGTGGGATCAGATTAGAAGATTGTGAAGCAAAAGTTGTATGCGGAACCAAAGCTGAATTGTGGGCATATGAACGTGTTGATGGTGTATTCTTGCAGTGTAATATCTGGGCCAGCCAGATGATCTTGACTGATATTGCTGTGACTTAAATGACAGGGATAAGTTTGGGGAAGTAACCACTGTATTATTAATGGGCCCATATACATTTCTACCCGTAGGAAAATACAGAAACGGTATCCATTTCTACTGTGGTGGTCAAAGTAGAAAGGGGGTTTTGACTGTGGATGACCAACTAGCACTGTTTTGTTGCCATCAGGATCTGTTGAAGGCTTACCCCCCTACTTATCCATGCTGTTTCCCTCTCTCTGTGCAGCAGTGACTGCCACATTCCATCTCATCTGTGAACCTCCTGGATAGAACAAGGACTTCACTGATGAATCCTCAGATCTCACCACTTTAGCCATCCGACATACGCACAACATCCTCTTGGGTGACGTCAACCTCCCAGACAATGCAAGCTCCAAAAAACCAAGACACCCTGTTCAACCTCATCGATACATCTAAACATGGTACAGCAACGTGAAAAAACATGTCACACACCTAACACACTCTAAAGGCCACATCTTCAATCTTACCTTCTCAACATCACTTACAATCCAGTGCAGACTACCAGAACCTCATACTGGACTGACAACTCTACCATCCATATCTCCCAGTTCTGCTTACTATCAGTGAACCAAGGTCAACAAAAGAGACGTCCAAACCATCAGATAATTCAAAGATCTTTTCCATAGACAACCTAATGCTGGAATTTCTCTCTCCCCATCAGCTTCACATCCGATGCAAACATGCTTCTGACCAACTCAAACAACATTTTGGAAAACTTGGTGCCAAGTACAACACGCAAGTACAAGCCAAAGCCTTCATCACCCTGGTATTCTATAGATCTTGCTGACAATTAAGCGATCTATTCGCAAACAGACCAGAAAATTGAAGAAAAATAGAACTTCGAATGACCTCTTGATACTGAAGGCTCTCCACGTAACACGCATACAGCTAATCACATTAGCCAAAGCCAAGTACTACACAATCTCCATCAATGAAGACACTAGCAGAAGGAGAACACTGTTCAGGACAATTGAGCAGTGCATCAATCCCCACCAGACCCACCTAGTTGTCGCTCCACAGAAAAGTATAATGCCATCAACCATTTCTTCAGTGAAAAAATGCATGTCTGACCGCACCTCGATCATTTCAACCCTTTAGCTCACACATACAGCCCTTCCTGTAGAATTTGCAATGGCCAGCCTCCATTGCCCTATTTCCACCAAATTATTTTGACATATTAGAGTTCTTTAAAACTGCCACATATGAAGATGTCTTACCATCGTCCTTAATTAAAGCTTTCTATGGGGATGTTCTCGTACCCGCTGCATACCATTGTCAGTTCCTCCCTCAATTAATGCATTGTCCCAGAAGCTCTCAAGACTGGCCATATCCCTCAACTCTTAAAGAAACACACACTAGACTCTGATAACTTTGCCAACTATAGTCCCGTCACTCACATACCATTCATCGCCAAGATCAATGGAACTCTCCAAGATCACATCACTGCTAACCATCACCTGCGCGACTACCAGACGATCATCAGGCCACGTTGCAGCATGAAGATGACTAACTAACCCATTGTATTCTATGTCTTCTTGACCGATGAAGATGACTACTTCCTCCTGATATTGATGAACTTCAAAGCTGCCTTTCACACAGTCGCCCATCTCATCCTCGTATGCATCCTTGACTTGCAAATGTGATTCAACTGCAAAATATCCTTCATTGATGATACTCCTATTTTTCCAGCCAACACCAGTTTGTTCACATGGACACCTCCAGATTCCACCCAAAAATGTCTATTATGCGGAGTCCCCCAGGGTTCTATACTGCCTCCTATCATCTTCAACCTTTACATAGAACCGCTTGCTGCTCTACTCGCAGATAGCAATATTAAAAAATGTTGATGTATAACTGCTTGAAAGTCTCCTGAAATTCAGACATCCAACGCCTCAAACATTTCTGGTACATCATCCATATTTGAATGTCCCAACCCCTACCTGAAGCTAAATCGAAGCAAGACAAAACCCCAATATTTCTCTAAAAACAAGAAACAAGATACAGTGCAAACCTGACTTGATGACTTGAACTTTGTTGGTTTCGAACCCAAACTCTCAACAAATGCCAAATCCCACAGATTCACCCTGGATACCTCCCCTTCAGTGCACAAATTGCCAAAAAGGATACCAGGCTGGTACCGGTCTCTTTTCTAAAGAAAATCAAACTGTTTCTTCAAGAAAATGACGTAAGACCTGCTGGTAAAACCCTTGTACTCTTGAAACTGGATGGTAGTAATGCCCTACTTTGATCTCCCAGGCTCCACATTGGCAGCCCTTGGGGGCATAGCACATGTTGCAGCACATCTCAACCAGGGCCTGAAGAAATATGATCACGTTACCATCACTGTGATGTGTGATTAATACATTTTCTCCCCTTGCCAACCCTCCCGCTCTTCAAATCGAACTGCATAGTTTACAAAGCCATCAGAACCAGCAATCCTGTTTATTTTGCACACAAGCTAACCATCTTTGGTGGTTCTCAGTGCACTCATTGCCAGGACACCAACAGACTGAAAACTAAGAAGTGTAGAAACGAAAAAACAAGACAGCAGGCCTTTTCCTTCCATGCAACCAGGATTTGGGACAACAGCCCTGTATACATCAGGAATGCCCCAACGCTGCTCCAGTTTAGGAAAGAGTTGAAGTCTGACCTCTTTAAAGAAAACTACATCAAAATGCATTGCCGTCCACAACCCAAGCTTCCTCTCCTATTACTCGCAAACTTTAAACTTGCTTTTGACCATGCATGGTGCTCCACTGCCCTTTAGCTAGGTTTGCGCTATAGAAATAACATACATGCTGTGAAGTCTGGAGCAGCCACAGAAGGAGCGCACAAGACAACATGAGAGTTAAGTCACATTATTGAACCTTATCCAGCAACTCTGTCTTTTTTTACAATCCTCAGCCGAGAGAAACACCATATTCCAAAAATGATATCTGAAAGAAACAGGTTAGTGCTAGATTCCTTACCTTAGAATATCCCCAGGCTGGATCCGGAAAGTTTTCGTCAGCAGTACCCTTGTGCGTCGGTAGGCGTCGTCTGCGGCTCCTCGTCGACGCCGTGATCGCCGGCATGACGTCGTCGGAGTAATTAGACGCCGCCCTCGCGCGCTGACATCAGTTATTCCGTGCTAGCTAGCGTAGATCCGGGAAGAGCAGTACTCTTAGCCTTTTTTTGACTAACTTTTTTAATTTGTTTTGGATCTCTTTTTCGAGTTGACTTCGACTCCTGGTGCTGTAGGGATGCCTGGCTTCAAGCTGTGCGACGCCTGTCACCGGTGACCGACCCACACCGTCGGGGTGTCTACTGCCTCGGGCCGACCACGATGACCAGTCGTGCCCCGACTGCCGGGCCTTGACTTCAAAAGCTAGGCGGGAGCGGTCTTTCAAGCTTCTCGAGATCCGGCAGTCGGCTCCGCGCCACTCACGGTCCCGGTCGAGGAGGAAGTCGAGGGACCGGTCACAGAGCCGCAGTCATTGCTCGACGAGTCATCACTCGTCGGGCTCCAAGTCCTCCGGTAAGTCGAGGCACTCAAAGAAAAAAGTCAAAGAGGCGACACCGCTCTTCAGACTCCGCTCACGCGACACAGCCGAGGGTTCGAGCGACACCGCCCACGCGGCTCCTTTGGAGCCGCAAGCGCCGCCTCCAGGCCCATACCCTGCGGTCTCTGGCCTGTGAGCGATGCCGGAGGAGATTTGTGACCTCCTCATTGCCATGAGGACTCACTTCCCTCCGTCGAGGATTACTGGCGTGCCTTCGGGCCCCGCAGACTCGACTGGGGGCCTCGGCTTGCCGGTGACTCCGGCCCCAGCCCCGTCGGGTGCTTCGGCCCCCGTGGGATCCGTGCACGGATCCCGGTCGACGCCAGTTGACCTCACAACTCCTCCGCTGGCGCCAACCTCACTGGTGTCGCTCCCGGAACTGTCCTTGGACGACGTCGGCCCCAGTTTCAGTCCGGGTCCGGCGTCGGAATGGCGCCGCTCTGCGCCGTCTCCGGCATTGATGGGTGAGGCCTTCACCTACGACCCGGCTCCGTCATTCCAGCCTGTTTACCAGGACACGGATGAAGGGGAGGACTGGGAGGGGTCTAAGGACCCTCTGGCACAGCAGTGCCAGTTGAGCCAGGACTAGGCAGATGAGCTAGGGGAGGTCAGTTTTTAGGACACTTCGCCTGACACTGGATTTATCTCTCCTCCCTCCGTGGCTACGGAGGAGTGTGCTACCTATGGTGTGGTGTTGCGTAGGGCGGCCAAGGCCTTGGCTCTAGAGCTCCCTGCGGCGGCCTTGAGGACTAACCTCCTCACTGAGGTGCTTCAGGCGCCAGTAAGCTCCTCTGAGCCTCTGCTGCCATTTAATAAAGCCCTCACGGATGTTCTGATGGGCACCTGGTCCAAGCCCTCCACAGTGCCCCCTGTGGATCGGAACGTGGTCCGACACCACCGCCCGGCTCCGAGCGACCCTAGCTTTCTGTGTGTGCACCCCACACCCGAAAGCCTGGTGATCCAGACCTCTAGGTGCCAGACCGCATTCCCGACCGCTCCCCCGGATCGGTAATTTAAAAGATTTGATCAGTTTGTGAAGAAACTGTTCTCATTGACTTTGGGGTTGCGGTCTATCAACACCTCTTGCCTTTTGGGGCGTTATAACCACTCTTTGTGGGACACGGTTGTGGAAGTGCTGCCCCAGTGCCCGGAGGAGGGGCGGGATGCATTATTCCATCAGGTGTGGACTGGATACCACGGACTCGCTGGGAAGGGCGATTTCCGCGACGGTGGAGGTTCGCCATCACGCCTGGCTGAGGCCAGCCAATTTCTCGGGCGATGTCCAGGCCACGCTCATGGACATGCCCTTCGATGGCTGTCGCCTTTTTGGCGACAAACCAGACAGTGCGCTTGAGCGCTTCAAGGACTCCAGGGCTACGGCCAAGTCCTAGGGCTTGTCGGGCCAGCGCCAATAAACTTCTGCTTTTCGCCCCTTTCGTGGCCAAGGAAGGGGCGCCCCTACACGTCCTGCCAGCCACAGGCCGCAGAACCAGCCTCATCGTGATCGCGGACGTGGTAACTGCGGTGGCGGTGCCAGGGGATAACGTCAAGGTCAGTCCACATACGCTCCTGCAGCATCTGCCTCAAAGCCTTCATAGTCCGAGCTTTCAGGCCAATTCGACGCCAGTGGGGTCAGGTGTAGGAGAGTAGGGTTTGCTTCCTATGGTCACCCCCACTTTTTGCTTTGCTTTACTGGTTTTTGACTTAGATGTGGCTGTGGGCCTGCTAATCAGACCCACAGCCCAGATGCACTCTCTCTAAATGTACACCATGTACTTTAGGTACATCCACAATTGGTAATTGGTTCACCTTATCAGCCCCTGTACCAGTGCACCATAGGTGCCCAGGGCATAGGTGCAACCAAGGCCTACCAGGGGCTGCAGCATGTATTATGCTACCCCTGGCTGGCCATCCAAACTGACACAACTGGCTGATCACTCAGCTGGGGCAAGGTTGTGTAATCACCCCTTGCTTAGGTATAGTATTCCTATACCTACCCTTATATATACACACACAGTAACCTATAAGTCACTTCTATAGCAGGCCTTAACAATCCTGGAGGCAGAGTGCTTGGTTATGTGTGAGATGGTGCTCTAGCATGAGCTGAACCTGTATGCAGCTTTCGGAACCATGTCCTTATAGCTGTTCTATGATATTGCCATACCATATACTCTTAAGTGCATTATGAACCTCGCGGGTAAATGCTAACTCTGGTTTGGCTTTATCCAAACATGTTGTGTAAGGTGTCATACGCTTTGGAATACTACCCCCTCGCCAATTCTGGCAACGGGGGTAGCATTCCACCCTTCTAGAGGGAGAAGACATGTTAGTTCTGACTATCCCAGTTAAAGTTAACCAGAGCCCCAGCATCACAAAATGGACGCTGGTGCCACAGACTGACCTCCTGCTGCTGGCAGACCTTCCAGTCACGGAGGTTTGTGTAGGAGAGTAGGGTCTGCTATCTTATAGTCACCCCAAATTTTTGCTTTTTGCTTCACTGGTTTATTACTTAATGTGGCTGTGGGCCTGCTAATTAGACCCACAGCCTGCTGTTCTCTCTAAATTTATGCCAAGGCACTTTAGGTGCCTTACCAATTGGAACATAGATCACCTTGTGAGCCCCTGTAAAGTGTACCCTAGGTACCCAGGGCATAGGTGCATCCAAGGCCTACCAGGGGCTGCAGCACGTATTGTGCCACCCCTGGCCTGGCCTTACTATTTGACACAACTGGCTGATCCCTGAGCTGGGGCAAGGTGGTGTAATCACCCTTTGCTTTAGGTATAGTATCTCTATATCTAACACATACAAGGACACACAGTAACCTATAAGTCACTCCTATGGCAGGACTTATCGGTCCTGGAGGCAGAGTGCCTGGTTATGTGTGAGATGGTGCTCTAGCACGAGCTGAGCCTGTCTGCAGCTTTCGGAAACATGTCCTTAAGCTGTTTCCTGATAATGTCATACCATATACTCTTAAGTGCATTATGAATCTCGCGGTTAAATGTTAACTCTGGTTTCACATTATCAAAACATGACGAGTAAGGTGTCATACGAATTGGAATAATACCCCCTCGCCAATTCTGGCGACGGGGGTAGCATTCCACCCTTCTAGGGGGACACGACTTGCACAGAACCTGAACCCCGGTTAAAGTTAAACGGAGCCTCAGCATCACAAAATGGATGCTGCGACCACAGACACAAGTGTGACCTCCTGCTGCTGGGAGTCCTTCCAGCGAGGGAGGCTTGGACAAAGGGTTTGCTGCCTTGGGAGGTGCTAGCACCACCCCAGACAGGATTTTGTGTATCTGGTTAGGTAGGGCTGAATAGAATCAGACATGCCCAGGGCACACAAGGTGTCCCCGTGCATAGGCCAGTTCAAACCGGTGCTGGGGCACTCTAGCTCCAGTTCGGGCGTGAAACTGGACAAAGGAAAGGGGGTGTAACCACCCCCCTTCCTGGTCCCACCCATAGGAGGGACCTAGTAGGTAGTCCAGCCCCTAGAATTGGTTTAAAAGTAGGAGCTGAGTCCCAAGACTGCAGATTACCCTGAAATTCGACTATACAAGAAGAAACTCTGGACCTTTGACGTTCTGCTGCTCAGAAGACTGAAGAATCTCCCTTGTGGCCAAGGAGTGGCCACCCTGTGAACACAGGCACCATCCAGCGATCAACGACTTGCTTTGCCGCCGCCTCTGGCCGGAGTCCGAGCCCAGAGCCTGACAAGAACCAGACTCCCAGACGTCTAACAGCCCGATCCACAGTCCCTGAAAAGCTGAGACGAGTGGAGGCGACCTGAGACGTGGGACCGGACCTCTTGAAAATTCAACGAGAAGCTGACTGCGCAGCACCTGAGGCACCCTCACCGCTGTGCTTGGGGTCTTGAGAAGCCCCACCACGAGCTACATTTGCACCAAGGACCAGCACTCCAGCTCTCACGAGACCTGCGTGCGGCCCTTCTGCTTTGTTCCACTCGATGTGCCTATCCGGTTACTAGTCCGTTGGCTAGTGGCCATCTTGGCGACCAAACGACATCTTTACACCGCTGGTCTGGTTGCTCCAGACTGGCCCTTACTGCTCCCAAAAGCAGTAACCCCTCTGACTCTGCTGGTTAGAGTGAGAAGCCTTCTTTGTTTCCTGCGTGGCTTGCATTAGCCAAGGCCTGTTTGCTCCGATCAAGAAGCAGACACCGCCATCAGCTAGAGCCTTCGTGGGACAGCTCGTGAGTGACTCCTGGTCGTCGTCCTCGTCGCCTAGCCCACGCTGCTGAAGAGACAAGCTTCACGACTTCACCTGTTGGCACCCGACAACGCCTGGTTCCTTCCTGGTTCCACACCGGTCACTGTCTAGTGACTTTGAACATTGTCCCCTCTGCTTTCAGGTCTTCATCACTTCAGATCCACCCTTGGATCCACCGGAACTCTTCACATCAGGTCGCCTGCAGCATCAACACTCCAAGGCTCCATCTGAACTCCTGCAGAATCCCGACACACTTTGGCACCACTGCACCCGCTTCCTGTGGGTGAGGTAACGCTGGCCCTCCGGTGCCCCCGAGTAGTTTAACACTCCTAGTGTCCAGATTCGAAAGGGTTAAGTTCTAGACTGACCGGAAGACTTCCTACCTTTAACTTTTTTACCTTTACGCATCCATTGACTTCAATGTAACTTGCTTCTAACTTTGCGCACTGCAAACCAGATCCCGTGGGCCTCCTAGTTCCTAACTGGCGTTAGTACAACACAGCCCCAGCGAATCCCAAGGCCCTAGGCCTTACTTCCTTTCGACTCGTGGTACTTATACCACTTCTTTAGTATATGGTTTTAGGGGCCACTCGGGCCTACCCATATTTGTGCAACTTTTGTATACTTATTAATTGAATTGTTTTAACGTGTTTGCTCCTGTGCTCATAAAGAGTTCAGGGGACTATTTGTAGTAATAAATACATATATATGTTGAATATATATCCTGTGTGATGTCCTTTCACTTGGTGTTCAAGGGGGTTACATATGGTAATACAGCTGGCTTCACATGCCAAAAGAGTTTAGCCTAAGACTGCTCTGTCCATGCTACCATTAGGATAGCTGGTCTATGAGGTTGACTTACAACCAATCACCATAAGGGTTGTTTGGACTGATACAAGGTGGTCACTAGAACTAGTGAACATCATATATCAGGCCAACTTCTCTCAGTTTGGACAATAGGTTTCCTGCCCGGAGAGATGCGAGCACCACCCCAGACAGGACTTTGTGTATTGGGACAGGGAGGGCTGAATAGATTGAGACACTGCCTGGGGCACACTAGGTGCTCCATGCATACCCAGTTCAAACCAGTTGCTGGGGCACTCCAGCCCCAGCTCTGGCGTGAAACTGAACAAAGGAGAGGGGGTTTAACCCCCCCCCCCTTCCTGGTCCCACCCACAGGAGGGACCTAGAAAGTAATCCAGACCCTTTTAGTTATATAAAGGTAGGAGCTGAGTCCTGAGACTTTGGATTAGATCCTGAACTGAAACTTGACACGAAACTCTGGACCTTCGACGTTCTGCTGAAACTGAAGAATCTCCCTTGTGCCCAAGGAGTGACCACCCTGGGCAACCAGGCACCATCCAGCAAATCAACGACTTGCTTTGTCGACGTTCCCGCCGGAACCAGAGCACAGAGCCTGACAAGACCCAGACTTCCAGACCTCTCTGACCCTCTCTTCACGACTGCAGCATAGCTGAGACCCGTGGAGGCGACGAGACACGTGGGACCAGACATCTTGAAAAGCCTGCAACTTGCTACCTGTGCAGCTCCTGAGGCATCCTCGAAGCTGTGCACTAGGGATTGAGAAGCCCCGAATCCGAGCTCCACCTGCACCGAAGATCAGCCCTCCACACTCCACGAGTTCTGCGTGGGGCATTTCTGCTTGTGTTCTGCTCGACGCGTTGACCGGTTTCTGGCCCGTTGGCTAGTAGCCTCTTTGACGACAATCCTTTTGAATCACCTCGCTGATCTGGTTGCTCCAGACTGGCCCCAGCCTCCCTGCAAAGGTGAGGCCCCTCAGACCTTGCTGGTCTGCACCAGAAGCCTTCTTTGAATCCTGCGTGGGTTGCCTTTGCCAAGGCTTGATGACTCCAATCCGGCAGTCGACCCCTCCATCTGTGAGAACCTTCGTGGGACAGCTCGCCTCCAGCACCTGTCGTCCTCGACGCCTCCTGGTCCGCGTGGCTGAAGAGACAAGCTTCAAGACAGCACCTGATTGCTCCTCGACGTCGTCTGGTTCCTTCCTGGTTCCACCCGGTTATTGGCTAGTGACCCAGACTCTGTCCCCTCTGCTTTCAGGTCCTCTTCATCCTTGATCCACCCTTGGATCCACCCGGACATCTTCCTCTTGGTTGCCTGCAGCATCTTTCTTCACAGGCTCCATAGGCTTCAACGGCGAAACCCGACACATCTTCACACCTATGCAACCGCTTTCTGTGGGTGAGGTAACGCAAGTACTTTGGTACTCCCAAGGGTATTGACTCTGCAAGTGTCTAGGTTTTTAGTTGTTTCCACCTAGCTAAACTGGAAGTGTCCTAAATCCTTCTTTTTCTAACTTCTACGGTCCCATTGACTTAACATTGACTCCCGCGTGTGTGTAAAGACACTGCACGCACCGCCTGTGGGCCTCCTACTCCTAACCTAAGAGTCAGATAGTGTAGCCCGAGCGATTCTCCAGGCCCTAGGCCTTTCCTTTTCTCGTGACGTGGTACTTATACCACTTTCTTAGTATATGGTTTGCTTCGCCCCTAGGGCATAACTGTAAATTGTGCAACTTAACGTATTCTGACTAAGTATCTTGTTATGTGCTTTTGCCTCTGATCTCATAAAGAGTTTAGAGGAGTGTGTTAGTAAATAAATACATATATATTTTATATATATCCTGTGTGGTGTCATTTCATTTGATATTCAAGGGGTTAAATATGGTAAAACAGCTGGCTTTGCACGCCCTCAAGAGTCTTTTAGCCTAAGACTGTTCTGTCCACGCTACCACTAGGATAGCTGGTCTATAAGGTTGACTTTACAACCATCACTATAAGGGTTGTTTGGACTGGTGCAAGGTGTTCACTAGAATAGTGAACATCATATACCGACTTCTCACAGCAGGATCCTTCATCACGTCCTCCACTGGCGCTCCATCACATTGGACAGGTGGGTGCTGCAAATCGTCCGAAGGGGCTACTCCCTCCCCTTCGAGGCGACCCCTCCAGCCATGCCACCGCATGTCGGGGATCACTTGCAACTTCTGCAGGAGGAAGTTATGGACCTCTTGGCCAAGGGGGCCATTGAGCACGTTCCTGGGCCAGAAGTAGGACGTGGTTGCTACTCCCACTACTTTCTGGTATCAAAGAAGAGCAAAAACGGCCTATACCCTATCTCGGCCTTCCGGAGCGTCAACGGCTTCATCCAGAAGGAGAAGTTCAAGATGCTGACTTTAGCTCAGGTCCTAGCTGCCCTAGACCATGGAAACTGGATGGTAGCGTTGGACTTGCAGGACGCATATTTCCACATCCCCGTCCTGCCGGCGCTACCTGCGGTTCCCGGTAGGCCACGAGCACTTTCAGTTTACTGTGCTCCCCTTTGGCCTCACCAGTGCCCCTCTGGTGTTTACGAAAGTGATGGCGGTGGTCGCAGCTCATCTGCCCAGATCAGGGGTTCCAGTCTTCCCCTATCTCAACGACTGGTAGTTGAAGGCGGGCTCACCCCAAACAGTCGTCTCCCACCTCTAGACTACGACCGACCTCCTGCACTCGCTGGTGTTCTCCATTACCGTGCCGAAGTCGCACCTGTGCCCCTCTCAGAAGCTCCTTTTCATCGGAGTGGTTCTGGACTCAGCGCAGTTTCGGGTTTCTCCTCCCGAGCAGCGGGTTCAGGATACTCAGTCTCTGATTCCGATCTTCCAGCCTTTATCCCGAGTTTCGGTCAGGTTGACGCTGCGGCTCCTGGGGCTGATGGCCTCCTGCCTCCTTCTGGTGCATCACCCCAGGTTTCGGATGCGGGCTCTGCAGTGGGACCTGAAGTTTCAGTGGGCCCAGCATCAGGGCAACCTATCCGACCATGTCCTGATCTCGGAGGGCACTGCGAGACAGTTGCAGTGGTGGCTCACGGACCGCGATTGGGTCAGCGGCAGATCCCTCTCCCTTACCCAACTGGAGCACGTAGTTGTGACGGATGTGTACCTCTTGGGATGGGGGGCCGCATGGGAGAGGCGGAGATCAGAGGCCTCTGGTCTCCGGCGGAATCCCGGCTCCATATCAACCTTCTGGAGCTGTGGGCGATCCGGCTTGCACTGAAGGCATTCCTTCTCTCTGTCCGGGGAAGTTCAGTGCAGGTGTTCACAGACAACTCCACCGCCATGTGGTACTGCAACAAACCAGGCGGGCTGGGCTTGTGGTCCCTTGTGGGCCCTTAGTCAGGAGGCTCTGCGCCTCTGGACATGGCTGGAACACCAGGCCGTCACCCTGGTGGTTCAACACCTGGCAGGTTCCCTGAACGCCAGGGCGGACAAACTCAGCCGCCGGTGCATGATGGATCACGAATGGCGTCTGAACTCAGACGTGGCAGTGGGGGAGCCTTGGTTAGATCTATTCGCCACAGAAGAGAACGCGCAAAGTCATCAGTTGTGCGCGTTGGAATTTCAAAGACGCCACTCGCTCGGAGACGCTTTTCGTCGCGAGTGGAGTTGCGGTCTGTTGTACGCCTTCTGCCTATACCACTTCTGCCCAGAGTGCTGAAGAAGATAAGGCGCGACCG
Source organism: Lissotriton helveticus (assembly GCF_964261635.1). Taxonomy (NCBI): domain Eukaryota; kingdom Metazoa; phylum Chordata; class Amphibia; order Caudata; family Salamandridae; genus Lissotriton; species Lissotriton helveticus. The sequence goes on from NC_136069.1 coordinate 951,812,699, forward strand.
GGCCCAAGTCATCCTTGTGGCTCCAGACTGGGCACGAAGGTACTGGTATCCCGAGCTACTCAGCATGTCAGTCGATCCCCCGATTCGTCTGCCTCTTCAGGAAGACCTTCTGTCGCAGCAGCAGGGTACGGTCCTCCACCCGAACCTGTCCAGCCTCCACCTCCATGCGTGGAGATTGAGCGGCGACAGTTGAGGCCATTTGACTTGCCTCCTGAAGTCTGTGATGTTATTCTGGCAGCCAGGCGTCCCTCCACAAAAACGTTATACGCCTGCAGGTGGAACAAATTTGTGGCATGGTGCACATCTAAGGCTGTGGATCCCCTTTTTGCCCCTCTTTCAGAGGTTCTCCTCTTTCTTCTTTCTCTTGCCCAGCAGGGCTCTGCTCTGGGCAGTATCAAGGTCTACCTCTCTGCCATTTCGGCCTTCTTAAGGCCTCCAAATCAGCCTTCTCTATTCAAGTCCCCGTTGTAAATAGGTTCTTGAAAGGCATCACTCACATGTTTCCTCCTGTTCCTTTCGTGATGCCTCAGTGAGACTTGAACTTGGTTCTGACCTTTTTGATGTGTGCTCCTTTCGAGCCACTTCACAATTGCTCTCTTCGTATTCTGACTCTTGAGACTGCATGCCTGGTTGCCATCACCTCTGCCAGGAGAGTGAGTGAGCGCCAGGCTGTTTCTTCTAAACCTCCTTTCCTTTCTATCCATCCGGATAAGGTTGTTTTAAGAACGCGTCCCTCTTTCCTGCCCAAGGTAGTCAGAGCCTTCCACATCAGGCAGTCTATCACCTTGCCCACCTTCTTTCCGCCTCCGCATCCCTCGAAAGAGGAAGAGAGGCTCCACCGTCTGGACCCAAAACGTACGCTCTCTTTCTATCTGGGTCGCACACGCCAGTTCCGTGTGGATGACCAGCTCTTTGTTGGTTTCGTGGGCGTGAAGAAGGGACAGGCGGTGCACAAACGAACCATCTTTAGGTGGGTCGTCTTGTGCATCAAGGTTTGCAACTCCTTGGCAAAAAAGGAGCCCCCTGTTGGGCTGAGGGCCCATTCCACTCGGGCCACGGTGGCTTCTACTGTCCTGGGTCGGGGAGTCCCCTTGCAGGACATGTCAGGCAGCTACGTGGGCCTCGCTGCACACGTTTGCTAAACACTACTGCCTGGACAGCCAAGTCCGGAGAGTTGGCTTCTTTGGCCATTCCGTTCTCCAGGACTTTGGTGTGATCTTGGTCGCAGACCCACCACCAGGGTTGGTATTGCTGGGGTATCTATTCTAAGGTAAGGAATCTAACTAACGTGTTTCTTTCAGATTAACAAGTTACTTACCTTTGGTAACGAGAAACATTAGTTTGTTAGATTCCTTACCACCCACCCATCCTCCCCGTTCTGTGAACCGATATCTAGGGTTAAGGTCATCCCTTTCAGGGCCCTAGTTTCATGGCACCAGTGTCGGTTTTTATCATGGCTCTGCGTTTCTGGCGCGGAAAATCTGTGTATAAGAACTGACGTCCGCGCGCGAGGGCAGCGTCTAAGTACTCCGACAACGTCATACCGGCGCCAACGACGACAGACGCGGAGCCGCAGACGCCTACCGACGCGCAGGGGTACTGCTACGCAAAAAAATTCCGGATCCAGTCTGACGCCTGATGACGTCCAAGCTTATGTTCTCCTTTCCAGCAACCTCACTTTGGATCTGGTCAAATTTACAAAATGTATGCTGGCGGTTTCAGATTGGATGGCTGCTAATTGTTTGCTGCTGAACCTCAATAAGTCTTAAATTCTGCTTATAAGTAAGAACTTCCATTCCTGGGGTGACCACTGGTGGCCTCCATCCGTTGGGCCTCCTCCCAGTCCCAAGTTGGCAGTTAAAAATCTAGGTTTCTGGGTGAACCGTGCCTTAACCTTTGAAACGCCAGTGAAAGCAGTGGTAGGCACCTGTTTTGGGCTTCTAAGTGGGCTCAAACCCATTCTTGTGTTTTTTATCCCCCTACTCATCAAGTCCTCGTTCAGGCGGAAATCCTCCCCAGGTTGGACTATTGCATAATCTTATACCTGGGATCTAACAAGGCTGTAATTCGAAGACCTCAGGTGGCCCAAATTCTATGGCAAGGTTGCTGTTTTATCTTCCGAAGTATTTCCTGGCCGCTGACCTTGTTCGCAGATGACATTAGCTCCCTATTGACAAGCTTATTCAGCCTAGAAGATTTTTTTCTCCGAAGTGTCCCCCATCTGGCTCAATTTGTTGTCTCCCTATCTACCCCCACGGCCTCTGCGCTTAGCCACATGTCAGAAGAGTAAGAGCGTGTAGCCGCGCCTTCCTGGCTCAAGTTCCTGCCCTCTGGAATGTAGTTCCTTTACCTCCCAGGAGTATTCAGAACCACTGGTCCTGCAGGAAATCCCTTAAGATATGTTTGTTTTCCATCTAAGCGCGCCGTGGGGTATCTTTCTGTCTGCTCATCAACTGCAGTTGGCTTTTCTGAGACCAGCACGGGACGCCCTGTTGATGGCACAGCCATGCGCTCTACAATTCCTATAACATAACATTGGGCCTGGGAAACGCCACAGAGTGATATTCACCTCTACACAGAAATCACCCTTTAATGGGGGTATCAGATGTCTATGTGTACTACCTGGCTGCACAATTGGTTTCTGTCATTGACTGGTTTACTGGAGGCTGGGACGACCCTGCCTACTGCCTGGAATTTCATTTGATGGGGTTTCAACAATGTAGGTTAGGAGGGGCACAGCGTTTTGAAATTTTCTTAAGGATGATGACAGTGAGTTTATATGAGTTCGTGTGCACTCGTGGGTCGTGTTTCCGTCGAAGCACGTTTAATCAATGGTGAGTGGTGTAGGCATCGTAATGCGAATACATCCCCAATGGAGGCACTACGGTAAAGTTCAAAACAATGATTCAACGAAAGTTTGACATCAAGTTAGAAATGTTTATTCTTTAGGTTATCGGGTTTAATCCATAGATATTATATTCATATCTGATCTTGATTTAGTAGCGGATAGTAGTAAGAGGGGAACGCCTCCGATGCATTTCGGGCCGATGGCCCTTTGTCAAGGAGCGCTGAAAGGAAGACAGAAGGTGCCGTGAGGGCAGGAGTCTGACACGGAGTGTGACCAATAATGGTTAACAGTGCCGATCAATGGTGTGGACGGATTAAAATAAGGGATGGTGAGGGAAGTGAATGAAACGGATGGCGTCGGCGCGTGACGAATGCGACAGGAGGTGAAGTGGTTGGTTCGCAGGGTTACCAGCACAAGCGGTGTGGTACGGTACTTACTTCGTTACATGGGTTAGAAACCTCGTGTACTTCCGTGTGGGTCCGGACAAGACGCCTAAACTAAATGAGGGCGCGGAAAAGTATAAAAGGAAGCAGGGTGAAGGGGTAGAAGAGGGACTAAAGTTGGGTGAGGTAAAGGATCAAGGTCTAACATGGGAGCCATCTTGGAGAGGTGTGAAAGACTCGGGGAAAGTAGGAACGCAAGCAGGAACAATGCAGTGAAGTAACATATATTGTACAATAATTCAAGATAACAATTTAAGATCAATTAAAGATAACAACTAAGTTCAATCCGGTCATTCAGACCGTGAGGCTTAAGCGTATGCAAACGGTATATCCACTCCAGTTCTCTCTGAAGAAGAAATTTTCGCATGTCAGTGCCTTCTTTCTTGGAAACAGTTTCAAGAACAATAAATTGAAGTTGAGCAATGGAATGTCTGGCTTCAGCAAAGTGCATGGCAACATTGGATTTTTCATATTTCAACCGAATGTTTGATTTGTGTTCATTTAGGCGCGTTTTGATTTTTCGTTCGGTCTTGCCGACGTATAATTTGCCGCAAGGGCATTTGAGTGCATAAATGAGATTCGAGGTGTCACACGCCACTTGCCACTTGTGACACCTCGAATCTCATTTATGCACTCAAATGCCCTTGCGGCAAATTATACGTCGGCAAGACCGAACGAAAAATCAAAACGCGCCTAAATGAACACAAAGCGTGTAAAGCCAGCTGTTTTACCATATGTAACCCCTTGAATATCAAATGAAAGGACACCACACAGGATATATATATATATATATATATATATATATATATATATATATATATATATATATATATATATATATATATTCACTGAAAAAACCATAGGTAACTAGTATTGGTGTGTCAATGGTTTCAAAAATTATACTCTGTATTTAACACTGGGTGTAACAGAGGTTATATTAAAGTGTGAGGAGATGCATTGTATTGTCAAATGAATGATATCATCAGTGATGTGGTCATTGATGTCAAATGAGATGTCATCAGTGATGTCATTTGAGATGTCATCAGTGATGTCATCAGTGATGTCACTGACCATGTCATGAATGATGTAATATGTGACATCATCAGCAGTGGATTGCGGGTGCGCGATATATAGTTAGTGCAACTAACTATATATGGAATTTCAATGGTTTTGTGTGAGTAAAATAAGGTTTTGTAAATGCTAATTCCTAACTATATATGGTCTATAACCTATGGTTTTTTCAGTGAATTTCAATGTTTTTTTAATAGCAAATATCATAAGCTGTCGAATGTCAAGTACGTGGTAAGTAAAAACATTTTCGTGTTTATGCACACTGATCTGCTTTGAATGCTGCCCCCCCCCCCCCCCCCTCATTTCTATTAGGAGTACTCTCTCTTTGCAGATAGTGAAGGGTAGTTAACGCAGGCCTTTGCCCCCGTTGTAATCCGTCGTGCCTGCTTCTCTCTCCATTTGATTGATTGTTCTCTTTGGTTCATTCTCTATTTACAAACAAGCACAGAGTCGCAATACTCTGTTTAGTCTTTGCAGATAGCGAAAAATCGTGTAAAAAAACAAAAGGAATCGAGCAAAATCAGTAGGCCACTAATGGGATCTCTTTTTGACCTCGCTAAAATAGAAACATTAGGAACAACCTGTTGAAAATAGCAATGTGTATGTACATAAGCGGCGTTCATTTGTGTTCACAGTACCCCTTGTTGATTGTTTGAATCGAGCATTGAATTGTTCGAAGTTGGTTCTCTTAAGGATCTTCTCTGCCTGCAAACGAGGAAGAATAGGAATATTCTCTCTCCCTTTGCAGATAGTGAAGGGTAGGTAACGCAAACCTTTAACACGTCGTGCCTATTTCGTTCCTCATTGATTGATTGTTTGCCCGAACATTGACTGTTTGGGAATTGGTTCTTTTTGGAGGTATTCCCTGTTTGCAAATAAACGTAGGAAAATCTTTGCAAGTAGTGAAAGGGTAGGTAATGCGGACCTTTCTCCCCCGTTGTAATCTGTCATGCCTATCTACTCCCCACTGATTGATGCACCTGTTTCACCCGGACCATTTACTAGAGATAGGTCATCTGGCCCGACCAGAGAGCACCCCTAGTGAAAAGGACATATGCAATAATAACGAAGTGATCACTGTATCCTGTTAACAGAAACTTTAGCATGAAACAACCTGGAAAGAAAGGAATAAGAAAACGAAAATCAGTAGGCCACTAATGAACTTTTTATTAAATAACAAACAAAGAAACGATAACAATACGTAATGATAAAACCTATTATTGTCCTAGAAACAAGAAACGTTAGAAGTAAGCCCGTAATAAGAAACCTGAAAACAGTAAGAGAAACCAAGTGTGACATTGCAACGGCCACAAGGCAACGAGGCTTCATCGCCCCTCACTGCCCCAAAACGTGTCTGTCCCACCGCCTGCCACGGCCAAATAACGGCAAACTGGGAAAGATACAAGTCAGCAGACATCCGCCCCATTCTGGAAACTTCCAAAGTGCAACAGGTTTCCGGCTACGCCCAGCCGGAAGCAACACATATAAGGCGGGTCCTGCTGCCAACCGTCGGCCAGGAGATCATCACGTAAGGAGTAGCCGGAGGAGAGGCCGAGGCCAGCGGGACCTGGCCAGGGGATTGACAACACTGGAGAGTTGCAGGGGGGGGAATGTCTATGTCCTCGACCCTCCCCTCTCTCTCCCAGTCCGGCCGCGGTGGCACTTGAGAGTTGCAGGTTGTCCCCCCACTCTCTCTCCCGGTCCGGCCACCAACGGCCGGGGGCTGGGGCCGACGGGATCCGGCTGCAGCCGATGAGCCAAGGAACACGTTCATGGGGCCAGAGCAAAGGGCGTCCGGCCGCCATCCACCGGAGGTCCGGCCCAAAGACGGACGGGACATTTCTTCTTTCTTTTATAATGGCTGCGACAACACTGGGGGGGGGGGATGTCTTGCACATGCCTCCGACCCCCCCCCCCTCGTCCTCATCGCCTGGTCCGGCCATAACAAATGTCAAGCGAGACGCCGTGGGGTGCACTGGGTGGGAGAGACGGTGCGAACAGGCCTCTCCCGCCTCCCCAGGTGGAGGCTTCCCAGCTGCACCCTCAGCGCTCCAGGCGCCCGGAAAAGGGTTCTTCCACTGTGGCGATGCTGCAACGTCTCGCCCGGCAGGGTGGAGCCCGTCCGCTCATTTGACCCCGCGATCGCCAGTAGCTACCGAACTCTCAAAATGGCGGTCGACCTGGCAAGAGCGGGCCCAGCATAAAGAAATGGCCCGGTCACTGGTTGACTCCACCACCGTAGTCCTCCACGACCTTGAAGATTCTAGAGGAGCCGCGGGAGTCCCCGACCCCCGCAGACACCCCCGATAGGGAATGACTGCCATGATCGCCCGTGGAGTGACGAAACTGTAGCCGCGGGACGTCGGCGCTCCCATGCTGGCGCCAGCCTCAGTTTGAATGACTAGAATCCTGCAGACCTCAGTTCCGGTGAAAGCACGGTGTGACCCGGTAGGAAAAATTGTTGCACCCCCTCCCCTTTTTGACTGATGGTTCAAACCACCGATCCTTTCCTTTGCCCTTTTAACTGAACTTTGGACTGCCTCCCCCCCCCCCCCCCCCGCGGCGCCCCACGCCGTTATTTGCTGGGCGGCAACTTACTAGACATCACCTTCGTGCCATCTAGATTTCAGCGCGTTCTGCTGCCTTGGAACTATTCGCACAACAGACCGCTACTGACGACCCACCCCCAGGCAACATCTTCTGAATTTTCATAATTTGAAAGAACTAGTAACATGTCCTCATCAGGAATTTCCTCTTCAATCATCTCATCCGGAATCTCCTCATGAAAACTCTGCAATGATGATTCTTGTAACTCTATGGTCTCCAAACATTCGATAAATTCGCCATCAAGAGATAATTTCATTAAATGTAATGGATAATTCAAAAGAAATTGCCACGGTCTCTCATTGTTTAAATGTTTTTACTGTTTTTGTTTTGTTGTATATATTTATAAGTTATTAAAGTTTTATATTCCTACTACTTTGTTGGAGTGCTATATATTTTTAATGTGACACATAATTGTAAAAACTTTGATGTACAAAGAGTCATCCCTGGAATCTTCCGCTTCAGGCTCGGTCCCCTCCCCAATCACAATACAGGATGGTTTTCAGATAGTAGGAACGCGTGTGGTTTGACGGATCTCATCGGGTGTGGGCCTTGATCTACTATAACTCCTTTGAAGAGGGGTGATTCTTTACAGCTGGGGCCATAAACTACATCTGCAGGGCTTGCTGATAGCCTGGACAATCGGACACAGAGGAAGAGGAGTGTCAGAGGGTGCGGTAGTGAATAGGGCGAAAGGGAGGTGTCGGGCGGGCACAGAGTGTGATTCTCAGGGAAGAGCAGCGCAGATGGGGGGAGGTTTATTGCCGATGCATAAGACAGAGAGCGGGAGTGACCAGTGCCTGGGGAAGATGCTTGCGAGGGTGGGGAGCCATACTACGGATCAACAGCGTGCAGAGAGTGGGTCTGGTCAAGGCATCTAAAATGGCTGCCGTGCACGACAAAAGTGTGGCATTTCAAAAAAGGCAAGATGGCGCAGATGTTTTTCAACACTTCCTCATTTCCTTCGAATCGAACGTTAACAGACGGTGCATATTACCAAAGTTAAATGAAATGAAATGAAATGAAAAATTGCATTTGTATAGCGCATAACTGCCCTAGGGCCTCGCAGCGCTTGAAGATAAAATGGTTTAGCGCAGGCTCGGGGCAGATCAGCAGGATTTAGCAAACAAATGCGTTTTCAAGGCCTTTCTGAATGAGAGGAGGTTGCTATTTCCTCGGATGGCAAAGGGGAGGGCATTCCAAAGTCTGGTCGCCGAATGGGAAAAAGAGCGGCCACCCCAACGGGCTTTGTTAATTTTAGAGGAGGTGGCCAGCTGCAAGGTACCAGACCGAAGGGGGCGTGCTGGGACATAAGGCATGACCAAAGGGTGCAGAATCGCTGGGCCTACACGGTGAAAGGATTTGTGCATAATGCACAAAGCTTTAAACTGCACTCTGGCAGCCATTGGGAGCCAGTGGAGGTCTTTCAGAGCCTTCCTCGCCGACTGCCGACGGGAGAGATTGAACAGTAGGCGGGCCGCACTGTTTTGTGTGACCTGAAGCCTCTGCAGTACCGAAGCCGGTGCTCCTAGGTAGAGAGCATTCCCATAATCCAGGCGAGAGAGAATCAGGGCCTGGACCATGGTCCTCCTCGCCTGGAAAGGGAGCAAAGGGAGCACCCGCCGGAGCATCCTCATTAGTCCAAAGCAAGTGGCGGCAGTCTTAGTAGCCTGGACCGAGAAATCAAGGGCGGTGTCAAGCCAGATCCCGAGGCTCTTTATCTGGGACTTGGGGGCAGGAGGAGCGCCAAGACATGGTGGCCAGACGGGTGCAAGAGCAGACGGGGAGGGATTTCCGAGTAGAATGATGTCTGTCTTCTCCCCGTTAAGCTTCAAACAGGAGGCTTGCATCCATCTGGCAACAGCCTCTAGACAGGGGCCTAAGGTGTCGGATGATCCATCTGCGTGGTCTAACGAGACCACAAGCTGCGTGTCATCCGCGTAGGTGACTTAAGCGATATTTATCGCTAACGATGCTTAGCAACAAATTTTTTACCGCTAAGCATCGTCAGAAATTATCGCAGATAAACCTTGCTATTATCAAGGTTTATCGCAAATGCGATAAAAAACGGCCGCAATGCATGAATATCGCTAAAAAGTCCGCGATATTCATGCATTACCGAGCTAATGCTCTTAGCCATGTTATCCACCTCCCATTGGATAACATGGCTAAGAACTGCTCAGGGCAGGTGTTAGTTTATGGAGATATTCGCGCTTGGCGCGAATATCTCCAAAAGTTGGTAATAGGAGATAGATATCTTGCATGTTGTAATGCAAGTTATTGTGGTATATGGAACTCATACCATAATCTCTCAGGGAAACAGAAACTGATCCTTTTGGGACCGCCTGAGAAGGCCTAGGGGGTGAGGGGTACTCTACTTTGCCCCCTTTTCACGTTCCGAACTATTTTATTTTACTCTCTTCTATAATTACACAAAATGGCAGCGATAAGATGCATCAGAGACAGACAGTGAGAGAAAGGAGGCCGGAGATGAAGAAGAGATGTCAAATACACATTGGAGATAATATAGTGGGAGAAGGGAAGTAAATATGAGTAAACTTACCATGTAACATAAAAATGTTGCACTCTATACTATAAGTCTCATTTTATACTACAATCACTTCGCTACAACCTCATAAATTAAAAATAAAAATGAATAATGTCTCAAACAATTTTTGATTTCTAAATATAAATTTATTCTTCTGAATTTTCAAAATTTGAAAGAACTAGTAACATGTCCTCATCAGGAATTTCCTCTTCAATCATCTCATCAGGAATCTCCTCATGAAAAGTCTGCAATGATGATTCTTGTAACTCTATGGTCTCCAAACATTCGATAAATTCGCCATCAAGAGCTTGATCAAAAAAATCATTCAAGTCATCTCCTCCTTGTGAGAATACTTCATTATTGGTGCTGTCAATTTCAATAAATGTAGTGGATAATTCAAAAGAAATTGCCACGGTCTCTTCATTGTGAGCCATTTTATTTTGAAATTGCTTGCTGTAAATTGCAGAAAAAAATAATCACTTTCATTTATCGTTTTTAGTAATACATAATATAAAACTAACTTTATCAAGTATTTAGTATAACAGAAGGACTGTAAATAAATAACAGAAAACATTTTTCAAATTATCTTAAAGTGTACAACATAGTTCCCCTTACAAATTAGCAACTCACCTTTTTAAAAGTAGAAGTGTTAGTACTGTGTAAACCAAACACCAGAAATTGAGCACCAAAAATTCCTCACAAATGTACCTCAGACAGTAGTATCACAAAATGGCTGTGGTTTCCTCTCATTTTAGATATATACATAACCAATTAACTTTCATCACACACAAATACAAAACCAAAGTAACATTTTAATTGGTTCTAAATTTCAACACTTTCAAATGTGTTTTCCCCATGCAATTTTCCATATGACATTTAGATACGTCTACAGCCTGAATGGCTGAACGGAATTACACCAAACTTGGCAAAATGGTACATCAAACCTAAGAGGTCAGGGAGGATCTACTATGCCCCCTTATGGTAATTTGCCCCTTCGCTTTGGCCTCCTCTTGTCTCTCGATCCTACCGAGAGACAAGATGGCGGCCGCTACGGACTGTTTGGAATGTTTACAGACGCCGTAGAACCAATCAGCTTCGCAAAGCTCCGTAACGCGAAAAGTACGCGAAGCGGAGCGCTGTTACAGATATATATCTTTTTTTGAACGTTAATTTCTCAAAATCCACTGGAGCACATATATTGAAACCTAGCAAAGGCACATCGGGCTACCAGTCCCTAATATTTTGCCAAGTTTCGTGCAAATCCATTCAGCCGTTCGATTATTAATATTTTTTTTTTTTTTGCCCCGCGGGGCCCTTTTAAAACCTCCACATCAAACCTAGGGGGTCAGGGAGGATCTACTATGCCCCCTTACGGTCATTTGCCCCTTCGCTTTGGCCTCCTCTTGTCTCTCGATCCTACCGAGAGACAAGATGGCGGCCGCTACGGACTGTTTGGAATGTTTACAGACGCCGGAGAACCAATCAGCTTCGCTTCACAAAGCTCCGTAACGCGAAAAGTACGCGAACTGGAGCGCTGCCTGGTCCGCTGTTACAGATATATATCTTTTTTTGAACGTTAATTTCTCAAAATCCACTGGAGCACATATATTGAGACCTAGCAAAGGCACATCGGGCTACCAGTCCCTACAATTTTGCCAAGTTTCGTGCAAATCCATTCAGCCGTTCGGGCTAAAAGTGAGGCCAACCGCCCTATGGAAAACTCAATGTTAAAAACACGTTTTGGGACCCCCCTTTTTTCTCGGCCCCCCTTGACGAACCCCCCCCCCAAATTTTCAGGGGCTGCTCAGAAACAAAATGTTCCATTTTCCTGAAAATTTCAGCCAATTCCGTCCACAAACGCCAAAGTTATTAGACATAGAATTTTCAAAAATCCCATAGAGAAAAAATCCTAACTATATATACCTACTGGCGACTGCCAGTAGGTAATATATATATATGTATATATATATATATATATATATATATATATATATATATATATATGTATTTATTTACTAACACACTCCTCTGAACTCTTTAAGAGATCAGAGGCCAAAGCACATAACAAGTTACTTAATCAGGATACGTTAAGTTGCACAATTTACAGTTAGGCCCTAGGGGCGAAGCAAACCATATATTAAGAAAGTGGTATAAGTACCACGTCAAGAGAGCAGGAAAGGCCTAGGGCCTGGAGAATCGCTGGGGCTACACTATCTGACCTTTGGGTTAGGAGTAGGAGGCCCACAGGCGGCGTGTGCAGTGTACACACACACACACACACGCACGTGCGCACACACACACACACACACACACACACACACACACGCTGCAGTCGTGAAGAGAGGGTCAGAGAGGTCTGGAAGTCTGGGTCATGTCAGGCTCTGTGCTCGTGTTCCGGCGGGAACGTCGACAAAGCAAGCCGTTGATTTGCTGGATGGTGCCTGGTTGCCCAGGGTGGTCACTCCTTGGCCACAAGGGAGATTCTTCAGTCTTCAGCTTCAGCAGAACGTCGAAGGTCCAGAGTTTTGTGTCAAGTTTCGGTTCGGGATCTAATCTGTCTCACGACTCAGCTCCTACCTTTATACAACTAAAAGGGGCTGGATTATTTCTAGGTCCCTCCTGTGGGTGGGACCAGGAAGGGGGGTGGTTACACCCCCTCTCCTTTGTTCAGTTTCGCGCCTGAGCTGGGGCTTGAGTGCCCCAGCAACTGGCTTGAGCTGGGGAATGCATGGAGCACCTAGTGTGCCCCAGGCAGTGTCTCAAACTATTCAGCCCTCCCTGTCCCAATACACAAAGTCCTGTCTGGGGTGGTGCTTGCACCTCCCCGGGCAGGAAACCTATTGTCCAAACCTCCGTGACTGGAAGAACTCCCAGCAGCAGGAGGTCAGACTTGTGTCTGTGGCAGCAGCGTACATTTTGCGACGCTGGGGCTCTGGTTAACTTTAACCGGGATAGTCAGAACTAACCTGTCTTCTCCCTCTAGAAGGGTGGAATGCTACCCCCGTCCCCCGAATTGGCGAGGGGGTAGTATTCCAAAGCGTATGACACCTTACACGACATGTTTGAATAAAGCCAAACCAAAGTTAGCATTTAACCGCGAGGTTCATAATGCACTTAAGAGTATATGGTATGGCAAGATCATAGAACAGCTTTAAGGACATGGTTCCGAAAACTGCAGACAGGCTCAGCTCATGCTAGAGCACCATCTCACACATAACCAAGCACTCTGCCTCCAGGATTGTTAAGGCCTGCCATAGGAGTGACTTATAGGTTACTGTGTGTCCATATATAAGGGTAGATGTAGGAATACTATACCTAAGCAAGGGGTGATTACACGACCTTGCCCCAGCTGAGTGATCAGCCAGTTGTGTCAGTTTGGATGGCCATCCAGGGGTGGCATAATACATGCTGCAGCCCCTGGTAGGCCTTGGTTGCACCTATGCCCTGGGCACCTATGGTGCACTGGTACAGGTGCTGATAAGGTGAACCAATTACCATTCGTGGATGTACCTAGAGTACATGGTGTAAATTTAGAGAGAGTGCATCTGGGCTGTGGGTCTGATTAGCAGGCCCACAGCCACATCTAAGTCGAAAACCAGTAAAGCAAAGCAAAAAGTGGGGGTGACCATAAGAAGAAGACCCTACTCTCCTACAGTGGTTACCTGCTGTTCTTCGAAAACTTCAAAGACCACTGTGCCTAAGCCTACACCCAATTCTTCTGCTTTCTCCAACTGAGACACGAAGTACTATTTTGCCTAGGATACACATCTCCCTGAATACATCCTACTCCAGGCCAAGCTGCTGATGTGGTGCCAGTGGAAAAGGGTGAGCTCTCAAATGTACTACTTCTTGATTATCCATTCCCCAAATGGCTTTGCTTTCCTATAGCTCAGGTGGGAGGGCTGGGTGGGTGTGCTTGATGACCATGACTGGACGGAGGCATGATTGGCACCAAGGGAAGTAGCAATAGCCGCTCACCTGCGTATGATACAGGTGAACATTCTGCACGTGACCTACCTATTTCCTTGTCGCATACAACGGATTTTCCCAACTGGTCAAACTGCGTGTGCACACGGAGCACTCCCTGACACTGATTTTTTTCCGCATGGGATTGCATGGTGCTTAGGCCCTTCTAGAAGGGGGGGGGGGGGGGTTCGGGAGCTCATGGAGCAGCTGGGTCGTTAAATTGATTTGGGCCCCTGAACTGAATTACTGAGACGTGTGGAGGAATTGGGAGGTCCACAATCCAAGAGGTTCCTTGTGGGGGTGGCTTGTCTAGTAGCCAAGAGAGACGTAGCCTGACTGTGGAAGCAGCCTTAACCCCCCCTTGCTGCAGCTGTGACTAGCAGACGTTGACTACTGTGCACATCAGGAAAAATCTACATATGAGGTATGTGGATGCCCCGAAAGGCATGGTAAAGTGTGGGGTAAGTGTTGGGCCCATCATGATGTCTCCTCATGAACAGATTGATTGTTGGTGAGGCCGCTTTCTGTACTGTGACTCGGAATGCTCAGCTTTTTCTGCCTGTAATGGTAAATCAGGACTCTAGGGTAAATGAAATAAACTTGGTTATTAAAAAAAAAAAAATGAAGAAAAGCGGAGAAATCATTGGGGGCAGTTGGGGTTAATCTGAGAAATGGAAAGATTTCACCATAGTAAAGATGGAGGAAATTAATGTGCATCAATTTGCTTATGACATCCTATGGAAAGGAAATATTAAAAACTTGATTTTGTCTCCATCAAAGATGGGGCGGAATCACTTGCCTTTTTTTCTGTGCAAAATATTAAAGGAATAAGTCTGCCAGTAAATCTAGTTTGACATTATTTATTATTCAAGTTGAAAATACACTGTAAAATTGATGAGTAAAACCATACTTTGACACACTGCAAACTTTAATATGGCAGATAACAAAAGGGCTGGCCAGATAGCAGTAGACAGGCATTGAAAAAGACTATAGATTTGGCTTTTCGTTAGCAGAAGTTACAGTTGAGCAACTTTCTGCTCACCATAATAGTCCTAGAAAGTGAGTTTCATAATGCAACAGAATCTTGGGCGACAAATTGAAGTTGGGAGTATGGCCCATACCTCCTTATGAGCAGAGATAAGATGTCCTCTAACGTAACTGTAATGAAAAGGAGTCAGAAGATGAAGTTTGCTTGTAAGTGGGCAACCTAAAAGGCATTCACAGCATAATGTTGTGTAACAGTTACTTTCTAAAACAGCACAGTTTTGTGTTGCATCTTTTAGTAGCCTCTGTGCACGTTCATCTTTACTCTGTGAACAAAGGGCCTGAATCCAATGTACTATCGTAATAGCAAAGTAGACCAAAAAAAGTTGCCATGATCTAAGTGAATGGAGCTGTAGCTTTAGGAAAGATCAGTACTGATTTTCAGGGAGTTAGCCTTTGTCTAGAGTGGCATGGTGGGCAAAAATGATGGACTAAAATGCAGCCTGTGCAATTGCCAGTGGCTGGGATAAATTAAAACATGGTTTTCTAGCAGTTGCCCCCTTACGTGATGCAGGCATGCTCAGACATGGGTACCATGCTCATTATGACATACGACTCAAACTTCACCATGCTGACAAGCCCCCCAGTAGGGTGAATCTGGTATGGGGTTGCTTTTCGTCCCATCTGGAGAGGACCTTGCAGTTCGTGACAGCCTGCCACATGAGCTGCAGGGTTGGTATTGATTTGCATACTGAGGTTGGGCTTTTGTCTACAGTGTCATGGTGGGCAAAAAATGAAGGACTTTAATTTAATTCAAAAGACACACAATTGATTGACGGAATGCAAAACACATCAAAAGATTCACCCCCAGTGAAGAGATCTGGGTTAAATCCATCATCTTTTGCTCAGCATGTCACCCTAGTTTAGACCTGGCCATATGCAAATCAGTCTTGACCCTGTGCTTCATGGAAACAGTCCAGCCCAAACTGCCAAGCCAGGTCCTCCCTGAACCAGAAACAAGCATCCTAGGACAAGTTTCGGGGTTTCACCCCTCATCAGCCTGGATAGCTTGAATCCAGTGTCACAGTGACTGCTCCTAGGATGCTTGTTTCCAGTCCAGGGAGGACCTGGCCTGGCAGTAATATTGGACTGTTCCCATTGGGGGCAGGGTCAAGACTGATTTGCATATGGCTGGGTTCAAACTGGAATGGCATGGTGAGCAAAAAAACAATGGATTTAGGCCCAGATCTCTGTACTGGGGTGAATGTATGAAATTGTTCTGCATTCTGTCCAGTAATTGTTCTTTTTGCATTTAATTTATTTCAAGCATTACATCCATCACCATGACCTCCCGTTTTTTATAGCTCAAGGAAATTCAATCTCCCCTAAAGCTGAAACCATCTGTG
Organism: Lissotriton helveticus; assembly: GCF_964261635.1. Lineage (NCBI taxonomy): Eukaryota > Metazoa > Chordata > Amphibia > Caudata > Salamandridae > Lissotriton > Lissotriton helveticus. The sequence goes on from NC_136069.1 coordinate 951,828,569, forward strand.
GGGGATGTTGCATTGTCTCTGGACCTGGTATACCTGATGAAGAAGCTGTCCATCAGCTTCTCTTGAAATACTCTGGACCTCAAAACGGTTTTCCCTTACTTGGCTCAGTTGCCAGACCCCCAGTTGAGAGAGTAAATGTAAATGTACAGGAATTTATATAGCGCAAATCACCAAGCGGTTTCTAAGCGCTTGCTTAGGGAACCCGTCCTGGTATTCCCCTGTGAGAAAACCCCGGCAGGGTATCCGCAAGGTGAAAGCCAGGCATCCCACCGCGAGGGGCCGTTGTGGAGATTAAGCAAGCTATTGCCCAGAGTCGCAGAGTGTGAACCCATGAATCGAGTAAGCACCGGAGCGAGAATTGTCGAGTCCATGGACATTTTAGGACTCAATACCCCGCCGAGCCGGGAATTGAACCCTGGTCCCGGGCTGACCTCTGCTTCCAGGTCTGCCTCCTCTAACCAGTGAGCCACACTTCTCCAGAGAGTGGGATGCAACCCAATGTACTTGTCCCGCCTCCAGTCTAATATGATTCGGGATGGTAATGGTCTTTGTCCCTGCCCTATGAATGTTAAATGTTCTGTATTGTATGTTCTTGTGGACTGTATTTTTTATATTGCCATTCGAATTACTTTTTTAAAGCCCTTGTTATTAAAATACAGAGTGTTGTAAAGATTGGAGGCGATAGACCTGCTGTCAGAAATGCGCTATTTTGAGATGCCAGTAGGAATTGCTTGTTTTGTGCTTACTGTTAACCAGAGTCTTAGTAGGATGGGTCTTAGTAGGATGGAATCTTGGAGGGAGGGGCTAACGGGTTTTAAGTCTGTCTTATACTGTAAGGGTGTTTTTATGATTTTAAGAATGTTTTATGGATAATTGTCCTAATAAACTTGTTCCTACCATCTCCTTTCCACAAATCAACAATTACAGTGGCATTGTGTGAGCAAAATAAGTACATCGCAAAACACATTTTGGATCACAGTTGCAGGCCATGTTGTATCTGCAGTTTAACTTAAGGGCTAAAGTAATGCTCATCACGAAAAGGACTTTGTAATCATCCATGAAATGTCATGGCCTTGATAGACCGTGCATCTTAGGACTGGCTAACTGTATAAAACATATGAAAACCAGTGGCTGAAAGGGGCAATCCAAAGCCATCTCTCTTTATTACTTATTGTACATTGTAGAAGAATTGATGACCGGATGTTTTTTAAATTGCACTAAAGGTGTCTGTATCCAGATCCAAAATGTTACTTGGTACTTAGTAGTAAAAAAAAAAAAAAAATTGAGTCTCATAGCAATCCATCCTCTTGTATGTCGTGCTTATTGAAAGAAAATTGTAGCATGATCTGCTCTGAGACTTCTTCCATTCTTAAAAATGCTTAGAGGGTGAGAGGAGAAGGGCCTGTACGTGGGTAGGCAGAGTGTATAGTGGGGTATCTAGGATTAAACAGGATATCTGTAAGAAACACATAGCGATAGATTCCTTACATTAGAATTACCCCCAGGCATCAGACTGGATCTGGAAAGTTTTCGTCAGCAGTACCCCTGCGCGCCGGAAGGTGGTGTCGTGCGGCTCCGTGTCCATCGTTGGCGTTGTGGTCGCCGAGATGACGTTGTAGCAGCTACTTGGATGCCACCCTCGTGCGCTGACATTAGTTCTTCCTTTTTCTGTGCTAGCAAACGCAGGTCTGGAGAGAGTAGTACCCAAAGTAATTTTTTGACTGTTTTGTTTTAGGCTTTTTGTCTCGGTTTTTACAAGTCGATCGACTCCCGGTGTCGTAGGGATGCCCGGTTTCAAGTCTTGCTGGGACTGTCATCGAATGATGTCGGTGACTGACCCGCACCGCGTGTGTGTCTACTGCCTGGGGCGTGACCACGACCCCAAGTTGTGCCCCGACTGTCGACCCATGGAGCGAAGACTTTGAGGGAGCGGTCCCGAAAGTTGCTGGATATCCGCGGCCCACGGTTTCAGCCCCGACATAGACACTGAGCCGGAACGGCATCACTCAACGCAGATTCCGACGCCGATGGGGCCTTTCTACCCCTTATTTTTGGCCTATATATCAGCCTGAAGAGGAAGGGGAGGACTGGGAGGGGTCTGAGGACTCTCTCACAGCTCAGTGTGAGTATGACCTGGACTGGGAAAAGGAACTTGGGGATGCGAACGGTCTTGACACCTCTCCTGACCTTGGCCTGGTCACTACTCCTACCGTGGCTAAGGAGGAGTGTGCAAGTTATGCAGTGGTGTTGTGTAGGGCGGCCGAGGCCCTCCAACTCCCTACCGTGGCCGTCAGGACTAACCTCCTGATAGAAGTGCTTCAGCCGGCGGCTACCTCTGCGGAGCCACTGCTATTTTTCAATGAGGTACTTTCTGATGTTCTTTTGGGCACCTGGTCAAGGCTCAACACAGGGGCTCCTGTGGATAGGAACTTGGCCCATCGCTCGGCCCCGGGTGACTCATTTTCCTCTCCCAACACCCCACGCCTGAGAGTTTGGTTGTCCAAGCCTCAACGTCCCAGAGCGCATTCCCTACCATACCCCCGGACAGGGAATCCAAGAGACTGGAACAATTTGGGAAGAAGATTCTTTCTTCTGCCAATTCAGTGCTGCTGTCTGTGAACACTGCATGCCTCTTGGGCCGCTACTCCCACTCTGTGTCGGATACGGTGGCGCAAGTGCTGCCTCAGTGTCCGGAGGAGGCGCGGACAGTCTCGAAGGCTATTGCTGAGGGAAGAGATGCAGCCAAGTTCACAATACGATGTGGCCTTGACACCGCCAACTCGCTGGGCAGAGCGATTTCCACGACGGTGGTGCTCCGCCGTCACGCCTGGCTGCGGACTTCTGGCTGCTCGGGGGATGTCCAGAACACCCTGATGGACATGCCCTTTGATGGCATTAGCCTTTTTGTCATCAAGGCAGATAGCGCGTTGGAGCGTTTTAAGGACTCACGTACTACGACCAAGTCCTTGGGCCTGTCGGCCACTCGCCCTCCTCCGCCTTCTGCTTTTCGCTCCTTTTGTGGCAACGGAAAGGGCGCCCCAGCACATTTGCTTCAGAGGCACAGGCCGCAGCAGCAGCAGTCTCAGAGCGGCCGCAGATGTAGAAACCGCAAAGGTGGTTCAGAGAGCCAGCGGGCGGGTCAGTCCACTTCCACCCGGGCACTACTGCCCCAAAACCTTCCTAGTCTGGTCTTTCAGAACCTTCAAACTCCACTGGGCGGCAGGATTCAGCTGGGTTTTAGACATAGTCCCGAGGGGCTACTCCCTCCGCTTCGAGACTACCCCTCCAGCCATGCCACCCCAGTACCACTACATGTCGGGGGATCACTTTGAACTACTTCATCAAGAAGTCGCGGCTCTCTTGGTCAAGGGGGCCATCGAGCGTCTTCCTGCGCCAGAAGTCGGACGTGGATGTTATTCCCACTACTTTCTGGTGCCCAAGAAGGACAAGGACATGCGTCCTATCTTGGACCTCAGGGACGTCAATTGCTGCGTCTGGAAGGAGAAGTTCAAGATGCTCACTTTGGCTCAGGTCTTGTCTGCTCTCCACCCTGGAGACTGGATGGTAACGTTGGACTTGCAGGATGCATATTTCCACATTCCCGTCCTGCCGGCGTTACCTGCCGTTCACGGTAGGCCACGAGCATTTTCAGTTTATTGTGCTCCCCTTTGGCCTTACCCGCGTCCCTCTGGTGTTCACGTCACGTTCAAGTGATGGCGGTGTCGCAGCTCATCTGCGCAGATTAGGGGTTCCAGACTTCCCCTATCTTGACAACTGACTGTTGAAGGCGGGCTCGCCCCAGGCAGTCATTTCCCACCTCCAGACTATGGCCGACCTACATCATTTGCTGTGGTTCTCCATCAATGTGCCGAAGTCGCACCCGATTCCCTCTCAGAAGCTCCTCATCATCGGAGCGGTTCTGGACACAACGCAGTTTCGGGCCTATCCTCCCGAACGGCGAGTCCAGGATGTTCAGGCTATGATTCTGATCTTTCTGCCTCTATCCTTGGTTTCGGTCAGGATGACCCTGAGGCTGTTGGGCCTCATGGCCTCCTGCATCCTGATTGTCACTCATGCCAGATGGCATATGCGGGTTCTGCAGTGGGACCTGAAGTTCCAGTGGGCGCAGATCAGTGGAACCTGTTCGATTGCGACAGATCTCAGAGGGCACTGCACAGCAGCTGCAGTGGTGGCTCATGAACCGACATTGGGTCCTGGGCTAATCCCTCTCCTTTCCCCAACCAGAGCACACAGTGGTGAAGGACGCGTCCCTCCTGGGATTAGGGGGGGGGGGGGCGCCACATGGGAGAGGCGGAGATGAGAGGCCTCTGGTCTCCGGCGGAATCCAAGCTCCAGATCAACCTTTGGGCTCTTCAGGCGATCCAACTTGCACTGAAGGCATTCCTTCCCTCTGTCAAAGGGAAAGTGGGGCAGGTGTTCACAGTCAACACCACCGCCATGTGGTACTGCAACAAACAGTGCGGAGTGCGGTCTTAGACCCTATGTCAGGAGGCTAGGCGCCTCAGGACATGGCTGGAACAGCAGGGTATTTCCCTGGTGGGTCAACAACTGGCAGGTTCACTGAACGCCAGGGTGAACAAACTCAGCCTTAGGTGCATGATGGATCACGAATGACGTCTTCACTCGAACTTGGAGCAAGGTCTCTTTCAACAGAGGGGAGAGCCTTGGTTAGATCTATTTGCCACCGAAGAGAACGTGCAATGTCAGCAGTTCTGCACGTTGGAATTTCCACTGCGGCAGTCGCTAGGCAACGCTTTTTGCCGCAAGTGGAGTTGCAGTCTGTTGTAGACCTTTCCGCCTATACCACTTCTACCCAGCGTGCTGAAGATCAGGCGTGAACAGGCCCAAGTCATTCTTGTGGCTCAGGACTGGTCTCAAAGAGTATGGTATCCCGAGCCACTCAGTATGGCCATCGATCCCTCCGATCCGACTGAAGAGGACCATCCCCTGCTTCTGTTGCAGAAGCAGGGGATGGTCCTCCATCCGAACCTGTCCAGCCTCCACCTCTTTGCGTGGAGATTGAGAGGCGGCAGTTGATTCCTTTCGACTTGCCTCCTAAAGTTTGTGATGTCATTCTGGCAGCCAGGCGTCCCTCCACTAAGTTGGTATACGCCTGCAGGTGGAACAAATTTGAGGCATGGTGCACAGCAAAGGCTGTGGATCCGCTTTCCGTTCCGTGCAACGCCACCTTCCGACGCGCAGGGGTACTGCTGAGAAAAACTTTCCGGATCCAGTCTGATGCCTGGGGGTAATTCTAGGGTAATGAATCTATCACTAGTAATGTTTCTTTCAGATATATCGTTACCGAAGGTAAGTAACTTGTTCATTATGGTGAAGTCTGACCTGATCTCCTTCTGCTAGTTTATGCTTTTATCTATTCTTCTTGTAGGATGGATCAACCCTGAGTGCCAGTCAGAGAGCATATGCTTTAGAACAACTACAAAAGCAAGACAATCTTCAGATTGACACAAAGTACTATCTGTCTCAACAAATTCACCCAGTGGTAGCTCGAATCTGCGAGCCAATAGATGGAATTGACTCTGCTCTTATTGCAGCATGGTTGGGTAAGTGTGCCTTGGTTTATTTTGTATTTATTTATTTTACTGGAGTTTTATATAGCGCAAACTTGACCCGAAGGTATCCGGTATCACAACTCTTTAAATGAGCACCAGTTGCATTACACAAGGACACATTCATTTTTGTTAGGCACAGAGAGCTTAAGTGATTTGCCCAGAATCACAGGATGTTGAGCGTTGTTGTAGAGACTCGAACCCTGTTCCCCAGATTTGAGGTCGACCGCCCTAGCGTGAGGCCACATCCTCTCCCCTATTGTAAAATATATTTGCACTTTATGTGCCAGCTGTAGCTTAGGAGAAATATCTGGGCAAGTGTAAAAGTTCTTATTGAGACATTTTTGTATTGCAAATCTTCATTAACATGTCACAGAATACAAAATGCCATACAAAGGGCTTCAATAGTTCATAATAATCTCAGGCAACATTCCAAGAAAAGGACTATAATAAAAGAGATACAAAAATTATGACCGATCTGATAGACTTCAAGTGCAGATTACTTACTTGAGAATATTCCCTGACTTCCAATGGGATCAGAAAGATTATCGAGCAGTAATCCTGCTTGCCGGTAGGTGGCGGAGTTCAGTTCAGCGGCATCCATAACGGAAATGACATCAACAGTACACATACAGGCCGCACGTTGGCGCACTGACGTCAGTTATTTCCTTACCTGGATTGAGCTACCCCATAGTGATGTTTTTATTTTTTTTGGTCTGGCCTTTTTTGACTTTTTATCTACGTTTTTCCTGAGATTTTTCTCCTGATGTTTAGATGTCACCCAAGAAGCCGCCTGGTTTCAAACTATTTGGGGCCTGCCCCAGGCAAATATCGGTGCCGGATCTGCGGACTTCATGTGTTTTGTGGTGCGTGGAGCTGGGATACGACTCCAAGGCATGTGAGGTCTGCCGCTCCATGCACTAAGGAAGCGATCCTTCAAGCTCCTTTATGTCGGTTGACTCTGTGACGCTCGAAGGGCATCAGGGAAGTTCCACAAACGCAAGAAGTCGAAGATGTCCGACTGTTTTTCAACTTCCCCATGTCCATCGTCATCCTATGAGACAAGGGAATGTTGGGACTCCAGGCCACAAGTGTCTGCTAGGTCTAATCCTGGGTCCTATCTGCACTTGCCTGATTTTTCCAGAGCTGGAGCTACTCCCGCCTTGCTGAAGGAATTTTATGAGGCCATGGCCCTCATTTTTAGTCAGCCCGGCCCATATGGAGCACACAGGACTGGGTGAGACCCCACCTGGAACCATACCATCAGGTTTGCTCTCTATGATAGTTGGGACCAATGAACCCCCAGTTTAATCCGGAGCAGACTGACCGCTTGATTTGAGTCAAATCCAGTACTCGTGCCTCTGGAGCTTCCAATGCCATCCCCTTCGTCCTACCCGACTCGGAGCCGGATGGGGGCCAACCAAGGACCCCCCCATGCGGAACCAGAGGAAGACATTTGAGAGGGTTCTATGGACCCTTACTAAGAGGACACAGTTGAGGACAACTGGTATGAGGTACACCCTCATTGGCACTAGGGCATGCGGTGCAGGGTGCGGTTTCGATGTCTGGTGCCCTGTTGTTTGCAATGGGGAACCTCTGGTTTTCAAACGTACCGCAGGTTTAGGGACGAAGGTCTTCTAGGTGTGACCACCATTTCGAGAGGGAAGTTGGGGGTCGGTTAGGCACCGTCAGTTTGGCCACCCAAAGCCGTAGGGCGTCGGGTGCAGGGGTGCCTTTTGGGGTCTGATCTTGTTACCGGCTGCGGTCTCGGTTGGGGGGACCTTCCGGATTTAGGCTGCAGGCATCGGCTGGAGGTTCAAGGCAGGTCAGGGGTCGACGGATCTCTGGTTTGGCTTGCCGGGGGGGGGGTGGGGGTGACCTCTTCGTGGTGTTTGCCCACCTCCTGTGCTCGGGCCGTGGACGGTGGCTACAGAGTGGTGCGGATTCTGGTCTCCAGCCGGAGCCAGAGGTTGCAGATGAACAACTCTTGTGTTCACGGGAGACAGTCTTTGCAGATGAAGGCATCTGGTTCCTCCGGGGTTTTCGAGGTTGCTGGCTGCAGGACACCCAGGAATTTCGCAGAAGGTTTGAGGTGGAGACAGGCCGGTAGGGCTGGGACCAAGTCAGTGGGCCTCTTCCTCTTAGCTTTGGCACGGCTGTTCGGTCCTTCTTCTTTTCTTGTTGCAGGTTCTGGTCTTCTTTCTTGGTTCAGGGCTGCCCCCCACATACTGTATTGAGGGGGGGGGGGGGTGAGAAGTTGGCCTGATATGATGTTCACTAGCTCTAGTGACCACCTTGTATCAGTCCAAACAACCCTTATGGTGATTGGTTGTAAGTCAACCTTATAGACCAGCTATCCTAATGGTAGTGTGGACAGAGCAGTGTTAGGCTAAACTCTTTTGGCATGTGAAGCCAGCTGTATTACCATATGTAACCCTCTTGAACACCAAGTGAAGGGACACCACACAGGATATATATCCAAAATCTATATGTATTTATTACTACAAATAGTCCCCTGAACTCTTTGAGCACAGGAGCAAACACGTTAAAACAATTCAATTAATAAGTATACAAAAGCTGCACAAATATGGATAGGCCCGAGTGGCCCCTAAAACCATATACTAAAGAAGTGGTATAAGTACCACAAGTCGAAAGGAAGTACTGCCTAGGGCCTTGGGAATCTCTGGGGCTGTGCTGTGTTAAACTACTCGGGGGCACCAGAGTGCCAGCGTTACCTCACCCACGGGAAGCGGGTGCAGTGGTTCCAAAGTGTGTCGGGGTTCTGCAGGAGTTCAGATGGAGCCTTGGAGTGTTGATGCTGCAGGCGACTTGATGTGAAGAGTTCCGGTGGATCCAAGGGTGGATCTGAAGTGATGAAGACCTGAAAGCAGAGGGGACAATGTTCAAAGTCACTAGACAGTGACCGGTGTGGAACCAGGAAGGAACCAGGCGTTGTCGGGTGGAACAAAGCAAAAGGGCCCCATGGTGGGGCTTCTCAAGACCCCAAGCATAGCGGTGAGGGTGCCTCAGGGGCTGCGCAGTCAGCTACTCGTGGACTTTTCAAGTGGTCCGGTCCCACGTCTCAGGTCGCCTCCACTCGTCTCAGCTTGGCGGGGACTGTGGATCGGGCTGTTAGATGTTTGGGAGTCTGGTTCTTGTCAGGCTCTGGGCTCGGGCTCCGTCGGGATGCGGCGGCAAAGCAAGTCGTTGATCGCTGGATGGTGCCTGTGTTCACAGGGTGGCCACTCCTTGGCCACAAGGAAGATTCTTCAGTCTTCTGAGCAGCAGAACGTCGAAGGTCCAGAGTTTCTGTTTATGTAGTCGAATTTCAGGGTAATCTGCAGTCTTGGGGACTCAGCTCCTACTTTTAAACCAATTCTAGGGGCTGGACTACCTACTAGGTCCCTCCTATGGGTGGGACCAGGAAGGGGGGTGGGTACACCCCCTTTCCTTTGTCCAGTTTCGCGCCAGAGCTGGGGCTGGAGTGCCCCAGCACGGTTTGAACTGGCCTATGCACGGGGACACCTTGTGTGCCCCGGGCATGTCTGATTCTATTCAGCCCTACCTAACCAGATACACAAAATCCTGTCTGGGGTGGTGCTAGCACCTCCCAAGGCAGGAAACCCTTTGTCCAAGTCTCCCTCGCTGGAAGGACTCCCAGCAGCAGGAGGTCAGACTGGTGTCTGTGGTGGCAGCATCCATTTTGTGATGCTGAGACTCCGTTTAACTTTAAACGGGGTTCAGGTTCTGTACATGTCGTGTCCCTCTAAAAGGGTGGAATGCTACCCCCGTCACCAGAATTGGCGAGGGGGTAGTATTCCAATTCGTATGACACCTTACTCGACATCTTTTGATAATGTCAAACCAGAGTTAGCATTTAACCGCGAGGTTCATAATGCACTTATGAGTATATGGTATGACGTTATCAGGAAACAGCTAAAGGACATGTTTCCGAAAGCTGCAGACAGGCTCAGCTCGTACTAGAGCACCATCTCACACATAACCAAGCACTCTGCCTCCAGGATTGTTAATGCCTGCCATAGGAGTGACTTATAGGTTACCATGTGTCCCTATGTATGTTAAATATAGGAATACTATATCTAAAGCAAAGGGTGATTACACCACCTTGCCCCAGCTGAGTGATCAGCCACTTGTGTCAAAATAGGAAGGCCAGGCCAGGGGTGGCATAATACATGCTGCAGCCCCTGGTAGGCCTTGGATGCACCTATGCCCTGGGTACCTAGGGTACACTGTACAGGGGCTCATAAGGTGATCCAGGTTCCAATTGGTAATGCACCTAAAGTGCGTTGGAGTCCATTTTAAAGAGAGAGCAGGCAGCCTGGGGTCCTGAATAGCAGGATCCCAGGCCAACTAAGTCAAAAACCAGCTAAACACTAAGCAAAAAGTTTGGGGCAACCATAGTCAGGTATCCACCTTCCTACAGGGTGTTTAGCTGTCTCTAGGTCAGTAGCCAATAGGCTACTGACCTTAGGGTTACTACACCCTTGGAGTGCTCTCCCCACGTGGAGTAGTGAGCACAATCCCTAATCCTGATTGGGGAGTGCATGCCATCTGCAAGATGGCTGGCACTGAAGAGTGGGCTTCACTTCACCTCCCTCGCCTGAGTGGTGGAGTTGGCGGAGGTGGGCACACCTTCTGGGCTGGCTTGTTTTTCCCGCCTGTCTTCTTGCCAAAATGGAGTGGAGACAGGAAGGGGGCCTGCTCCTGATAGCTGGAAAGACTGGGGGTCACATTAAAAAGACTGCCAGGCTTTTGAAGCTCCCTTGCCACAGATGGCTCTTCCTGGTCTGGGGGAGGTGTGAACTACTCTGCCTAGGAAAGGCTTTGTTTCTGGCATCTGATAGACTACTAGCCGCAGATTCCTTAACTTAGAATTATCCCCAGGCATGAGACTGGATCCTGATTTTTTTTAATTTTGCCACAGCATCTCTGCGCGCTGGGAGATGGCACCACGTGACTCTGCCCTGACGTCCGCGTACGTGGCGTCAGTGAGGTCACATAATTCCCACCCCAGAACGCTGACATCAATTTCCTTCTTTTCTGTGTGCAACGCGGATCCGGATTGTATGCCTTGACCTTTTTTAGGTCTTCTTTTAACGCCTTGCGTTGAGAACAGTGTGCGAATGCCTTTGGGTTTTAAGACGTGTACTTCTTGTATGCATCTGATGTCGGCGACGGACCCTCACTCTACTTGCATGTGGTGTTTGGGCGAGAACCATGATTCAACGGACTGCAAAGCTTGTCAGCATCTTAAGCTGAAGTCCCAGCGGGAGTGCCGGGTGAAATGACTTTCGTCCCGCTTGTCCTGATCGTTCTCGTCCCCGCTTCCGCCCCCTACATAGGAAGGGTCCAGAAGCCGCCGATTCCGGTTGCTGCATCGTCCTTCACCAAGGCCTCACTGACATCGCTCGCCCGCCGGTAAGTCTGTCTGTCACCGAAGCCTTGTCTTTGCTCTGCGGAGGGCGCGGGTTCCTCCCGGGACGCGCGCCCTCCCCAGTCACTAACCTATCTGCCGTTTCCTGTCAATGGGGCGACTAGGGCCCAAATTAAAGCCTGCACTGCGGCTCTGCAGGCTTCTTTAGGTCCTCCTCCTGAGATGTCAGCGGATCCCTCATCATGCACAGGGCCTTCCAAGGGCTCGCCGACCGCTTCGGTCCAGGCGCTGACGAGTCCGGCTTCAGGTCTTGGAGGTGTGGTGTTGTCGAGGTGAGGACCTACGGGGTTCCCCTCTTCAACCCACGGCGCCCCTGCCTCGCTGCAAAGCCCCGTGGGGTTCCCTGTGGTGTCGCAGGAGGTCGAAGTGTCTCACGGTTTGCCCTAGAGTACCTCTCTGTCCTCTGGGCAGGCGGCTGTCTTACCGGAGACAGAGCAGACGCCTTTCCGGCGCCAGCGGCTTTCCTCCCCAGCCCGCCTCACCGAGTCCTTCTCGGCCCTCTACGCAGGCAGCTGCCTCGTCGGATGTCGAGCCGGCGCATTTTCGGCACCATTCATTAGCCACTTCGGCTCTGACCTTGCCCCTTTCTCCTGTGCAGCACGTGGTAGCGGAGGTCGACTCGGCACCCCGGACCCTATCTTCCGCACTTCGCTGTTTGCCCCGCAGGCCTCTCCACAGACCCCTCAGGTCCCTCACTCATCCATGGGCCTCCCATCCTACAAGGGCTGGCAGTTCCCTCCGCCAGTTGGACTTTGGGACCGGCGGCTTAGCTTGCAGCCTTCGCCCCAGACGAGTTGCTCTCTTCCCAGCGACGCCCTACAGAGGCAGGTGTGGCTTTTGTCCGGGCCATTTCTACGGCCGCTGGTATTTTGCGCATGGGCGCCCCGGTCACTCCAATCCCTACGGACCATCTGTTGGAGGTTCTCTACCAGGGCTCCGGTGGAGGGGAGCTGCTTCTTCCATTCGAAGCTTAGCTCCACAACTCTCTTTTCGGGGCCTGGGGGTGTCCTGCTACAGGACATTCGGTGCCTCAACCGCTCCTCCATCGTCCTGCTCCGAATGATCCAGTCTGCCTTTCTTATCACCCTTCGGCTCAGGGCCCTGTCCTGCGGTGATCCTTTCCTTCCGTGCCTTCGGTGTTGCTCCCTCTGTCACGTGAGTGCCGGTGGTTAGACTCCTGTGGGCATAACATCTTCGCCTCCACTAGTGCTGCTTTGCGCGTGCTCAACACTCTTTGTGTGTTGGTCAGGGCTAACTCTGCCCTGTGGGTTTCTGCGGCATCCCTTCTGTCTCGCCCCTCCCAAGGGGGTGTCTGCGCTGATCTGCGGCACCATATGCTAGATGGACGGGAGTTAGCCGCATTTATTCTCCGTTCGGCCTGGGGTGTTTCTGATTCTCTCGGCCGCACTATGGCGAGTTCTGTGGCTCTCCGCCGCCATGCTCCGTTGCGGGATGGTATCTTTCCAGAGAATGTTCGGGAGCGACTAGTTAACCTGCCTTTTGATGGGATTCTCCTATTTAACACCCATGCGTACTCAGCCATTCAACGACTCCTTGCGGGGCTCCTTCCCCCCTCCCCCTCCCTAAGCTTGGCTTGTCAGTCTTCAGGTGATTTATGGAGGGGATATCCACCTTCTCTTTGGGTCTAGAGTTTCGGTTGGCCCATCTGTGTGTGTTCTGTGGGGGCTTGGTGTCCCTTCAGGGTCCTTAAGTTGGCCCTTCTGTCCTTTTCGTTGCTGGTTCAGCCCTTGATATTATGGTGTGCTTTGGCTGTTGGTGGAGCCGTATAGGTCCTCAGGTGGACCAGCTGTGTGTTGTTTTTTTCGCTGATTGGTAAGCAGTCTGTGGTGTTAACCACAGGTCCTTTGTTCTTGTCCTCTGCTGCGGGAGTTTTTCCGTAAACGGTGTTCTCATGTTTTGTTGGGACGTGTCATACCCTAGGTGGGGTACTTGTTGGCTATTGTATTTCCCTGTACTAAGCTGGGCGTGCGTTGATGCCCTTTCGGTTCCTTGTTTTTCCTGGTGTCACTGTATGCCGCTTGGTGCGGCCCCTTTTCTTACGCCTCAGCGTAGCTTGCACTGCTCCAGGTCTTGTCCTGCTTCAGGTCCGAGGGTGTCTCCTTCATCTCCAGCCTTCCCTGTTGTGCCTTTTGCTCTTGCCCTGCGGGATGTCTACTTCGGGCCCTCTTCAGCCTCTGGTGCGCCGGACCGGAAGTTGGGCCGCCCACGGCATCGTGACTTGGTGTTTCCGCCTGGGTATTCAGTGCTTTGGACGGGTCCTCTGCCCTGTGTTCCAGGGGGGCTGGTATTTCCTTGTGCTCTCCTGTGTTCTGGTTGATGGTGTTCGGCTTGTACTCCATTTTTCATTTTCTTTATCTTCTGGCCGGCCCCACTTCTTTTCGTGGGTCGGGTTGTGCCACTGGGACAGCCCCTTTCTGGCGTTTATTCTGGGGTTCTCTTGCCTCTTGTATTGCGCTCGGCTTGTTCTGGGCACACTACTTCTTACTACGTGAGTGCTCGTGTGCTCCTGTCACGTGCTCTGCTGTGGCTTGCGCGACTGTGTCTATCTTCTCACGTATGCGCTTCTCGGCTGTGGGGGCGTTCCTACATTGCCCGCTGCCTCCGGGCTGATACCGGTTCAGCTGTCCCCTTCACTGTGTGTATGAATTCTCCTGAGGCGGGCTCTGCCTCCGTTTCCACCCCTTCTCCTTGGATTTTGCGGGTGGTTCTTTACTTCCTTTAGTACTCCTTTGGTACCGTAGGTCCCTCTGGGGTTTCTGGTGGACGCCCTTTGCCTCTCGGGTAGGCTTGTGGTATCCTGGCCTTCCCTTCTCCCTGTTCTTGCTTATCTCAGCTAGGTGGGGACTGGGCCGTCCTCCCTGTCCCTATGACATATCCCCTGTTTGGGCCCTGTGTTCTTCTAAGGCAGACCCTCCTCCCCTCTGGATATGGCTAGGTTATCTATTCTACGTTAAGGAATCTGCGGCTAGTAGTCTCTATCAGATGTACAAGTTACTTACCTTCGGTAACAATGTATCTGGTAGAGACAATTCTAGCTGCAGATTCCTTCACCACCTGCCCTTACTCCCCATCCTGGGAGGACCTTCAGCTTGGTCTTCTGCACTCGCCTCCCTCCGGGTGGCTTGTCTTCTGCGAGTGTCCTCTTTCACTTCCTCCCTGACAGGGTGCTTCATTTGGTTTCTGTGTCTTCTTTCTAGTACTTGGATGGTGGGTTCATGTGTACTTCGGCATCCCTACACCCTGGTTATTGAAGTGTGGGGCTTACTCGTAATCTTATCTCTTTTCATTGCTTCAGGCTTGGACTCTTCTACCAGACTCTGGGTTGGGGTCTCTTGGCTGTGCCGCAGCCACTTTTAGCCCTTTGCAGGGGGTACAACACTCCTTGATGATGATGTGGTGAGGTGCCTTGTTGTTACTCATCTGTCCAGGTTTGTGGCTCCTTCTCTGTTTTCGATAGTGGTTGCTCACTGTCGTCTCTCATGACATTTTTTTCACTGCTTTTTTGTACACTGTTCTCCTGCTCTCACAGTTTTGTTTCTGGTGGCTCTGCATTGCGGCGCGGAAAAGTTCTCAGAAGAAAACTGATGTCAGCGCTCTGGGTTGGGACTTCTAAGACCTCACTCACGTCACGTACGCGGACGACGTCAAGGCGGAGTCACGTGGTGCTGTCCCCCAGCTCGCAGAGATGCTGTGGCAAAAGAAAATTTTTCCAGATCCAGTCTCAAGCCTGGGGATAATTCTAGGTTAAGGAATCTATGTTAAGGGATCTGCGGCTAGAATCGTCTCTACCATATACATCGCTACCGAAGTTAAGTAATGTGTACTTCAGGGAGCGAAGGCTCCCACCCTGGGGGTCCAGAAAAATGTCTCGTGACGGCAGGCTGGTGTGTACCAGTCAGCGAACCCACCAGAGGTTGGTCGTTTTTCAGGGGGCATCTCTAAGATTCCCTCTGTGTGCATTTTTGATAAAATCTCACATTGGCATCAGTGTGGGGTGAATGTGCTGAATAGTTTGATATCAAACTTCTCAGTTTTCAGTGTAGCCATTATGGTTCTGTGGAGTTCGTAATGAGAAGCTCCCAGCACCATATACTCTTAATGACAGCACTGCACTTACAATGTCTTAGACACTGTAAGGGTACAGAGCTTATGCACCTGTACCCTCACCACTGGTATAGGGCACCCAGCTAGAGGGATGACTGATCTATGCCAGCGCAGTGGTTTGTAGGCATGGCACACAAGGATGTGTAAAAAAGATTGGTGGGGCACTGCACACCAAAAAGTACAGAAAAGTCTCAAGAAAGGAAAGATTTTCTAATTGTTCTACTAATGCGTGCTACACAGTGATTAAGGGCTGCCTGTCCATCATCAGACATGTAAGTGTGAGATTAATCTGAAAGACACATGTTAGTGATAGATTCCTTACCTTAGAATATCCCCAGGCGTCAGACTGAATCCGGAAAGTTTTGCTTAGCAGTACCCCTGTGCATCAGTAGGTGGCGTCCTGCGGCTCCGCGTCCATCACTGGCGTCATATGCGCTGAGATGACGTCACGGAGACTACTTAGGTGCCACCCATGCACGCTGACGTCAATTCTTTCTTTTTCCGCGCCAGCAAGCGCAGATCCAAATAGTGCACATACCTTACTAATTTTTTTACTATCTTTTTGAGACTTTGTCTCGTTTTGGTTTTCTCTGGTGCGAGTAGGGATGCCTGGATTTAAGTCCTGCGAGGCCTTGCGTCGCAATATGTTAGTGGCGGACCCCCACGATGTTTGCCTCTACTGCCTGGAGACTGATCACGACTCCTGGGCTAGCTGGGATTGTCGAGCCATGGCCCCGAAGGCCTTGAGGTAGTGGCGCCTGAAACTGCTGGAGGCCCGGCATTCGTCCCATTGCCGCTCCGGGTCAAGGGACCATTCCCGGGGCAGTAGTCGTCGCTCCTCAGGCTCCAAGCGTTAGCCCTCTGATTCCGGTAAGCGACGACATAAAATTAAGTCGAAGAAGCGTGTTCGCTCTCTGACATCCCCCTGTCGGTCCTCGGATACGGACGAGGGGACAGGGGTTCTGCCCCTGCAGCTCACTGGGAGCCTGTGAGTCCCGCCGACTACCCGCCTTACCTGGGTCTGTCGGCGACTCCTGAACAGGTGCAAGAGTTTCTTGCTGCCATAGACCGCCTTTTTAGGCCTCGGGCTCCCGCCGGTGCGCCTTCGGGCCCCACAGTCCCGTGTCTAGATCCTGTTGGCCGCCAGCGGATCCAGCCTCGTCGCCACAGGATTCTGCGCCGTTGGCTCCAGCCCCAGCGCTGCCCTTGGCTCCGCTTCCTGCGCCGCAGTAGGTGCCATTCTTTCCACCCTTGCCCCGGTTCCAGGACCATTTTGTTCCTACCTGGGGTCCGCATTGGGATGCGGCGCCGGTCCAGCCGACACCATTAACGGTGCCGTTTTCGATGCCGTTTGTTCCGGCTCTTCTGCCGCAACCAGCTCCTCCTGCGGCGGAGGTGGAGGAGGATTGGGAGGGGTCCGAGGACCCTCTTGCCCGGCAGTGTGACTCCGAGCGGGACTGTATGGACGATCTGGAGGATGCAGGCGACCTTGACGTCTCTTCTGACCCGGAGTTTGCCTCTTCCCCAGCCCAAGATGGAGGAGGGTGCTTCCTACACGATGGGCTGCTGAGGTCCTAAACCTCGATCTTCCTGCAGTGACCCTCAAAACTAACCTCCTCACCGAGGTGCTCTAGACGGTGTCTACTTCGCTGGAGACGCTGCTGCCCTTCAATGACGCCCTCACCGACGTCCTGTTGGGTACCTGGTCACGATCGGCCACAGGGGCCCCTGTGGATAAGAATGTTGCCAGGCGCACCGCCTTTCTGACCACTCACCCTACGCCTGAGAGTCTGGTCATCCAGGCCTCGATGTGGCAGAGTGCCTTTCCCCACTGCTCCGTGCTCCGCCAGATAAGGGCTCTAAGAAGTTGGATCAGTTCGGTAAGTGACTGTTCTCTTCAGCCAGCTTGGGGCTGTGGTCGGTGAACACCGTCTGCTTATTGGGCTGTTATTCCTATGTGGTGTGGATTACCGTTGCTCAGGTGTTGCCACAGTGTCCTGAGGAGGTCCAGGCTGTACTTTCCCTGTCGGTTGCTGAGGGTAAGGATGAGGCTAAGTTTGCCATTTGGTGTGGTTTGGACACCGCTGACTCGTTGGGCAGGGCATTTTCTACAACTCTACTGGGTTCTCGCCCGATGTCCAGAGCTCGTTCATGGACATGCCCTTAGATGGCACTCGCCTGTTTGGTGATCAGGCCGACAGTGCACTGGAGCGTTTTAAGGACTCGCGGGTCACGGCCAAGTCCTTGGGTCTTTCTGCAAAGAGCCCGGCCACTCCTGGTTTTTGTTCCTTTCGTGGCCACGGCAGAGGCGCCCAGGCACTTTCCGTCAGCAAGCCTGTGCAGAACCAGCCTCAGCACGGCTGCGGTAGCGGCTTCCGCAGGGGCGTGTCTGGGAATCAGCGTGGGGGTCAGTCCACCTCCGCCCCCGCTGCTTCTACGTCCAAACCTTCCTAATCCGAGCTTTGTGGAGCACCCGACGCCGGTGGGTGGCAGGATCCGCCACCACCTCCCTGTGAGAAGTTGGCCTGATATTTGATGTCCACTATGCTAGTGGGCACCCTGTATCAGTCCAAACAACCCTTATGGTGATGGTTGTAAAGTCAACCTTATAGACCAGCTATCCTAGTGGTAGCATGGACAAAGCAGTCTTAGGCTAAACTCAAGAGGGCATATGAAGCCAGCTGTTTTACCATATGTAACCCCTTTAATACCAAGTGAAAGGACACCACACAGGTTATATATAAAAATATATATGTATTTATTACTAACACAACCCTCTGAACTCTTTATGAGGTTGGAGGCACAAGCACATAATAAGATACTTAATTATCATACAATAAGTTGCACAAAATACAGTAGAGCCCTAGGGGCACATAAAACCAGTGGTATAAGGACTACGTCACGAACAAAGGATAGGCCTATGGTCTAGGGAATCGCTGGGGCTACGCTGTACTACCAAAGGATAGGAAGCAGGAGGCCCACGGGAGGCGTGTGCAGTGTCTTAACACACACGCAAGTTACCATAGAGTTATAATGGGAACGAAAGAAATGGAAACTAGTTCTTTTAGGGCACTTCGGATGGACTAGGAGAAAGCTACTGAAAACTAGGACACTAGGATAGTCAATACCCACAGGAGCACCGGAGTACTCGCCTTACCTCACCCACAGGAAGCGGGTGCATAGGTATCAAAGTGTGTCGGGTTTCGTCGCTGAATCCTATGGAGCCTTGAAGAAAGATGCTGCACCTGACCAGGAGAGAAGTGTCCGGGTGCATCCAAGGGCAGATCGAGGATGAATAGTACCTGAAAGCAGAGGGGACAGAGTCTGGGTCACTAGCCAGTGACCGGGAAGGAACCAGGCGATGTCGCGAAGCAGTCAGGTGATATCGTGAAGCTTGACTCTGCAGCCACGTGGACCAGGAGGCGTCGACGACGACCAGGAGCTGGATACGGACAGTCCCACGAAGGATCTCGCTGTTGGCGGCGTCGGCTTCCGGATTGTAGTCAACAGGCCTTGGGAAATGCAACCCACCCAGGAATCGAATATTCACTTCGGGTTAGACCAGCAAGGTCTATGGGGCTTCTCCTTTGCAGGGAAGCAGGGGCCCACCTGGAGCAACCAGGCAGGCGGTGTAGGTTCAATGGTTCGTCGTCACAGAGGCCACTAGCCAACGGGCAAGTAACCAGACAGACGCGTCGAGCAGGAAAATGCAGAAGGGCCCCACGCAGAACTCGTGGAGTGTGGAGGGCTGATCTTCGGTGCAGATGATACTCAGGGCTGGGGCTTCTCAATCCCCAGTACATAACTTCGAGGGTGCCTCAGAAGCTGCACAAGTAGCAAGGAGCTGGTTTTTCAAGGTGGCCCGTCCCACGTCTCTCAGCTTTGCAGGGACTGTGCATCGGGGTCAAAGAAGTCTGGAAGTCTGGCTCTTGTCGGACTCTGTGCTCGGGCTCCGGCAAAGTAAACCGCAGATTGCTGGATGGTGCCTGTAGGTACAGGGTGGTCACTCCTTGACCACAAGGGAGATTCTTCAGTCTTCTAGTTGCAGTAGAATGTCGAAGGTCCAGAGTTTTGTTACAAGTTTCAGTTCAGGATAAATCTAAAGTCTCTTGACGCAGCTCCTACCTATACTAATCTGAGGGGCTGGATTACCTGATAGGTCCCTCCTATGGGTGGGACCAGGGAAGGGGGTGGTTACACCCCTTTCCCTTTGTCCAGTTTTGCCCCAGAGCTGGGGCTGGAGTGCTCCAGCAACCGGTTTGAACTGGGCTATGCATGGGACACCTTGTATGCCCCAGGCAGTGTCTCATTTCATTCAGCACTCCCTGCCCCAATACACTATGGCCTGTCTGGGGTGGTGCTAGCACCTCCCAAGACAGGAAACCTAATGTCAAAGCCTCCCTCGCTGGAAAGACTCCCAGCAGCAGGAGGTCAGACTTGTGTCTGTGGCCGCAGCATCCATTTGTGATGCTGAGGCTCTGGCTAACTTTAACCGGGATTAGTAGGAACAACATGTCTTCTCCCTCTAGAAGGGTGGAATGCTACCCCCGTCGCCAGAACTGGCAAAGGGGGTAGTATTCCAAAGCGTATGACACCTTACACGACACGTTTTGATAAAGCCAAACCAAAGTTAGCATTCAACCGCGAGGATTATAATGCACTTAAGAGTATATGGTATGGCTATAACATAGAACAGCTATAAGGACATGGTTCCGAAAGCTGCAAACAGGCTCAGCTCATGCTAGAGCCTCATCTCACATAAAACCAAGCACTCTGCCTTCAGGTTTGTTAAGGCCTGCCATAGGAGTGACTTATAGGTATATATGTGTCTATATATAATGGTAGGTATAGGAATACTATACCTAAGCAAGGGGTGATTACACAACCTTGCCCCAGCTGAGTGATCGGCCAGTTGTGTCAGTTTGGATGGCCAGCCAGGGGTGGCATAAGATATGCTGCAGCCCCTGGTAGGCCTTGGGTGCTCCTATGCCCTGGGTACCTATGGTACACTGTACAGGGACTCACAAGAGTGACCCATTTCCAAATTGGTGATGTACCTAAAGTACATGGAGTCCATTTTACAGTGAGAGCAGATAGCCTTGGGCCCTGATTAGCAGGATCCCAGGCCAACTAAGTCGAAAACCAGCGAAACACAAGGCAAAAAATCTGGGGTAACCATAGTCGGGTATCCACCTTCCTACACTCCCCCACTGGCGCGATATCACATTGGACAAGTGGGTGTTGCAGCTCATCCGCAAGGGTTACTCCCTTCCCTTTCAGTCCACCCCTCCAGCCATGCCACCTCTGTACCACCGCATGTGGGAGAATACTTGTCGCTTCTCCGGCAGGAAGTCACGACCCTATTGGCCAAGGGGGCCATCGAGTGTGTTCCTGGGCCAGAAGTAGGGAGTGGTTGTTATTCCCACTACTTTCGCATCCCCAAGAAGGACAAAGGGGCTCTGTGTCCTATCTTGGACCTCCGGAGCGGCAATCGCTTCCTCCGGAAGGAGAAGTTCAAGATGCTGACTCTGGCTCAAGTCTTGGCTGCCCTAGACCCTGGAGACTGGATGGCAGCGTTGGACTTGCAGGACACATATTTTCACATCCTCATCCTGTCGGCCTACCGGCATTTCCTGCGGTTCACGGTAGGCCAGGAGCATTTTCAGTTTACTGTGCCCCCCTTCGGCCTTACCAGCGCCCCTTGGGTGTTCACGAAAGTGATGGCGGTGGTCGCAGCTCATCTGCGCAGATCAGGGGTGTCAGTCTTTCCCTAACTCGACGACTGGTTGTTGAAGGCGGGCTCGCCCCAGTCAGTCGTTACCTGCCTTTAGACTACAGCCGACCTCCTGCATTTGCTGGGGTTCTCCATCAATGTGCTGATGTCGCACCTGAGTCACTCTCAGAAGCTCCCCTTCATCGGAGCGGTTCTGGATTTGACGCAGTTTCGGATTTATCCTCCCGAGCAGCGAGTCTGGGGTATTCAGGCTATGATTCCGATCTTTGAGCCTCTATCCCGGGTTTCAGTCAAGAGGACCCTCCGGCTCCTGGGGATGATGGTCTCCTCCATCCTGCTTGTGCAACATGCCAGGTGACGTATGCGGGCTCTGCAGTGGGACCTGAAGCTCCAGTGGGCACAGCATCAGGACAACCTGTCCGATTATGTCCAGATCTCGGAGGGCACTGCACAACACTTGCAGTGGTGGCTCACGAATTGCGATTGGGTCATTGGCAGATCCCTCTCCCTTTTCCCCCAACGGGAGCACACAGTGGTGAAGGATACGTCTCTCCTGGGATGTGGAGGGCACATTGGAGAGGCGGAGATCAGAGGCCTCTGGTCTCCGGCGGAGTCCCGGCTCCATGTCAACCTTCTGGAGCTGCGGGCGATCCGACTTGCACTGAAGGCATTCCTTCCCTCTGTCCGGGGAAGTGTTGTGCAGGTGTTCATGGACAACACCACCTTCATGTGGTATTGCAACAAGCAGGGCGGGGTGGGGTTCTGGTCCCTTTGTCAGGAGGCTCTGCGCCTCTGGACATGGCTGAAATATCAAGGCATCACCTTGGTGGTTCAACACCTGGAAGGTTCTCTGAGCGAGAGGGCGGACAAACTCAGTCGTTTGTGCTTGAAGGATCACGAATGGCGTCTGAACTCGGACGTGGCGAGAGGACTCTTTCAGTAGTGGGGAGAGTCTTGGTTAGATCTATTTGCCACCGAAGAGAACGCCCAATGTCATCAGTTCTGTGGGTTGGAATTTCCAAGGCGGCTCTCGCTCAGCGACGCTTTTCGTCGCGAGTTGAGCTGCGGTCTGTTGTACTCCTTTCCGCCTATACCATTTCTGCCCAGAGTGCTGAAGAAGATCAAGCGCGACCAGGCCCAAGTCATCCTTGTGGCTCCGGACTGGGCACGAAGATACTGGTATCCCGATCTATTCATCATGGCGATCGATCTCCCGATCAGAGTGCCTCTTCGGGAGGATCTTCTGTCGCAGCAGCAGTGGACGGTCCAACACCCAAACCTGTCCAGCCTCCATTTCCATGCGTGGAGATTGAGCGGCGACAGTTTTGACAGCTTTCGATCTTCCTCCCGAAGTCTGTGATGTTATTCTGGGAGCCAGGCGTCCTTCCACCAAAACGGTATACGCCGGCAGGTGGAAGAAGTTTGTGGCATGGTGCACAGATAAGTCTGTGGATCCCCTTTCTGCCCCTCTTTCCGAAGTCCTTCTGTTCCTTCTTTCCCTGGCCCGGCAAGGCTCTGCTCTAGGCACTATCAAGGGTTATCTTTCTGCCATCTCCACCTTTCTACGGCTTCCTGATCAGCCTTCTCTTTTTAGGTCACTGGTTGTTAACGGTTTCCTGAAGAGCATTATACACACGTTCCCTCCGGTTCAGTTTAGTTCAGTTCAGTTTATAATGCCTCAGTGGGACTTGAATCTGGTCTTGACTTATTTGAGGTGCGCTCCCTTTGAGCCGCTTCATAATTGTCCTTTACGTCTTCTCACCTTAGACTGTTTTCCTGGTTGCTCTCACCTCTGCCAGAGAATAAGTGAGCTCCAGTCTCTGTCTTCTAAACCTCCTTTCCTTTCTGTTCATCCGGACAAGGTGGTTCTAAGGACCCGTCCTTCTTTCTTGACAAAGGTAGTCATGCCCTTCCACATCGGGCAGACCATCACTTTGCCCACCTTTTTTCCACCTCTGCATCCTTCTAAAGAGGAGGAGCGGCTCCATCATCTGGACCCAAAACGTGCGCTCTCATTCTATCTGTCGGGCACAGAGCCGTTCCGGGTGGATGACCAACTCTTTGTTGGCTACGTGGGTGCCAAAAAAGGTTGGCCAGTGCACAACCGGACCATCTCTTGGTGGGTAGTTCTCTGTATCAAGGCCTGGTACATGTTGGCTAAGAAAAAGCCTCCTGTGGGGCTGCATGCCCATTCCACCATGGCAACAACAGCCTTGAGACGCGGTGTTCCCTTCCAGGACATTTTTCAGGCAGCTAGTGGGCCTCGCTGCACACGTTTACCAAGCATTACTGCCTTGACAGTCAAGTCCGGAGAGACTGCTTCTTTTGCCGTTCTGTTCTTTGTGACTTTCTGGTGTAATCTTATTCACAGACCCTACACCAGGTTTGGTATTGCTGGGGTATCTATTCTAAAGTAAGGAATTTATCACTAACTTGTCTCTTTCAGATGCACAAGTTACTACTTGTGTAACGATATATCTGTAAGAGACATTAGTTAGTGATCGATTCCTTAATGATCCTTCCCATTCTGCGAACTGATTGCTAGGGTTAAGGTAATCTCTTCCAGTGCCCTAGTTTCAATGCCCCAGTGGTATCTTGCATGGCTCGGCGTTCCTGGCACGGAAAGTCGTGTACAGAACTGACGTCAGTGCGTATGAGTGGCACCTAAGTAGTCTCCGTGACGTCATCTCGGTGCATAAGACTCCAGTGACGGACACAGAGCCGCTGGACGCCACCTACTGACTCGCAGGGGTACTGCTAAGCAAAACTTTCCGGATAAAGTCTGACGCCTGGGGATATTCTAAGGTAAGGAATCTATCACAAACTAATGTCTCTTACAGATATATCTTTACACAAGTAGTAACTTGTGCATCAAGCGCAATAGCCTGAAAGAAACTGTGTGCACTGCTGGTCAATGTTATACTAACTTCACAAAGTTTTTGCAAAACCAATTTCATATTTTCATAAATAATGTAACAAAAATAATAATATTCGAATGGGGTTTCAATCGGATTTCATTTGAAACGTAAAACATTAAAGTTTGTAGTCAGCAAAAACAACATTGCGATAATTTGATTTGACATTGAGTTTGAGGACACCGTGCCCAATGCATTTCGGTACCTTAAATCCCTTCTTCAGGGGCTACTGAAATGTGAACATACACAGTTTTTAATTTGTATGGTTGTTAGAACATAGATTGAAATTCAAACAGAGCCATTTCACCCAGCAACACACATGAGAGTGGAAATAGTAAAGCCTGACAAGCCCTAGGGACCACCACTGGAGGGCTGTGCGGTCGGGAAATAGAGCGGAAAGTCCAGAACAACAATATAGTCCAAAAAAAAAAGAAAACTAAACAAATTAGGTAACCATGAGTCCTTTAAATCGTGCTGGGAGTCTTTTCCAGAGTGGGGTTTCCTAAGGAGTACTGGTCAGACTGAGGTACACACTTTGTCTATCTTTTTTTTTTTTTTTTTTAAATCCGCATTATTTACTTTTTGCTATAATTTGCCACAGGGAGACCCCACAGTCTCCCCAGCCTCCTCGGGTGAGGCAAAAGTAGTTGTAAAATCAGGAAGTATGTTGTGAGGCAGGAAGAACCATACCAAGCAAATTTATAAAACCTTCGAAGTTTCAAATTTGTAATGATCATTGTTGCTTTTTTTAATACTGTTTTTTTTTTTTTTTTAAATGTTATCAGCAGAAAAATGGAAACATAGCAAAGAAATCACAGATAAATCAATTATGTCTTAAAAAAACAAAAAAAAGTAGTGTGGCAGAATAGTTTCTACCAATGCAGTGTAAACTCAAAAGGAAAAAAAAAAGGCATACCATATTAGAAATTCAGATTTTTACATTTCAAATGAGTTAGAGAAAAAAAAGAAAAGAAAAAAATTAAATAAAATTACCCCAATTTTTTTCAAATTTAAGTAGGGACCTAGTGCCATGAATTTCGTTAACCAAAGACCACCACTCCATAATATGTGGCGATTGTGGGGAGATCCAGGCACGAGCAACGGTGAGTTTGGCACAAGATAATAAAATAGTAATTAAAGCCTGTTGAGGTAGAATAGTATCATGTACATCTAAAAGTACAGTTAAAGCAGAGAGTAACGGTGACCTTACCAATTTCATTTTCAAAACCTTATCCAAGGCAGATCAAAAATCATTTAAGGACAGGCAAGAAAATAGCATATGTTCTATGTTGGCACCCACGGTATCACATTTAGGACATTTAGTACGATCATTATAGAAAGCATTTGGAGACCATTTAAGAATCACTTCGAGCGTTTAATATAACAAACAAGAGGTTTTAAATTGTTACAATCTTAAACTCGCCGATTGTACTAGATTATTAATTTTGGAAAGAGAATGAGCAATCTGATCAGAGTATATCGTCATTCCAAGTTTAGTGCTCCACTTCTCCGCTAATTTAGAGCAATCTTGCTTTTTATAAGAGATCAAGCAACTATATCCTGCGCTTATTAATGATTTTGTTTTAGACGAGTAGAAGCAGTCCCAGATGTCAGAATCTGAAATCTTCAGAAGTTTCATCCGGCGTTTCAGAAAATCATGTATTTGAATATACTTCAACCTCATATCCTCGGTCAAATGATATAAGTTTTTAAGTGCTAAAAAATCTAGAAAACCATTAGAACCATAAAGGTACCCCAATGTTACAATTCCGTGAGTAGACCATACATTAGCCCGACCATCATTAAATATTCCGGAAAGTCCCGGATTGCCCCAAAGTCGTAGTTTTGAATGGAAAAAAGATGTTTTACAAAAGAGCAGAATGCTAAACCAGATCTTAGTGGTATCCCTAGCGGTCTTAAATGTGACCCTTTTGTAGTAATTTGGGTAGTTCAATCTTAACAAAAACATTCTAGCATCTAAATTCAACATAATGGTATGATAAAAGAATTGCGAATCAGAATTAAGCAGGGAGCGGAGGCGTCCAATGAAAGTAGCCCTAAAGTACAATTTAAAATCTGGAAAATTAAGTCCACCTGTATCTAAAGATCCTTTAAGTATTAACAAGGATCTACGCACCTTCCGGTATCCCCAGATAAAGCTACTGAAAATTCCGTCGAGCTTTTTAAAAAAAACATTATTAAGTGCCAATGGAATAGAACGAAATAAATAAAGAAATTTCGGCAGAAATTTCATTTTAATCAAATTAATTCTGCTAATAATATTTAAAGGGAGTTTATGCCATTTTTTAATAACACCTCGGTTGATTTTAAAAGCGCGTCGTAATTTATAGGGATTATGTCACACTTTGTCTATCTGCATCACTGCAATGTGAAATGACTGTGGTGTAAACTACAAGTTTACCACACCTTACCATCCACGGTGCAATGTGCTTGTTTAAAGGTTTAACAAGACCCTAAAGGGTATGATCATGGGACTCCTAGAAAAGCTCAGGCAAAAATGGCATGTCTTACCACTCTGCCTTTTCCTTGCCTAAGCAGAGGTTCCTCAGAGGGGGGTGGGCTACAGCTCATTTGAACTTCTGTTTAGACATCAAGTTAGGAGTCCATTTTGTCTGGTTAAGGGGGGCTGGGAGCAGAATCTCAAACCTCCTAGACCGGATATTGTGGACTGTCCTTGGCCTGCGTTCACGTTTGGCTGAGTCCATGGAAAAAGGCCAGCAAAAAGTTTGAGGCTAGCCAGGAGCTTCAGAAAGCTTGGCATGACTAAAATGCTGTACTGACTGTTTGCCAGCCAGGACAAGAAGTTTGTGTGAAGTTTGTGTGTTGAAGCCTGTGGCTCCAGGCCTAATAGGAAGCGCAAGGGAAAAGGCTTGGAATTTTTTGTTTGCCCAGACTACTGCCACGCCACTGTTCAGTGGCGCTGGCAGTTTAGCCAGTTTATACCTTTATTCCAAGCTAAGGGCGCTCAAGCTTTTCTTTTGAATCCTGCTAAACTTAAAATTGTTCACAAGGAGCGTTCTTATTTTTTAAGTTCTATGGGGCAGCCAAAGAGCTATTAGCTTCGTTCTGATATGATTACTCTTTGCTGATTATTGTAGCGGTTCAAGGGGTTCTAAGCGTTCCACGGTTCTTATTTCTAGAGCATGATGTCTCATTATTATTCGAATTTTTTTTTTCTCTTGCTCTCTTATCAATAGTTTAACCAGTATCTTTACTTGATTAGATGAGGTACTACCATTTTTTAATAGTGTACTGGACTGTAGATAACTAACAAGAACTGTAGAAGTGAGCCATATGACGCGAGCCACTCAGCGCTTCTCATGTCATCAACTATAGGGACTGGAAAGTCCCTTTGTCCCGTTTGGGTGGGGTGGAGGAGGGGGGGCGGGTTGGCTCGGGCTGAGCTTGGGGTGGTTTAGGTTTGGAAGGGAGGGTGCAAACAAAATCAGAAAATGTACTAGTATGACTAGTTTGATTGTTTTTTTTTTTTCTTCCGATTTCTTAGTAAACCGAATAATCTGATGCATAGTAATCAATTGTTTAGATATTTATATGATTTTGAGATGGATTTCTTGTACACTGATAATTGTATTGAAAGATATGCATGCTATGCAGATAATAACTGATTGGATGAGAAATTACGAATATGCTCCTGGAATATTTGTGGTTTAAATAATAAAAAAAAGGGGGATTGCTGCGCAAATTATCTAGACTATGAAGATTGATATCCTTTGTATCCAAGAGTCACATATTATGTGGAATGATAAACAGATGTATAAGGATTTGGGGATGAATTTATTGGCATGTACACGTCAAGGGACAACAACAAAAGGAGTGGCAATTCTAATAAGAAGAGGTTTAGGAAATTCCATTCGCAGTAAGGCCGACCAATATGGCAGATGGGTAATTACCGAGATTAGAATTAATAACAAATTATGGACTATTTGTTCAGTATACGCTCCAAACACAGATGATCCAGGTATCCTGAACTTTTTAAATTTAGAATTAGCCGATTGGTCACCCTCTTTAATACTATGCGGAGATCTAAATCTTCATATAGAACCCAATGTGAATATACATGATAATGCACTGTACCAAGGTGTTAAAAAAAATTTGTATAAAGCAATTCGCGCCATGATAATGGATTTTGGATTATCCGATGTAGCTTATGAAAAAGATTCTTTTGCACCAGAGTTCACATTCTTCTCTTCCCCACATAGAAAATGTGTGCGCTTAGACTATTTCTTTATTAAAACTGCACTACTTGATGATACTAGATTTGAGATATACCCACGTATAATTTCGGATCATAATCCAATAATGATCGAAGTTAAAACTGATATGATTTCTACAGTCCAAATCAGAACCTGGACATTCGATCGGAAACTGCTGGTAGACTCAGATTATTTAGAATACATGGCAAAATGGATAAAAGAATTCTTTGAAATGAATAGGGGAACGGCTTCCGTTCAGAATGTCTGGGACGCGTTTAAAGCAGGGATACGTGGAGAATCACTATCTTATGTTATTAAGAAACAAAAAATGATTCGGCAAAAAACAGATCTAAATTATAAAAATGTTCTGGACTGGGAGAAGAAATTAGCAACAGCAATTGCTTTAACACAGGCGACAAGGGATATTGAAACTAATCTAGCTATTTATAAAGCGTGGCTTTATGAGACATTTGCGTCTAAATTAGCGGAACAGATGGCAACTTTTAGCTCTCAAATTTATGAAATGGGTGAAAACTCAGGAAAAATACTGGCCAAGAGAATTAGACAGAAAGAGGTTTTTAACACCATAAATTCAGTACAGGATGGAACAGGTCAGATACATAACAAACCTGAGTCAATCTTGGAAGTTTTTCGTCAGTTCTACCTTAAACTATATCAATATGACACTTTATCTTACTCCTCAGACCTTCTTATGAACTTGGGGAGGTTAAACCTCTCATCGTGTCTCTCCAATGCTCAAAAGTTAGATTTGGAATCAGTAATTACATGGGAGGAAATTGAAAAAGCTCTACTGTCACTAGCAATAGGGAAGGCTATGGGACCCGATGGCATCCCGCTGGAATTCTACAAGATATGTTGACTACTTTTTGCGAGGCACAGAGAGGAGTACCACCATCCTCTTGGGGCCAATCTGTAATCATGACATTCCTTAAAAAGGATAAGGATCCTTTAAACCCTGCATCATACAGGCCAATATCACTAATAAACGCCGATAGTAAGGTATACTAAAAAATACTAGCCTCTCGACTATCAAAAGTTATATCTACAATTGTGTCCCGATGGCAGCATGTATTTATTGCAAATAGAGACACATCAGATCATATTCGGAGAACCATTGCTTTGATGGACTGGGCAGAAGGCACCAGTACACCAATCGGGATCACCCTATTGGATGCCGAAAAGGCATTCGATAGGGTGGCCTGGCCTTATCTATGGGATTTACTTTATATGAAGGGATTCGGTCCAGGTATAATAACAGCTTTGAAGGCCCTTTACCAAAATCCGACATCTTGTGTTAAATTGGGGGCTGATAAATCTGCCTTATTTCCTATCCAACGAGGAACGCGTCAAGGATGCCCATCCTCTCCACTTCTTTTTGCCATATATATTGACATTTTTCTTAATCAATTAAATCAGGAATAGGATATAACCCCAGTAGAGGTTGCAGGTGTAAGTTATAGGGCCCTGGCATATGCAGACGACGTGGTCGTAGTAACCAAAGACATTGAGAAAGCTTTCTACAAAATTGAAGAATTGGCAGCAACCTTTGGGTCTTTTTCAGGATACAAACTAAATTTATCTAAAACACAAATACTTTTTGTTGGCCAAAATCTCCCGCCCCGAATTAATATAGTTTCTGAAGCAACTTATTTGGGAATTAAGTTAACTACCCCAATTTCCAATATTCCCAAACTTAATTATATTCCAATTTTGAAAAAGGCTAACTCCACTCTTGAACGAATCGATCACTTACATTTGTCATTACATAGGAGGAACAACGTCTTAAAAATGTTAATCCTGCCAAAATTTTTATATTTATTTATAACAGTGCCACTCGAATTCCCGTTAGACTTTTTCAAACAATTAGAAAAGATGTCAGGGAGATTCCTATGGGGATACAAGGGTAATCGCAGAGCTTATAAAAAAATTATCCTATCTAAGACTAGCGGAGGATGGGCCATTCCACACTTTGTTTTATTTTCTGGCAGCTGTATTACAATTCATATCCCCTTTAATTGTAGGCAATAAAGCCCCAACTTCACTGGCACATACTCCATCGATATATGAATTTGCATTAGGTACTGAAGCACGAGGTTATTTCTTAAAAATAATAGAACCAAGCTACTACAAAAAAACTAAATTTCAGATTATAACGGCTGCATATAAAACATGGAAAATTATCAGGAGACTTGTTGGGATTCCAAAATTGTTGAGATATTCCCCATTTACATTCACCACATTGTTTCCCCCCTATATTTAGAGACCCTGTGATGAATAGATGGAAGAATAGTGGTATTAATTATTTGGGTGATTTATGGATAGATAATCGCATAATCACTTTCTCCGAACTTCAACTTAAATTTAAACTTGCAAGCCGTGATTACTTTAAATATTTACAACTTTATAGTTTTTTAAACTCATTATCTTCTAATGACCAACAAGGCCTCCAAAAGATTTTATTGATTGACAGCCTTTACTCTAAAAGAAAAATAGGCTACTTCTATAATTTACTTATGACTTTCCTTCCAGATGATTTATCTGTGATTCAACAGAAATGGTTGGTGAAATTAGGAGTAAATGATGCTCTGCATAAAGAATCAATTGAGCTAGCTAACTCTCTATTTTATTTTCTGGGCGATCACGCACTCAGCATTATATGGTTATGTTTGATCTTTATTATACACCAGCTAAAGGTATGAAATGGGGGGCTACTGTTGGTATATGCTGTAATCTCTGTACTCTGATAGGAGCAGATGCAATACATATGTTTTTTTCCTGCACTAAGTTAACTGCTATATTATCAGACATTCAGAAATGTATCCAGATTATATTAGGGAGAACAGTAAATCTCACCCCTGAGCTGATTTTATTCAGACTATCATTAGACTCTTTAGAAAAAGAACAACGGTCTCTGATCTTTATTATGATGTCCGAATTACGTGCATGCATCACCCAGGAATGGATTAGCCCTGAACCACCTTCTTTTCTCATGTGGAGGGCTCGTTTATTAGCCAAATTTAATCTCGAACTTGCTATTTATGCAACAAAAGGGCGGAAAAGAAAACAATTGGGGAAGAAAGTCTGGGTGCCGATTCAACAATGGATTCAAGGGGAAACGAATCGATAATACATGAGAAGTAATATTGTCAAAGCTTATATATATATATATATATATATATTTTTTTTAATATCTCTAATGGAGAACTTCTTTTTCTCTTATTGTTTTGAATGCTATGCTTTACAATGTAATCTGATTTGTTTGCAATAAAAATAAAAAACTATAAAAAAAAAAAAAAAGAAGAGAAATGGCACAGTATCAGACACCTTTTCTGTAAATACACTTTTTGGGCAGCAGCTTTTACAAAATACATGGCTTCTAGATGAAAACAAATACATAACTGCAATGGTGGATTATAAATATGAAGCAAACTAATACCAATTACGCAATCAAAGGGTAGACTGTGATTGCACAGTCTCATCGTTTATGTTCAGGCCTGTTTTGGCAGTTTTGACAAGCAATCCATCGACACTCCCACCTCGGGACTGCTCTCTCGGTCAAACTTTTTATCTGATTCGTTTTAAACTCTTTTCAGTAAGTCTACACATTAGGTGGTGGTAACTTTTTCTCATCACTTGTGTTTTTTCTTTTGTCCCATCAACACAAGGGTATTTGTGCATGATGCATAAAGTACTAGTAATTGTATTAATTGTATTCATTTTTGATTTATCTCCATTTGTCTTGTTTAGGTTCAAAACTGTATTAATATATTTTTGTTGTTGCGACACATTGTCCTGATGATGGCACTGGTCAAGTTTACCTTTGGGCTGAAATGTCGACCTGTACCTATGTAATATGGACTGCTGATTTGGTAGATTTGTGTATTTTAATTCCATTTTATTCTCAGATTCAATGAATGGTGTCCTTTTGTTGAAATTAATGGCAGCCTATTGATCTGTATAGTTCATGTCAGCATTATTTGTGTTGCTTTCAAATTGTTGCTTTGATTAAAATTTTCTTGTGATCAATTAAAAAAAAAAATAATAATAAAATAAATGAAGCCTGTGGCTCCAGCAGCTCTCCAAGGCAAGTGGAGTGGCCCCACACAATCCTTGAGAAAAAAAAAGTTGAAGTCACCTACTTGTTGGACGTAGGCACTCCGAGAAGTCCTCATGTTCTTCATGTGAATCACCTAAAGCCTTTTGTTGACATGGCTGACATGAGGTTGCTCATGGCAACTCATAAGGAACAGATGGAAGAAAGGGATCCTCTCCCTGATCTCCTCTCTCAGGACCCTGATGATGGGTCAGTTGACGGAGTAGCCTTGGCAGGCAGCCTCACTTACCACCAGCAAGCTGATTGTAGGCAAGTTCTTAATCTGTTTCCCCACTTGTTCTCTCTGTCTCTTAAGCCAAACCACCTGGTGGGCCTATGAAGTTGACACAGGTGACAGTCTGCCTGTCAAGAGTAAAATCTACAGACTGCCTGACCATGTGAGAGACTGCATCAGAACTGAGGTCCAAAAGATGCTGGAGGTGGGTCATTGAACCTTCAGATAGCCTTTGGGCTAGTCCTATTGTCCTTGTACCAAAACCTTACGCCCAAGATGGTAAGAAAGAGGTGAAGTTTTGGGTGACTATAGAGGTCTCCATGCAGTCACTAGGACTGATGCCCATCCAGTTCCCAGGGTAGATAAGCTGATTGATACTCTGGTCTCAACCAAGTTTCTTAGTACATTTGACCTGACTGCTGGCAAATGATACTCTCTAATGATGCCCAGTCAAAAACAGCATTTTCAACCCCTAGTAGGGATTATCAATTTATCGTAATACCTTTTGGTTTGAAAAATGCACCTGCCACATTTCAAAGTGTTGGTGAAAAAAGTCCTCACAGGTCCGGAAGCCTATAGTGCAGGATATCTAGAAATTGCTGTCTTTAGTTCCACTTGGGAGGATCACCTGGTACACCGCAGGAATGTTCTGGAGGCCCAGCAAAAGGCAAGCCTCACTATCAATGCCACAAAGTGCCAGATAGGGCAGAGCATGGTTGTGTACCAGGACCACCTTGTAAGTGGAGGCCAGGTTCAGCCATTGGAGAGCAAAATCTAAACTATAATGGACTGGGTTGCTCGCACTACCGAGACTCAAGCCAGCGCTTTCTTGGGCCTAACTGGGTACTACAGAGGTTTAAGTGATGTGGGTCCATAGCGACTCCCCTTAATTATCTTACCTCCAAAAGAAGCTTAAAGTTCAGTGGACGGGGGCGTGGCCAAGAGAGCCATGATGGTGAACACGTCTGCTTAAGGCTCTGTGCGGCAGCCCAAGAATTGCCAAATATTGGTACCCGTGGACCCGCAAAAGAAAATTGGGGAATGGGCCAGAGACCGCGGCAATCCTAATCGCCGACAAATACGTGAAACAGGCAACCGGAGCGGCCACCGCATACCGACCAACCACCAGGCGAGGAGGAGACCGCATCGAACATGGCGGTGCCCGGAGCCAGACTACCGGCTCAGCAACTGTGACGGGTTGCGGAGCCGTCAGTGATGCCAACTTATTGCCCGTGGAAAAGACAGCTAAGGAGGGCCAAACAAGAAGACTCCTGTGGATTCCTAAGTGACGGCGACACTTCAAACATTTGAGGTGAGAGCTGAGGGGAAGCCAGCAGCAGGGAAGACCCGACGAGCGCACCCGCCACAGAGAGCGGCATCGACGCAATCCAGAGCTGCTGACACTCCTCAGATCAAGTGGCCTCAGAAGGCAGTGGGGGAATCGCCAGAAAGCCATACGGTTCCCCCCCCTGCCCCCTTAATTCAAGAGCAGCACTTGAGCGATCGATGCCAGGCCTCTAGGCGTGGGCAGGAGAGAGAGAGAACTAATGACCCGAGGTGAGCGCTGGCGGGGGGTGGGGAGGGGGTGTTCAAGCAGTATCCAAAGCTGCTGCCACACACGATCAAAGGTACCAGTGAAGGGGCCCCCCTAGTGCAGAGATCACTCCCCAGATCAAGTGGGCACAGAAGGCAGTGGGGGAGTCGCCAAAATGCCATATGGTTCCCCCCGTGCCCCATTAATTCAAGGGCTTCACTTGAGCAGTCGGCGCCAGGCCTCGAGGCGCAAGCACAGAGGCAGGGCGGTCAGGGAGTGGGGGAACTAAAAAGAAAAGGACAGAGGGCAGCAATACACTTCCCCAAAATCCCCAGGAAGGGGGAAATCGAGAGGGAGGAGGCCGATTGATAACGCCTAAGGGTGTGCCCTGGCACACCAAAGTAGTGACGGACCCCGCTGCAGCACAGAACAAGGCGACAGGAGACAACAAAGCAGGCATACTGGGATACAACCCTGACAAGGGCAAATCACCCCTAGCGCTAAACTGGCTTAAACATGGGAAGACAACACAGTATTGGGAACTCAGACACCAGCCCACACACAACACTCTTCCCCCGTGAATAAGGACACTCGGCCAAGGGGAGACGCAGCAACAACGGGGTCCATGTCAGGCAAGCTAGATATTGTTGGCGGCCATAGAACACTCCAGAGTTACAATGGAAGACAGATTCAGAGTCTGGCCACAGATCTCATTCTGATTAGAGATGACCACCAAAAACTGGCAGACAAGATCACACAAGGGGAAAGAAAACCTCCAGTCCATAGAACCCCAAGTCAAGACGCAGCAGGAATCGCTGAAAGATCTCCAATCCCGCATCAAGATCCTAGAGGAAAAAACAGATGATTTGGAGGGACCCTCAACACGAAGCAATATCGAGTGATAAATCTGCCGGAGGGAACGGAGTCTTGACACCATTGGATATATAGAGACCTGGCTCAAATCATTTACCCCAGCATCGGAGCGGACACCCTGTCACTCGGTGGAGAGGGCGCACCGAGTCGAGGCACGGAGACCATCCCCAGGGCTCCTACCCAGACCTCTGCTAATAAAACTCCTACACTATTGAGGATGAACAATGTTTACCACAAATCTTTCTCCCAGCAGGGAATCACAACGCGGTTGTTACAACGACCGCGTTGTGATTCCGCATACCATTACTCCGCCAGGGGGGGGGGTGTTGGATTTAAAATCCAACACCTTTCCTATTGTCCGCAAAGACTGGTGTTGGAATCGTAAATTATACTATTCC
Source organism: Lissotriton helveticus (assembly GCF_964261635.1). Lineage (NCBI taxonomy): Eukaryota > Metazoa > Chordata > Amphibia > Caudata > Salamandridae > Lissotriton > Lissotriton helveticus. The sequence goes on from NC_136069.1 coordinate 951,863,778, forward strand.
AACATCCAGGGCCCCCCTCCGCAAGTCTACTTGCGGAGTAATAGTATGCGGAATCACAACGTGGTCGTTGTAACGACCGCGTGTGATTCCCTGCGGGTAGAAATACAGCGGGATAATGTCATACATTTACTGTTGAGACATGGATGCAATACTAAGAGCCGCCAGGCAGCAGGGGCCTATCCGAGTGGAGGACAAGCAAGTCGTTATTTCCAGACTACTCCCGGTCTGTGCAACAACAACGTGCCTCTTTTTTGGAGGTCAAACGCATGCTCAAGCAAAAAGAAATCCAGTGTTTACTTTCATTTCCGGCGCGCCTCAAAATTATACATGAAGGCCACACAAACTTTTTCACAGATTCAAAGGATGCATATGACTGGGCAGAACAACGCCTACAAGGCAAAGGATACAAAGAAACCGCATGAAGAGGGCGAGACTCTCAAAGCAAACCGCGACAACAGAAAAGGACAATCCGAAAACAAGCCTAGAAATGACCAGGGAACACATTGAAGGGCCCTCCGAACCTCGAACAAATAATCGTGAAATTTCAGGAGGCCTTACAGGCGGCGGCAGAATTGGGCCCCATGTAGGGAGCTCAAATGGTGAAAGAGGCCCCCACAGCTTCTCTTCGGAGGAAGAAATTAGCGACACTAATACCTCCTGGGGGGGCTTGGTTACCACAACAAAGTTGACCCCCCCCAAACTGTGGACACATTTATCTGAACGATTTGTATAATAGCGTATAAACCCCCAATGTACTCAACGTGCCCCGCGTCACAGAGAATTACTGTTTTCTTTCAAGCCCACCTACAGCCAAGCGCACAACCTCTCTGGAACAGACAGACACTAGTAGGAACAATTTAGGGACATGTGACAGAACCACTGACACCGCGTTTACATTTACCAGTCGATACGTGCCACATAGGCCACACGTAGCAGGTGCTAGAAACCACGACCCACTCAATAACGCACTAGAGTATTTACGATACGATAATGCTTTATTCGATTTTGTTTTAAAAATCATAAAAGCGTACATAAAAAACAGTCTTAAAATAAATACATACATTCAATACCAACATAACTTCAGGTTAAAAAGACATATCCCCAACCTCAAAATTCCATAGTGTGACATGTTATTCGTGCGGTTTATCCCTGTCAGCTGTAAAAATGCATACAATTCTCCCTTTGGGTGGGAGCACTCAAGGGTTGCGACAATTGTACAATGATTCAAATCTATTGGGAACGTAAAAACTAATACCACTGGATACTTGGGCCCCCCCTCCCAGCGGGTGGTGGTGCTCTACTGTTGGTCTTAACAGGGGGATATTTGGCGTGCATGGATAAAAGTCAAGTAAATCCCAAATGCGTATTGGGCCATCTCCTTCTTGGGGCGGGAAGGATCTTTGGTACGGGACGATGTTCCGATTCCTGAATTTAACCAGTACCAAGTCCCCAGGAATATTTTTTGGTAGTGAGCCCAACCAGCCCACCCTTCTCACGCTCAAGATTCCGCCATCATGATCCTGTGATAGGGGTCTGTTTTTCCCCAACCAGAATATGACCTTATTCAGTAGGTCCTGCTGTCTTTCAGCTTTTCCCATCGCAAGTGCTGGTACTCCTGAAAGGACGGACACATATGGCGCGGCTTCTGGGGGAAGGTGTATGTATGGTGGTTTGCGTGCTGTTTTAACCCCTGAGGACCTTGATAAAGCAGATTTGAAGGGGGCTTTGGAAGCGGTTGAGTCTGATTTGAGGTGGTTGTGATGTGGCTTGGCGTTTTTGTGATTGGGAGTTGGCTTGGCTGTTTCCAAGGTAGTAAATGGCTGGGGGCGAATTGATGTTACTGAACTATTGATAGGTGTCAGAATGGCCGTGATTTTATTCTCTAGACCGGAGAGCCTTTCCCCTATGGAATGAATTTTTTTTCTACTAGAGGGGAAATGATGGTTTTAACAAGTTGCTCAATCTGGATCAATAGAGACAACTGGGGGTAGGGTATTGAATCATCCAGTTTGTCAGCAGTCTCCATGGTGAAAGGGAGAATATTGGCAGGTGATGTAGGGCTTACAGATGGTTTATGGAATTTGGATTGATTCCCTTCGGTATTGTCCTCATCATGCTTTCTTTTATTGGGTAATGGCCGAGGGAGGACTGAGCCTTGGGTGTTGTCTTTCTTAGGAGAAAAGGATGAATCCCGTATACTGTCTTTAGTACTTAAAGTGCTGGTGCCTTTAGCAAGAGAAGGTGATTCCACTGTAACGTACTTAGAATTGCATAGAATGTTTAGTTCATCCCACAGGGAAAGTTTTTGCACTCTTGGGGAAGTTTGTGGGGGAGGTTGCATACTGATTGGGGAGTAACGAGGAGAGTTGTTATCTATCTCAAGGACAGTAGGCAAAGTGCTTGCGCTAATCATATGATGCTTTAGTACCCCTTGACCTGGGTCCCTCTGCGTAGCTAGGCTTGTTCCCTCCTTACAAGGCATGTTTAGAGTAGGATTAGTTGGGCTACTGAAATGGTCAGATAGTATGTGAATACACTCTACCTCCTCTCGCAGTAGGGTCAAGGGAGGAGACCTGTCCTGTCCACGGAGGGCCACAGAGGGCCCGCCCTTTGCCCGGCCTTCACCCGGCGACGCGGGGCTGTTGATTCAATTTATGGCGCCTCCAGGCGCGGATACGGGATCAGGCGGCTTCCTGCCGCAAAGGACACTGGGGGTCGTAGTCTCCCCCGCTCGGCGGCCGCGCCGGGATGTCACAGGCTGCGACAGCGGGGGGAGACAGAAGCAGGGGAGGTCAGGTAGGATTGCTGGTCGCAAGGGTCCGATTTCCCCCCAAGGCAGCCCGCTCCACAGGGGCTGCTGATTCAATTTATGGCGCCTCCAGGCGCGGAAACGGGATCAGGCGGCTTCCTGCCTTAAAGGACACTGGGGATCGTAGTCTCCCCCGCTCGGCGGCCGCGCCGGGATGTCACAGGCTGCGACAGCGGGGGGAGACAGAAGCAGGGGAGGTCAGGTAGGATTGATGGTCGCAAGGGTCCGATTTCCCCCCAAGGCAGAGTATTTACATAATTTTCTGTTTGGATGAATCGCCTTGTGCGATAGGTCCTCAAAGTTGGGACCATGTCCCCATATTATGTTTAACCTCTTCCTCCTTCTGCATCATACTACCTCTACCAGACAACCCCTACCGGCGGGTAGCACAACAATGACACCGACCACTTCCACAGCGGGAACTTTCCAGGGGCTAGAGACCACCTAGGGCACGGCTTGCCAGACCTCATAGAAATCATGATATGGCTATTAAGACTATAACCACTGACATTTGTCTCATAACACTAAATGTCACCAAGCAAAAGATATGCCATCTATTCCTACACCAAACGACAACACGCGCAGATAGCTTTACTGCAAGAAACACATCTAACAGCACAAGAGTTGGAGCACTGGCGTAGTAGATGGCTGGGGACCCTTTGTGCTACAACATACTCCGCCTATGCAAGGGGCAAATTGATTTGGGTCAGACCGAGGACCCCCATTCGGGAACTTAGGAAAACAGTGGACAAATAAGGGAGATATGCATTATTGGAGGGACTCCTGGAGGGACAACTGATATTCCTGGGCAGTATTTACGCTCCAAACACTGAACAGGACAAACTCTGGGATCCACTCACAGGGATTCTAGCCCAATATACGTCCATGGATATTGTGGGGGGAACGACTATAACTGTGTGTTAGATCTCATCCTAGACAGATCCTTCCATACACTCCCCAGCTCACAGAAAGGACACTATCGGTCCTGGGTTTTGCACTGGGCGCTTACAGATGCATGGCGAGCGCTGCACCCACACACCAAACTATATTCTTTCCTTTCCGTCCCACACAACCTACGGATGAGACTAGGCCGGTTTCACTGCACTACCACAATAGGTCCTAAGATCCAGCACTCTGGTTATTTAGGTCGGATCCTTTCAGACCATGACGCACACATCCTAACCCTCAGGTGGTGGAGGCCCCCACATCCTCCAGTACCTACCTGGAGATTACCTCATGAGTGCCTGACTGATTAGGTATTCGGACATGAGCAGGGAAATAGTATACAATAATACTTCACATCAAACTCGGGTATGACAACGTCCAAGTTTCTGGAATGGGACGCATTCAAAGTGGTAGCTAGGGGGTGAGTGCATAAAACAAATAGTGGGAGTCAAAAACGTTGGAACAGGCACTAACAGGCAGAAACCACACTGGTAACCAGGGAAGCGGATGCAAATATAGCAACCCCGACTCAGGTGGCAGAGGCTAAAATGGCATACGAAGCAACCATATTAGATTTGCGCAGATAGAATTTCAGGGTGCATGTGGCAAGGGCACATAGAGAAGGAGACCGATCCGGGACACTCCTGGCCTGGCTAGCCCAACAGGATACAAACTTGGCTGTACGAAGGTGGAATCTGACTGCATGGTTACCCCCACCTTTTTCCTGGTGTTTTGCTGGTTTTCGACTTAGATTGGAGTCCTGATTGTGAGAAGTTGGCCTGGTATATGGTACTCACTAGTTCTAGTGATTACCTTGCACTGGTCCAAACAACCCTTATGGTGATGGTTGTAAGTCAACCTTATAGACCAGCTATCCTAGAGGTAGCGTGGACAGAACAGTCTTAGGCTAAAAGACTCTTGAGGGCGTGTAATGCCAGCTGTTTTACTATATGTAACCCCTTGAATATCAAATGAATGGACACCACACAGGATATATATATAAAATATATATGTATTTATTCACTAACACACTCCTCTGAACTCTTTATGAGGACAGAGGCAAAAGCACATAACAAGTTACACTTAGAAAATACTTTAAATAGCACAATATACTGTTAGGCCCTATGGGCACGGAAAACCATATACTAAGTAAGTGGTATAAGAACCACGACTTGGGAAAAGAGCAGGCCTAGAGAATCGCTGGGGCTACACTATCTGACCCTTAGGATAGGAGTAGGAGGCCCACAGGCGGCGCGTGCAGTGTCTTTACACACACGTAGGAGTCAATGTTAAGTCAATGGGAACTTAGAACTTAGAAAAAGAAGGATTTAGGACACTTCCGGTTTAGCTAGGTGGAAACAACTAAAAACCTAGACACTTGCAGAGTCCAGAGTACCAAAGTACTTGCGTTACCTCACCCACAGGAAGCGGTTGCATAGGTGTGAAGATGTCTGGTTTCGCCGTTGAAGCCTATGGAGCCTGTGAAGAAAGATGCTGCAGGCGACCAAGAGGAAGATGTCCGGGTGGATCCAAGGGTGGATCGAGGATGAAGAGGACCTGAAAGCAGAGGGGACAGAGTCTGGGTCACTAGCCAGTGACCGGGTGGAGTAAATGAAGATTTAGGACACTTCCGGTCTAGCTAGGAGGAAACAACTAGTAAATCTGGACACTAGGATAGTCAATCCCTACTGGAGCACCGAAGTACTTTCGTTACCTCACCCACGGGCTGCGGGTGCATAGGTGTCAAAGTGTCGGGTATTCAAGTTGTTCTCACTGGAGCCTTGAAGAAAGATGCGGCAGGCGACCAGGAGGAAGATGTCTGGATGGATCCAAGGGTGGATCGGAGTTGAAGAAGACCTGAAAGCAGAGGGGACAGAGTCTAGGTCACTAGCCAGTGACCGGGTGGAACCAGGGAGGAACCAGACATCGTCGAGGAGCAATCGGGTGCGGTCGTGAAGCTTGTCGTTGCAGCCACGCGGACCAGGAGGCGTCGAGGACGACCAGGTGCTGGAGAGGAGCTGTCCCACGAAGGTTCTCGCAGATGGAGGGGTCGGCTTCAAGATCGGAGCCAACAAGCCTAAGCAAAGGCAACCCACGCAGGATACACGAAGAGCTTCTGGTGCAGACCAGGAGGGTCTGAGGTACTTCACCTTTTCAGGGAAGCGAGGGCCAGTCTGGAGCAACCAGACCAGCGATGGATTTTCACAAGGATCGTCATCAGAGGGTTACTAGCCAACGGGCCAGCAACCGGACAACGCGTCGAGCAGAACACAAGCAGAAGGGCCCCACGCAGAACTCGTGGAGTGTGGAGGGCTGATCTTCGGGGCAAGTGGAGCTCGGTGTCGGGGTGTCTCAGTCCCCAGTGCACAGCTTCGAGGATGCCTCAGGAGCTGCGCTGGTAGCAAGTTGAAGACTTTACAAGTTGCCTGGTTCCACAGATTCCGACGCCTTCCACGGAGCTCAGCTGTGCTGGAGTCGTGCAGTGGGGTCAGAGGAGTCCTGGAGTCGAGGTCTTGTCAGGCTCTGCGCTCGAGTTCCGGCGGGAACAGGGACAAAGCAAGCCGTCGAGTTGCTGGATGGTGCCTGGTTGCCCAGGGTGGTCACTCCTTGGCCACAAGGGAGATTATTCACTCTTCAAGTCTGTTGAATGTCGAAGGGTCCAGAGTTCAGTTTCAAAGTTTCATCAGGATAAATCTAAAGTCTCCTGGGTCAGCTCCTACCTTTATACAACTAAAGGGGGCTGGTTTGCTCACTAGGTCCCTCCTATGGGTGGGACCAGGAAGGGGGGTGGTTACACCCCCTTTCCTTTGTGCAGTTTCGCGCCAGAGCTGGGGCTGGAGTGCCCCAGCAACCGGTTTGAACTGGGGTATGCATGGAGGACCTAGTGTGCCCCAGGCATGTCTCATTCTATTCAGCCCTCCCTGTCCCAATACACAAAATCCTATCTGGGGTGGTACTCGCACCTCTCCAGGCAGGAAACCTATTGTCCAAACCTCCCTGACTGGAAGGACTCCCAGCAGCAGGAGGTCAGACTTGTGTCTGTGGCAGCAGCATCCATTTTGTGATGCTGGGGCTCGGGTTATCTTTAAGTGGGATAGTCGGCAACAACATGTCTTCTCCCTCTAGAAGGGTGGAATGCTACCCCGGTCAGCAGAATTGGCGAGGGGGTAGTATTCTAAAGAGTATGACACCTTACACGACATGTTTAGATAAAGCCAACCCAAAGTTAGCATTTAACCTCGAGGTTCATAATGCACTTAAGAGTATATGGTATGGCAATATCATAGAACAGCTATAAGGACATGGTTCCGAAAGCTGCAGACAGGCTCAGCACATGCTAGAGCACCATCTCACACATAACCAAGCACTCTGCCTCCAGGATTGTTAAGGCCTGCCATAGGAGTGCCTTATAGGTTACTGTGTGTGTATATATAAGGGTAGGTATAGGAATACTATACCTAAGCAAGGGGTGATTACACGACCTTGCCCCAGCTGAGTGATCAGCCAGTTGTGTCAGTTTGAGTGGCCAGCCAGGGGTGGCATAATACATGCTGCAGCCCCTGGTAGGCCTTGGTTACACCTATGCCCTGAGTACCTAAGGTACACTTCTACAGGGGCTGACAAGGTGAACCAATTCCCAATTGTGTATGTACCTAGAGTACATGGTTTGAATTTAGAGAGAGTGCATCTGGGCTGTGGGTCTGATTAGCAGGCCCACAGCCACATCTAAGTCGAAAACCAGTAAAGCAAAAGCAAAAAGTGGGGGTGACCATAGGAAGCAGACCTTACTCTCCTACACTGATTAGCAGGATCCCAGTCAGACTATCTGCTTTCTCCCTAAATTGATTGCATGTACTTTAGGTACACTCCAGATTGGATTCTGGGGTACCCTTATAAGTCCCTAGTATATGGTATGCTATGTACCTTGGGCATAGGTACCCCAGAGGCCTCCCAGGGGCTGCAGCATGTATTTTGCCACCCCTTAGAGACCACTCAAACTGACACCACAGGTCTGCTACTGCAGCCTGTGTAAGGTGGTCCATGCACCCCTTACTTAGATATAGGTTCACTATATCTACTTTTTATCACTGCATATATAAACCTATCAGTCACCCCTATGGGAGAGATGTGGCGCCGCGGCTAGGGCGACTGACTCCGGAATCTGGGGATCACGGTTCGATCCCCGGCACCGGCGGCAGATTAGCCCAGCACTATGTGACTCTGGGCAATAGCTTGCTTAATCTTCCCGACGGCCCCCAGCGCCTAGAGACCCTTACGGGTGATCGTGCGCTTTACAAATGTGGATTATTATGGCAGGTCTTATCAACCCTGTAGGCCGGATGCTGGGTTTTATGTGAGAGGGTTCCCATGCATGAGCAGATACCCTCTGTTCTGTGATGCAACCAACCATATACTCTTAAGTGCATTATAACCTTGCGGTAAATGCTAACTTTAAAACGGCTTAATGGAAACATGTTGTGTTTGGTGTCAAACACCTTGGAATCATACCTCCACACCACTAACTGGTGTGAGAGGTATGATTCCTCCCTCCTAGAGCGAAAAATATGACAACACTGGTACACCCGGTACCAGCTTTACAGAACCTGGCATCACAAAATGGATGCTTCCAGCCACAGACACGAGTCTGCCCTCCTGCTGCTGAGCCAAGCTCGAGCCGGGGAAGGCATGACAATAGGTTTCCTGTCACAGGGAGGTGAAACCACCTCCCAAACAGGCTTTAGTGTATTGGGGCTGGGTGGATGCACTCTGAGTGCTTTGATGTCTGCACTTGGGGCACATTTGGTGTCCCTGTGCATAGTCCAGTTGAAACCGGTTGCAGGAGCCATTGGCTCCTGCTCTGGCGCGAACTGCACAAAGGGCATGGGTGTAACCACCCCACTGTCCTGACCATCCCATAGGTGGGTCCCCAAAGTTTGTCCCACCCCTTCCTTGGGTATAAAGTAGGAAGTCCTGACTACAGGGCTTTAGATTTACCTGGACAAAACTCTGCAACAGAAACCAAGTACTTCGACTATCTACACTACGCTGGATGACTGTAGAATCTCCTTTGGAGTAAACGAGTTACTCCGCTGCCAAGCAGGCACTTGAAACGCATCTAACCGGTTTGCATCTCCCGAGCTCCTGAGGACTCCGAAGATTTCTGCAACACAGGAGGTAGGTTCCCAAGTGTCCTCGAGGTCAACTAGTGCTTTCAGCAAATTTGAGACCCGCAGCCCTCGTGGGTCCCGTGCAACCCGTAACCCTGGACACAGTGTCCATTTGTAGCAGCATATGCTTTTCGGCGATCCCTGAGTCTGTGCTTTGGGCTACTTGTAGTCCTGACCTCGAGCAGTGTTTCAACCGAAGAATACCGGCCTACACTCCAAGTGTTCCGTGGGCTGGTATTTTGTCATTCCTCTCGAGGCCCCTTCACCATCCCTGGTCCTTTGGCCTGTGGGTCCCTGTGAAGGCAACTTTAACTTTCAGTGGGCTTTCCTGGTTGCTCCAGACGTGCCCTGACTCTTCATCACTTGGACAGTCTCCAGGACCGTGCTGGTCCTCACCGAAGCATCTTTCCTCTGACCGCATGGGTTGCAGTTGCCAAGGCTTGTTGGTGTTCAGTCCGGACACTGACCCCCCAGCATTCGACATCCTTCGTGGGACAGCTCACCTCCGGACTTTGGTCATCCTAGACTTCTTCTGGTACCCGGGGCTGCAGAGTCGAGCTTCACCTCTTCTCACCTGAAGCACCCGACATCGGTGGGCATTCGACTATCGGGCCCCTGGTCACTGTGAAGTGACCCAGACTCTGTCCCCTCTGCTTTCGGGTTCTTCTCTTCTCCGATCCAGGCTTGGATCACACCGGACACTTCATCTTCCCGGCAGCAGGACTTCTTCGCATCACGCCATTGAAATCAAACGAGCGTTTCCAACAGCACTTGACCCCTATGCACCCGGCTCTCCTGGGATAGGTAACACGGGTACCTTGGTACTAAGGGTGCTGGCCTTAGAACCTCTGTGTTCCAAAGGGTTTTCTTGAAGGCCGCTCCTAAGTGTCCTTCATCTTTAAAATTCCAACCGCGACTTTCCCATAGAGTTGTATGGTGCTCACGCCTGTGTTCTCACACTACACACTTCCTCTGTGGGTCCCCTGTGTCAATTCCTTGGGTGGTTCCTTGGGGTCCCGGCGATTCTTCGTGCTCTAGGCACTATCTAGTCAAGTCGTGGTTGTTATACCACTTTCTTAGTATATGGTTTGGTCTCTGTGTATTGTACTACTTACTGTTGCTGGAGTGATTTAATATTGTGTACTTTGTACTCTAATCTCATAAAGAGATTAGTAGAGAATGTTTAGTAATAAATACATATTTTTATAATAACACGTGTGTGGTTCTTCTTTCATTTGGTCATTCAGGAGGTTATGATCTGGTAAAACAAGCTGCTTTACATTCCTTCTAGACTTAACCTGAAGGCTGCTCTACATACCTAACAGTGGGATAGCTTTCAATAAAAGTTTTCTTTAACCTAATCATCAATAAGGGTTGTTTGGACTGGTGCTAGGTGCCCACCTTAATTAGTGGACAGCATATACAAGGGCAACTTCTCACAATGGCCGTAAACCAGATCCGCTCACGGACGGAAATATTACAGCTTTTCCAGTGATAATACACAAGGGTATACAGAGGTCCGAAACAGGACACACAAAGAGCAATGGAACGATTCCTAGACCCTCTAACAATACCACAAATTTCATCATCGGATAAAACATCCCAAGACGAAGCGATTTCATCAACTGACATAACAGAAGCAATCCGTACCCTAGCACGCAATAAATCCCCGGAATGGATGGTTTTCCTCTTGAATACTACATTACCTTCTCCACACAGCTGGTACCCCGCCTTTCAGAAATGTATGCAGACGTGCTACATAGAGGCGAACTTCCAGGATCCCTACAGGAGTCTTTACTGGTGACATTCCCGAAACCGAATCGGGATGCAAAACTGCTAGCCTCTTAAAGACCCATTACATTGACGGCGGACTGTAAAATCCTGGGGAAGATACTGGCAGATCGATATACCCAATCCTCCCGCCATTATTCCATCTGGATCAATGTGGATTTGCCCCTGGCCGAAACACATCTCAAAGCATACTCCGGCTATTCCACATACAGGACAATTCGGGTGCCACATATCCCATTGCGCAAGACTGATCCTGGACCTGGAAAAGGCATTAGATACCCGTACATGGCCATAACTTTTCGGAGTCCTGCAGCGGGTAGGAATAGGCCTCACCCTGTTAGTCTAAGCACAACTTTTATATACTAAACTCACTGCAAGAATACGTATGGAGCGATGCATATCCGCTCCATTTCGGGTAGAGTGGGGCACAAGACAAGGGTGCCCCCTCTCCTCCTACTATTCACCCAGGCGGTAGAGCCGCTGGCGATCCGATTGCACCAGGAGGGAGAGGCCTGGGTTATCACAATAGCAGGCACAATGTACAGTGTGTCGATGTACGTGGACGACCTATTATTGTACGTGCGCAACATCACAGCAGATTTAACCCCATTATGGACAACACTAGCAGATTTCGCAGAGGCATCAGGACTCCGAGTAAACGGGAAAATCCATGATTTATCCACTAAGCCCGGGTCTCACCCCCAGAACATAAACATAAGGGGCACAAGTCATTGCCTGGAGCGAGAGCACTCCCTGACATTTAGGGGTCCGATTATATCACCCCCCCTACTGATATATTTGAGGGCAACCATTGCAAAGCATTGGCTGGGATAAGGGCGGCGGTGGTTTTTGGAAGTCCCTCCTCCTTGTCCCTATAGGAAGAGTGGCCTTGGCCAAAATGATTATAGTACCTAGACTGTTATACCATTTTGCTAACTTTCCGGTCATCCCCTGGTATCATTTTTCCGGGAGCTAGACTCTCTACTGAGTTCCCTGATCTGGGGTACAGGCCAACAGTCGCACCAACCAAACTCTAATTACCAACTGACCACGGAGGACTTGGCACTCTGTCCTTTTTTCCTGGTCGCACCACTCCAGTGGCTCTTTAACTAGATGGCGGAGCTCCACACAGGGGAAACCCTCATGAAGTCATGGCCTATACCACTACCGGAGATCTGCTGACTGCTTCTGCCTGCCACTAAACCCAGAAAGACATATTGTTAGACCTGGCACCTTGGCATGAGTCTCCCTTCCACTTTTTGCTGCTGTGCCTCATGTGTTTTGCTGGTGTTAGCTGCTCAGTGCACTGTGCCACTGCCAATCAGTGCCACAGTGCAAGTGCTCCCTGTATAAAGTGTATATGTGATTGGTTTCCATGATTGGTTAATTTGGTTTACTGTCAGACCCCAGTTAAGTTCTCCAGGAGTGCCAGGGCTTGTAAATCCAAATGCTGCTTGTGGGCCTGCAGCACTGGTTGTGCCACCCACAGAAGCAGCCTTGTAAAAAGTGTCTAAGGTCTGCCATTGCAGAACCTGCGTGCAGTCTGGTACTGTCATGCTGGCTGGGCAAGTGCACACACTTGCCAGCCCCTAAACCTTCCCTTTACTTTATGTGAGACACCCCTATGGTAGGCCCAAGGGCAGGGTGCATTGTAAGCATAAGGTAGGACAAGCCCTGATGTGTGTGGCATGTCCTAATAGTGAATTACAGCCATTTTCGTTTTTCACTAATGTAAGGCTACCTGTTCTCAAGCAAGCCATGCCTTCCCTGGACCGGAAACAAGCTTCCGAGGACCGGTTTCTGGCATTTCAGCCATCTTCAGCCCGGCTTGCTTGAATCCAGTGGCAAAGTGAGCAAGGGACTCACGTCTGAGCATACCCTGCCAACTTATGGCGAACAAAGGGGTACAAAAGGGGGTGGTGATGGTCGGAGCATCTGAACCAATCAAACACTCACACCCAGTCAACAGATCTGGGTTTAATCCATCACCGTTTTTTAGCCCACTCTGCCACCCCAGTTCAGACATGGCCATATGCAAATCAGTCTGACCCTGTGCCTCATGGGAACAGTCCAGCCCGAACTGCCAAGCCATGCTTTCCCTGGACCGGAAACAAGCTTCCTAGGACCGGTTTCTGGCATTACAGCCGTCTTCAGCCAGGCTTGCTTGAAACCAGTGGCAAAGTGAGCAAGGGACTCACGTCTGAGCATACCCTGCCAACTTATGGCGAACAAAGTGGTACAAAAGGGGGGTGGTGATGGACGGAGCATCTGAACCAATCAAACACTCACACCCAGTCAACAGATCTGGGTTTAATCCATCACTGATCTTTAGCCCACTCTGCCACCCTAGTTCAGACAAACTGCCACTGGATTCAAGCAAGCCTGGCTGAAGACGGCTGAAATGCCAGAATATGATGTATAAGAATATGATGTATAATTACAGATGTATGAACAGTATAAAGATATCAAATGCTAATAAAAACAGTTAACAAAAAAAAAGAAAGTTCAGTGGACAGTTACCTGTCAAAATGCATCTGTGGACCAGAAGCAGGCTATGAGAAACTGGCCTGGTATATGATGTATACTTACGTAAGTGGACAGCTTGCACCAGTCAAGGCAACCCTATGGTGATTTAAGAGGTTTTAGACACCCCTTAGAAAGCTCGCGATGTGGTAGTTGTAGAGAGCAGCCTTCAGGCTTACTCCAAAAGGTGTGTAAAGCAGTTTTACCAGAATCCAATTTTCTAGTATAGATTAAATGAAAAAGAACCACACAGTGTTTATAAAAATATGTATTATATAATACTAACACATAGAAATATCTCCTACCCAGAGATATGCACAATGCACACGATACTTAAGCAAGAAAAACAGTAAATATCACAATATACACAGTGACCCTAGGAGGAGACCATACCATATACTAAGGAAGTAGCGTAAGAACCACAAGGCGGGTTAAGACTATGTCGAGAGGATGTAGAAGTGCTGGGGACCCAAGGTGAGTTGATAGGGAACCCAAGGAGAGCGTGTACAGTGTGGGAACATGACTGCGTGCTCCATACAACTCTACGTGTAGGTCGCGGTTAGATTTTTAAAGAGTAAGGACCCTTCCCAGTGGACCCTGAAGAAAACCTGTGGTAGACAGAAGGTTGGAGAACCACCACACCCGTGGATACCCTAGTAACCACGTAACGTACGCCAGTGAAGTCATGTGCATACGTGTGAAGTGGTGTCGGAAACCGCTGTTGAACCCAATGGAAGACTTCAGGAAAGTGCCGCTGTTGAAGATGGAGAAATTGTCCTTTGGAATCCAAGGATGGATTCTAGATGAGAGGTACCTGCAAGCAGAGGGGACAGAGTCTGTCACTCAGCAGTAACCAGGAGACTTGGACGATGAATGCCCTCCGATGTCCGATATTGCAGGATGGATGACAATGGCCTTGACTCTGCAGCTATGAGGACCAGGCAACGCTGCGGAGGACTAGGAGCTGCTCATGAGCTGTCCCACATCGGATGTCAAGTGCTAAGGGGTCGGTGTTGTCCGGCGGGAGCACCAACAAGCCTTGGCTAAGGTAAGCAACGTAGGAATCAAAGAAGGAGCAACGTTGGGACCAGCATGGTCCAGGGGAATCAACAAAGGCAGTGGAGTCAGGGCAGGCCCCGAGCAATCAGGGGAGTCCAAGAGAAGCAAAGTTGACCCTCAAATGGACCCACTTGCCGGAGGCACTGGAGTCGCGAGAGGACCTCAAGCAATTCGCCAAAAGATGCAGGCCAGGATGCACACAACGCGGTGTGGCTGAAGATTCTGGTCTTGGAAGATGCTTGAGGTTAGGGCTACTTGGTGCCCAAAGATCTTCTTGCAAAGAAGCCAACAAGCCTTTGCAACTGCAAGTTACCGCTCTGCACAGGGGTTCGGTGTTTGCAATTGCCACAAGGCATGCTGGCCTCAAACTTGATGAGAGGGCAGGGCAGGACTCGAGAGCTTTGGAATACCACCACCTGTGTTGCAGAGCCTTTCGGAGTCTGGAGGAGCTCAGGATAAGCAGTCCGGTAGACTTAGTTGCAGTGCCTGCAAATGCATTGGAGTGATTCCTTCACTCCAAGGGAGATTCCTTCAAGTGTCTTTGACCCCCACAGGCCTTGGAATTCCTTATGATGCACAGACTATGCAGTAGACTGGAAGGGAGACAAATTTGAGCCCAAACGAAGACCATAGTGCACAGAGATAGAAGAAGTGGTGTCTGAGGTGAATCTTATTCCACGACGAATCTAGGGACCTAAATCCAGGTAAACCCTTAAATACTCTAGGGAAAGGGTTGGGAAGATTCAGGGGACCCTCCCAGGGATAGGCGGTTACTCCATGTCCTATGTCCAGTTCTTCGCCAGAGCGAGAGCTAACGGTCTCCTAGACTGGCTTGAATTGGACTATGCACGGAGACACCAAATGTGCCCCTCATTCAGACTTCGTGGCGCTGGCAAGCACACACACCTGGTCCCAATACACTAAATCTTGTCTGCGAGGAGGTCACACCTCACTGTTACAGGATGCCTGTTCTTCTGCCTTCCCCTGCTCGAGCTTTGCTCAGCAGCAGGAGGGCAGCAATGTGTCTCTTAGGTCGGCATCAACCATTATGCTCTCTACGGGTCTATAAGGTTGGCACTGGGAACACTGAGAGCCTAACGGAGGGCTCTTCCAGTGTTTGGAATCCTACCTCTCATCCTGTTCAAAGTGTGGGGGTATGATTCCAACATGCTTGATACCAAGCATCATAGGATTTGTTGCAGTAGTTTTCAAGATAATCGCACAATTACACTGTGACCCTCACTTAGAACAAAGCACTCTGCCTTCAGGATTGCAAAGTCCTGCTATTGGGGTGACTTATAGGTTTTAAGTACAGTGACCCTAGATATAGAAAACCTATATCTTTAGTAAGTGGTGCTGGCACCAGCGTACACAGGCTACAATGGCCGACCTGGTCTCATGGGTGGCATAACCCATGATAATCCCAAGATGGCCGCAAGGAGGGAGTGAATGGGACGAGCTCCGGGTCAAGGGATCACTTCTGTGTAAATCCCCGACCGGAGCGACCCCACAGTAACCCCCCCTTCTCACTGAAGCCGTCCCCCACCGGGTTCCTAAAAAACGCGTCGGAAGGGGAAGCTGGACCACCGAAAAGGACCGTCGAGAAGGACTCCTCCACGCCTGTGACCACAGCAGCCAGCTCCGGCGCTACGTCCGCTCCCCCACCCGCTGTAATACTGCCGCCGCAGGGAGGGCCCCCTCCCCTCACTCACCGGGTCTGAGGGTGAGACTCTCCACTGGCCGCTCCTTCGGTAGGCGGGTCGGCGAACCAGGACCACCGAAAGCAGTGCCATTCCATGCACGGATCGGCCCGCGGGCAAGGGACGCCCTCTCCTCATTTTTTCATCGGCAGATCGACTTCGGTGTGAAGCGGAAGGCCCCGCTCCGGGTGGAAGACCTCACTCCGGTCCCGACGCGCTCGACCGACAGGGCTGCCTGTCCCCAAGATGGCCGTCCGCCTGCAAGCCCTAACCGACAATATCACAGGTGAGCCCATAACATTTTGGAAATAAGGGCCTCCGATCCACCAGACTATCGCCGCAAACAGGGTTCACTGGTGCCTTCCACGGGGGCACTCCCCACCTATTCCTGCCATTTAATATCGTGAAGGGCTCCCTGTCCCTAAGATGGCCGCCACACAGGACATCCTCCCAGTTCATAAACCGGACCGGATTTGCACGTTCTACCCCTATTCGTGACTCTCCAGTAACACTGGATTGGGACATATGAACCCGCCCTCCCTTGGCCCTCTCGGACTCCTAGTCTCCATGCCTATCTACACTGCAGATTTCTCGACATTAGCCTTGGCTGCCTGTCCCCAATATGGCTGCCACTCAGGACAGCGACCAGCTATGAAATCGATCCTGATCTGCCCTGCCACACAGGACACCTTCCAACTTTAAAGTGGACAGGATCTGCTCCTTTTCTGACTATTTGGGACTCGCCTGAATCATTTGAACAGGTTTGCATATTTCTAGACATCAGCCTTGGCTGCCTGCCCCCAATATGGCCGCCACTCAGGACATCGACCAGCAATGTAATCGGTCCTGATCTGCACTGTCCCTGATATGGCCACCACACAGGACATCTTCCAGCTTTAAAATTGGACCGGATCTGCTTGTTCTCTGCCTACCTGGGACTCGCCAGAAACATCTGACCAGAACATGTGAACCTGCCCTCCCCTTCTGGCCCTCATGGACTCTTAGTCTCCCTGCACTGCCGATTTCTCTACTTTAGCCCTGGCTGCCTGTCCCTAACTTGGCTGCCACTAAGGACATCGGCCAGATGCGAAAGCGGTGTTGATCTGCCCGTTTCATGCCTTATCCGGACCCTGGTATGTGAACCTGCCCTGCCCTTCTTGCCCTTATGGACTCTGAGTCTCCTGCTCTCCCGATTTATAAACTTTAGCCCTGGTGAGCTAAGAGTTCGCACAGAGCTTCCCCAAGCTCATAACTCGGCCTGATCTCCCGGTCTAAGCCTACTCTGAACTCGTCCATAATACCCGAACAGGGCCTCGGATCCTTTCCTGCCCTTAGTCTCCTTGTCCCCGACAGTTACTCCTCGCCACACCCATTTTTTCTCCAGCCTCAGCCCGCCCCGCGTCCTCCTGACCTCCGCTCTCCCAGAGCTAACTTCTTCTGACCCTACGTCCACCCTTGATCCTCGGCGCATTCTACCTATCTCGCCGATACCCCCCCACCCCCGTGATCCTCGACCACTCTCCTCGTGTCCCCCTGATACACCACTCCATAGCACGTTACACTCTCTGCACCGTCACAATTAACCCTCCTCCCCTCTGTTCTCCACCTCACTCCCCCTGAGCCTCTCCCCCCCCGCCCAGCCAAGATGCCCCCAGCCGCACACTCGGTCACTCATCCCGGCCCCTCCTCTAACCTCCTTTCCCCTCAAGGACTGAACACCTTCGCTATATCGTTCCCACGAACCCTCTCTTTCAAGACTAAAAAACGCTTCAAACAGAACATAAGGCAACACCCCGAAACGCTAATTGTTGACATCTACCACTGCACTACTAGAGGCCAGAATAAAATGGACTTCATTTTCCACACCAACAGACCTGACGTATGGGCCACCATCTTTAATTCATCCCTCCCCGTCTCCAAAACCACCTTTACTGATCACAACCGCAAACTAACAATCGCCCCCCTGAATCATCTATCCCTGACAGGAGACATCTCCATCACCATTTATAGGAACGGCACCATTCTAATCCAGGCGAAAGAGGAGAACCTAGAGTTCTTTGACTCTCTCTTCCCCACACTTAAGATGGCTACCACCCATTACCCACTCAAAACTCCCCCCGCCCAACCTTCCGGCTCCGCTCAAACTCTCATTCTCCAGAACTCGCCGCCCCAGCGTCCTTCCACTACACTACCTAGTCCCTCCTCCACCCAGCTGCTACCGACAACCCTAGCCCCCATTCCTCACAACTCCCGCCCCCCGCCCGTCACACCCGACCTCCCCCTACTCAGCCCCCCTCGCTCCCCCTAAGGACCCTCAACTCACCCCTCCCCAGCCCCCGTAACTCCCCTTACTCTCAATCCTACGCCCGTATTGATCCGCTCCAGCGTCCCCCCCCGTCCCTATCACTCCAGCCTGTCAATATCTCGTCCTCACCAGACCCAGCTCCCCCTTTCTCCCTAGCCCCACCCCCCCATTGCTCCCAATCTCATCCCCAAAGGACCCCAACCCTCCTACTCCCTAGCCCACAAAGTTCCACTAACTCCCAGCCTCCCCCCCTCGTGATCCTAGACCATTCCCTAGCTCCAGAAGCACCACCCGCCCTCTGCCTCCACCCCTCAATGACCCCAGACCCCTCATCTACACCATCGCTCAATCCACCCCCGCCGATCCCCACTACCCTCGTTCACATTGTTCCCTCTAACGAAGTGAACACGCACCCCCTTTTGGACAGTAATCCACCTCACCCTTTAACCCTCCCACAACTGATATATAGACCTGACAACCCCATTACTCAACCACCTAACCCGCCATCCCTCTCTCCACTAGCTCTCACTTCCCCCTCCTCTGAAGCTATCTCCCTCTCCCGAAGGGTCCACAACTCCCCACCCTTAACAGCCCTCTCACATCCAAACACTAATCCAGATCCTGCCACCTCCCATCCTTTTATTCCTCCCACTGGAAACTTGCCCATAAGCCCCTCACACCCAGGACCCAGTTCCACTGATCCTCCCCTCCACCCCTCACTCGAGATAGCGCACCGCCTCGACCTTGTTGAAGCACAGATCTCGACCCTGATCCTAGGACTGAAGGAAACACTTTCTGCCCTCGGGAATCTCCAGCTACCCCCCTCCCCCTCCGCCCCACTCCACATCCCCCCGCCTCCCCCTAGGAGTGACTATCCCCGCACCGTCCAGGCTCATACTCTCCCTGGTTCCCTGCCTCCGCTCACGAAAGTCCCGACGAAGTCGCGAGCAGTCATTCCCAGCAGAAACTTAACCTCCCTCTCCCCTCTTGAAGTGAGCGCACTCGTCGCTTCATACGAACTCCCCCCGAACCAGCCTGCCCTGGCCCCTCCCGTGATTTCGACCCTCTCCTCCTCGATCCAAGTCATCACCGGAGTAGGTAGGGACCTGCCCACCCGTAGAATCGTCAGACCCCTCTTTATCTGTCCTCCATTCCCAGAGCCATCCCTGACAATTTGAAAGCAAAAGAAGTCCCCTCCCACTTGAATTGCATGCTTATCAACAGCCGGTCCGCAGTCAAACATGCAACGGAAATAGCTGAATCCATCCTCTCACATGACCTGGATGTAGCCTTCATAACTGAAACGTGGCTTAACTCCCTATCCCACCCCATTCTGGATATGCTGGTGCCTCCCGGCTTCTCAATTATCCGCAAAGACAGGCCCATTCACAAAGGTGGCGGCATAGCGATCATCTACAAAAGCAACCTCGCAGTCGCTGAAGCTCCCTCCTACCTGCACAGCTCCTTCGAATGCCTGTCGGTCAACATCAAATCTCACGGTCATAGCTCTCGTCAGTGCCATCTCCTCTACCATCCCCCAGGCAATTCCAACTAATTTAAAGCTCAGTTATCGGATCTGATCACCCAATCCGCACTTAATGGCGACGACACTCTAATTATGGGCGACCTCAACCTAAGATGGAACGACCACAAAAACCCGCTGATCCAATCTCTCAACACCCTTCTACAAGACAACGATTTGGTCCAACATTGCTCAGAAGAAACACATTACAGAGGAGCGACCCTGGATGCCATCATTGCGAACAAAACTGCAGTCTCGATTGACCACATCATCCCGGTGGACTGGTCAGACCACCACATCATTTTATTTCATATCATCCAGCCGGCCGTATCACTCCCACCCACTCAAGCCCCCCCAAAATGGGTCAGGAACACCTCCAGAGTTCCCCGAGACAAGCTTGAGGAAGGACTCAGCACTCTCCTCCCGAATACGGCGGAGCACCTCTCCACCTCGGAACTCACCGCGCTCTACCATTCCAATCTAGAGCTTGTCCTAGATCAGCTGGCACCTCTGAAACTAAAAAAATCCAGAAGCATCCCCTCCAGATCATGGTTCTCTACTGACATTAATGAGGAAAGAAGACACCTTAGATCCTTGGAAAGAACCTGGAGAAACAACCCCTCTGCCATGCATCGGGACCAACTGAAGGCAGCCCGCAAAATCTACTATACTCACATCAAAAGTAAGAAGACTTCCTTCTTCAGTTCTGCATTAGACAATGCCAGAAACCGCCCCAAGGAACTCTTCGACATCATTAGAAACCAAACCTCCATTCCCAAGGCAGCCAACGTAGCTGCCTCCAAAACCCAATGCGACAACTTCGCAAGCTTCTTCAATGAAAAAATCGCCAAAATCGATCGCTCCTTCATCCAGTGCCCTGCAATCATCCACATCCCCCCAGTAACTTCATCTTTCCGCTGGTCTTCTTTCCAGCCGGTCGAGGCTGAAATGATAAGCAATCTTATCGACGCAGCGAAACCCTCCTCTCACTCTCTCGATCTACTGCCCTCGAGACTGACCAAGGACCTGAAGCTCACCCTAGCCCCAATCTGGGGCAAGATCATCAATAGCTCCTTAAGCGAGGGCCTCATCCCTGACTGCCTTAAACTAGGACAAGTCACCCCTCTGCCCAAAAAACCCGGCCTTGATCTCACAGACATGAACAACTTCAGACCGGTCTCGAATCTGCCGTTCCTTGCCAAAATTCTGGAAAGATGTGTGCTGTCACAATTAAACCAACACTTCGAGAATTCTAACCCACTAGATCCTCTCCAATCAGGGTTCAGAAAGGGCTGCAGTACGGAATCCGCTATCCTAAATGTCCTTGATGACTTGCACATGTCACTCGACTCCAACCAATGTAGCCTCCTCATTCTCCTTGACCTCTCGGCTGCATTTGACACAGTTGATCACTCCCTCCTACTGAATGTCCTCCGAGAAAGAGCGGGCATCGACAACACAGTCCTAAAATGGTTCGCCTCCTTTCTTAACAACCGCTCTCAAAGAATAAAGATCAACAGTTTCGAGTCAGACCCCCTCCCCATCAACAGAGGTGTTCCCCAAGGATCAGTACTCTCCCCGCAACTTTTCAACATCTACATGGAACCCCTCACCTCTCTCCTAAGGAACTCTAACATCCCCTTCCACCTGTACGCGGATGACACTCAACTCTACTTGGAAACCACCTCGATCGCCGACATTCACAGACTTAATGCTACACTCATGGAGGTTCAACACTGGCTCTCAGCTAACCACCTCAAACTGAACGAAGAGAAAACGGAAGTTCTCCTAATTTCGAACAAAGATGAAAACCCACAAATAGTGGAATGGCTCAAAGCCTTAAATGCCCTCAATGTCTCCCTTACTCCAACGGACTCAGCTAAATCACTAGGAATCACTCTCGACCCCAAACTGGACATGAAGAAGCACATCTCTAAAACCGCCAAAAGCGCGTTCATGAACTTGAAATTCTCTACAAAATTAAACCCTTCCTCCCCCCCAAAGATCTGAAACATGCCACCCAGGCACTTGTGCTCTCAAGAATTGACTATGGCATTGCTGTACTGACTGGAACAGCCAAGTCACACCTGGGACCCCTCAACTCCACCCTCAACGCTGCCGCAAGAATGATCACAGGAACAAAGAAATTTGACCACATCACACCGGCACTCAAAGAACTGGAATGGCTCCCGATTGACCAACGAGCCAACTTCCGCACAGCCTGCCTCACACATAAAGCATTGCACACAGGCAAACCAGAATACCTGGCCTCCAAACTCAAAAGGGCTGGACAATCCAGGAACCTCAGAAGCTCCAACACACTCCTGCTCATCCCGCTGAAATCACAGAAACGCAAGACCTCAAATAAATGCTTTGCGGGGAACGCTCCCAGGATTTGGAACTCCATCCCCCCGCATATCAGAACGACCGCTTCCTTCCCACAATTCAAAACTCTACTCAAAGCCCTCTTCCTTGAACGCTCCGGTGCTTAGCGAGAAGCCCATCTCCCAACAGCAGAAAGCTGATATCCTTTGCGGAACTCAGAACTAACTGATTTGCCCCTGAACTCCGTCTCTTATTGCGTTATTATTGTTGTTGTTTTGCTGGTGTACAGGCTATATTTCCCTCCTATCGTTTCCGATTCTTGTATTCTATGCTTATTGCCGTGGTTGCATTTCTCTATTTGCTGTGAAGCGCTCTGATACCCCCGGGTCCAGCTAGCGCTATACAAAACTTCAATAAATAAATAAAATAAATAAAAATAACACATGCTTAATCCCACGGGAGACCTCTGGGGTACTTATGCCCTGGATGCCATAGTACCATATGCGAGGGACTTATAAGGGTACCACCAGTATCCAATCTGAAATGTACCCAAGTACTGAACGCAACCGTTTAGGGAGAAAGCAGATAGACTGGGGTCCTGATTAGCAGGATCCCAGTCAGACTAGTCAAAATACAGCTTAGCTCCAGGCAAAAAGTGGGGGTAACCATAGAAGCAGATCCTACTTTCCTACACAGGCTGTGTGCACTGCTCCCATTTTGAAAAGTCCTG
The DNA here is from genome assembly GCF_964261635.1 of Lissotriton helveticus. Classification (NCBI taxonomy): domain Eukaryota; kingdom Metazoa; phylum Chordata; class Amphibia; order Caudata; family Salamandridae; genus Lissotriton; species Lissotriton helveticus. The sequence continues at coordinate 951,886,655 of NC_136069.1, forward strand.
ATTACTCCAAAACCTTCATTGTCCAGACAGATGCTTTTGAGATAAAGGTAGATGCACGTCTATTGCAGCTTATTGCAGATGGCCAGGACCAAACAGTTGCTTTTATAAGCAGAAGGTTGACCTCCAAGGAGAAGTGTTGGTCAGCTATACGAGGGAAACCTTTGCTTTGGTCTAGTCCTTGAAGGGGTTGAGACCATACCTGTTTGGTACTCCCTTCATTGTTCAGACAGACCATATGCCCCTCTTATGGCTAAAAGAAATGGAGGGTGGAAATCCCAAACTTTTGTGGTAGTTCATTTCCTTGCAAGGGATTGACTTTTATGTGAAACATTGACCTGGGCGTAACCATGCCAACATAGATGGTCTCCAGATATTTCCACTTACAAAATGCAGATTCAACTGGGCAAGGTTAGGTTCATCTCCTTTCGTTGGGATTGTGGGGAGGTTCTATAGGAAAGTAGTATCTACTTTCATGGCTATCCCCCCTTTTTGCTGGTGTCAGTATGTTTTCTGGCTATCAGTCTGGTTGGGATCTTGCTAATCGGGACCCCAGCCACTGTGCTGCCTCCCTAAATTTGACAGGGCAAGCACTTTTGTACCTCCACAATTGGCTACTGGTGTACCCTTGTAAGTCCCTAGTGTATGGTAATAAGGTACCCAGGGCATAGGTACCCCATGGATCTCCCATGGGCTGCAGCATGGTTTATGCCACCCATGATAGACCTCTCAAACTGTGACTATAGGCCTGCTGTTGCAACATGTGTAAGCTGGTGCTAGCACCACTTATGATGGATATAATTTTTCTTATAGCTGAGGTCACTGCACTTAAAACCTATCACCCCTAAGGTAGGCCTTTAAATCCTGAAGGCAGAGTGCTGGGTTATGTGTGAGAGTGCCCCTGCTTGAGCAAGACACCCCTTAAAAACCCCAGTCTGTATTCTCTAGGCTTTGTAAGTGTGATCAGCCAATTCGATACATATAGTGGCCATGCATCATTACGCAATGGCTAACTATATAGTGGGTGTGCCGAACCTGGGCATGTTTGCTATCATGCTAACACCAAGAGGGGTAGAGAGAAGAGACAGGTGAGTAACATGCAGTGGCACAAATTGTGTTTTTGAAAACTGCTCTCACTCACACACAAATGTGTGAGACATGCTTCATCATTGTGTCTGCTTACAAAACACCCTTGCGTAGCCACGCACAGGATGGAGCATAGGGATGGGGAAGACAACATGAAAACAAATCAAATAAGTGACTGTGTGTGCTACAACCAGCGACTGGAGACAGTGATAGAAAACGATTAGCGAAGTAAGTGATTAAAACTGGCTCATGGGTGCCCTATCAGATATCTTTATTCCAGGGTCCCAAGGCCAGGATTAAAATCGTGAAGGATGGGCGTGTTATAGGGAAGGCTAGGTCCTCAAAACACCCCTCCTTAAATTGCCAGTGTCAACATGTTTGGACCATCTTCATGTGCCCCCAAAAGAGGGTCACGTCTGTCATCCTCAGGACTTCTACCAGTCCCAGTCAGGCTCCCCACATTACCTTAATCTGGTCAGTTGCCGGGGTTCAAGGTCTAAAAAAGGATCCAAGCGTGTGGCGGCAATTCCCCTAACACGGGATACAAGTGCTGGAAAGATACAATATACATATGTCTGTCACGAGTAGTAGGATAAATGCTGGTCATTATCATAATATCCATAGAATTACATGTCAACCAAATACTCCCCTGTAATTTAAAGGGAAAAAAAACGGGCTAGCAGACCAGATGTGGCTAGTGATGTAAGACCAACCAAAAAATCCCTGTCCCTCCCACAAAGAGAAGATGTTAACACGGATGGACACATAACTGGCTGGAACTCCATGTAATGACAGTACAATTAGTCAGAACTCCCACATGTATTGTCTCTACGCCAATCCCCCGTCTAAATATGTACCGCTCCTCAGAAACAACAAAGGGTTGGAATGTTTCTCGTGAGGCCATACCACTGGATATCATCATTAAGCCCCACAATGTGGCTCTTCAAACGCTAAACCCATTTCCGTTCTCTCAATAAAAGGGCTCTATTCTTGTCCCCGTATAAGAATTCAACTGCAGTTTCTCAATGACCGACCACCTGAGCTCTTCCGTGGTATGCTTCAATTCCAAGTAGTGTGCGCTCAGTTACGTGTTAGACCTCTCACATCTAATAGTACTTCGATGCTCCAAAATTCGGGTCTTCACTTTACGGCTTGTCATCCCGACATACTGCTTGTGGCATGGACACGTAATCTGGTAAATCTGAAAGACACATTAGTGATAGATTCCTTACCTTAGAATATCCCCAGGCGTCAGACTGGATCCGCACATTTTTTGCGTAGCAGTACCCATGTGCGTCGGTAGGCGTCGTCGGCGTCTCCGCGCCCGTCGTCTGCATCGTGGGCGCCGTGATGACGTCGTCGGAGTACTTAGACGCCGCCCCCGCGTGCTGACGTCAGTTCTTCTTTTTTCCGCACCAGCAAGCGCCGATCCGGAAAAAGTGGTACCCTTAGTCAATTTATGACTAAACGTTTTTGATCAGTTTTGATCTACTTTGAAGACTATACGACTCCGACGGTGCCAATAGGGATGTCCGGGTTCAAACCCTGTGCCGACTGCGACCGACTGATGTCGGTTGCCGACCCCCATCGCCGGTGTCTTCATTGCCTAGGCCTCGACCACGACGACAAGGCCTGTTCCGACTGTCGAGCCCTGACGTCTGAGGCTAGGCGGGAGCGGTCCCGCAAGCGGCTCGAGTTCCGGCAGTCGGCCCGCGCCGCTCGAAGTCACGGTCCGCGAGGAGGTCGAGGGACCGGTCGCGGGGTCGGAGCCACCATGGCTCCGGGAGTCGTCCACGGTCTTCAGGCTCCTCAGGTAAGCACAAGAAGGCGAAGAGACGTCATCGCTCTTCCGACTCCCCCCGACGCTCACGTGGCGGGGGGGGGGGGGGGGGTCGGGCGACTCCGCCGGAGCCCCCTGCATCGCGGCCTGCTCCATACCCGACGGTCCCTGGGCAGCACGCGACGCCGGAGGAGATCGAGGCCTTCCTCTCGGCCATGAGGCCGCTCACTCCTCCGTCTGGCTCCGCGACGCCTTCGGGCTCTGTGGCCCCGACTGGGAGTCCCAGCAGGTCGGGTATTTCGGCCCCGACGCAGTCCGGTGCTTCGACCCCGACGCCGCCAGTGACTTCGGTCCCGGCGCCGCAGGATCCGATTCCGGGTCGCCGCCGTTGGACCTCACGCCGGCGCCGGCCCCTAGGGTGCCGCCCGTCCCCGATCCCTCCCTCGATTCGGGTCCGGCGCCGCTCGGCGACGTATCCGACGCCAATGGGAGATTTCTACTTCTATGACCCGGCCCCATCCTTTGGTCCTCAGTATCAGGAGATGGGTGGTGAGGGGGATTGGGAGGGGTCTGAAGACCCTCTGGCAGGGGAGTGTCAGTCTTACCAGGACTGGTCAGGAGAGCTAGGGGGACGCCAGTGGTCTGGATACTTCACCGGACACTGGCTTGGTCTCCCTTCCTACCGTGGCTACGGAGGAGGGGGGCTGCTTACAGTGTGGTGCTGACGAGGTCGACCAAGGCCTTGGCTCTTGAGCTCCCCGTCGCGACTGTGAGGTCTAACATCCTCACTGAGGTCCTTAAACCGCAGGTAAGCTCTCCGGAGCCTCTACTGCCATTTAATGAGGCTCTCACAGAGGTCCTGTTGGGCACCTGGTCCAAGCCCACTACAGTCTCGCCTGTAGATAGGAACGTCGCCAGGCGCCACCGCCCGGTTCCGGGCGACCCTAGTTTTCTGTCCACCCACCTCACCCCCGAGAGCCTGGTTATCCAGGCATCTACTTCTCAGTCAGCATTCCCGACTGCACCCCCAGATCGGGAATCCAAAAGGTATGAACAGTTTGGCAAGAAGCTGTTCTCCTCCCTCAGTTTGGGGTTGCAGTCTGTCAATACCACTTGCCTTTTGGGCCGTTACACCTATTCTCTGTGGGATACGGTTGCGGCCGTGCTGCCGGGGTGGCCAGAGGGGGCCCGGGTGAAGCTCACTCAAGCCCTCGCGGAGGGACGAGACGCAGCGCGGTACTCAATTAGATGTGGGCTGGATACCACGGACTCACTGGGCAGGGCGATGTCATCGACGGTGGCGGTTCGCTGCCACACCTGGCGGAGGTCCGCCAACTTCTCGGCTGATGTTCGGAACACCCTCAACACATGCCGTTTGATGGCAGCCACCTCTTTGGTGGCAAGGCAGATCATGCGTTTGAACGCTTCAAGGACTCCAGGGCTACGGCCCAGTCCTTGGGCCTCTCGAGCCAGCGTCAGCAGCAATCTACCTTTCACTCCTTTCGTGGCCAGGGAAGGGGCGCCCCTTCACGTCCTGCCAGCCATGGGCCGCAGTCTAACATCCAGCGCGGCGACGGCCGTGGTAACAGCCGTGGTGGTGCCAGGGGACATCAGCGAGGCCAGTCCACATCCACCCCCGCAGCATCTGCCTCAAAGCCTTCCTAGTCCGAGCTTTCAGGCCCATTTGACGCCAGTGGGGGGCAGGGTCCGCCATCACCTCCTCCACTGGCGCAACATCACGTGGGCCCGGTGGGTGCTGCAAATCGTCCGAAGGGGCTACTCCCTCCCTTTTGAGGCGACCCCTCCAGCCATGCCACCGCAGTACCACCGCGTGTCGGGGGATCACTTGCAACTTCTGCAAGAGGAAGTATCGACCCTCTTGGCCAAGGGGGCCATCAAGCACGTTCCTGTGCCAGAAGTAGGTCGTGGTTGCTATTCCCACTACTTTCTGGTTCCCAAGAAGGGCAAAGGGGGCCTACGCCCTATCTTGGACCTGCGGAACGTCAATGGCTTCCTCCGGAAGGAAAAGTTGAAGATGCTGACCTTGGCTCCGGTCTTAGCTGCTCTGGACCCCGGAGACTGTATGGTAGTTTTGGACTTGCAGGGCGCTTATTTCCACATCCCCGTCCTGCCGTCCCACCGGCGTTACCTGCGGTGCACGTTAGGCCACGAGCACTTTCAGTTTACCGTGCTCCCCTTTGGCCTTACCAGCGCCCCACGGGTGTTAACGAAAGTGATGGCGGTGGTCGCAGCATCGGCGCAGATTAGGGGTGTCAGTCTTCCCCTATCGCGACGACTAGTTGTTGAAGGCGGGCTCGCCCCAGACAGTCGTCAGCCACCTCCAGATTACGGCCGACTTCCTGCCCTTGCTAGGGTTTTCCATCAATGTGCCGAAGTCGCACCTGTGTCCCTCTCAAAAGCTCCTCTTCATCGGAGTGGTTCTGGATTCGGCGCAGTTTCGTGTGTATCCTCTCGAACAGCGGGTTCGGGATATTCAGGCTCTGATTCCGATCTTTCAGCCTTTATCCCGGGTCTCGGTCAGGTTGACGCTGTGGCTCTTGGGGCTGATGGCCTCCTGCATCCTTCTGGTGCATCACGCCAGATTGCGGATGCAGGCTCTGCAGTGGGACCTGAAGATTCAATGGGCGCAGCATCAGAGGAACCTGTCCGACCACGTCCTGATCTTGGAGGGCACTGCGAGTCAGTTGCAGTGGTGGCTCACGGACCGCGATTGGGCCAGCGGCAGATCCCTCTTCCTTCCCCAACCGGAGCACGTAGTTGTGACGGATGCGTCCCTCCAGGGCTGAGGGGGCCACATTGGAGAGGCGGAGATCAAAGGCCTCTGGTCTCCGGTGGAGTCCTGGCTTCATATCAACCTTCTGGAGCTACGGGCGATCCGTCTTGCACTGAAAGCATTCCTCCCCTCTGTCCGGGGGAATGTAGTGCAGGTGTTCACGAACAACACCACCGCCATGTGGTACTGCAACAAACAGGGCAGGGTGGGGTCGTGGACCCTTTGTCAGGAGGCTCTGTGCCTCTGGCAATGGCTGGAACATCAGGGCGTGACTCTGGTGGTTCAACACCTGGCGGGTTCCCTGAATGTCAGGGTGGACGAACTCAGCCGTCGGTGCATGATGGATCACGAATGGCGTCTGAATTCGGACGTGGCGCAAGGCCTCTTTCAGCAGTGGGGAGAGCCTTGGTTAGATCTATTCGCCACATAAGAGAACGCACAATGTCTTCTGTTCTGCGTGTTGGAATTTCCAAGGCGGCACTCACTTGGAGATGCTTTTCTTCGCGAGTGGAGCTGCGGTCTGTTTTACGCCTTCTACCTATACCACTTCTGTCCAGAGTGCTGAAGAAGATCAGGCGAGACCGGGTCAATGTCATCCTTGTGGTTCCGGACTGGGCAGGAAGATATTGGTATCCCGAGCTACTCAGCATGTCAGTCGATCCCCCGATTCATCTGCCTCTTCAGGAGGACCTTCTGTCGCAGCAGCAGGGTACGGTCCTCCACCTGAACCTGTTCAGTCTCCACCTCCATGCGTGGAGATTGAGCGGCGACAGTTGAGGCCATTTGACTTGCTTCCTGAAGTCTGTGATGTGATTCTGGTAGTCAGGCATCCCTCCACAAAATCGGTATACGCCTGCAGGTGGAATACATTTGTGGCATGGTGCACAGCAAAGGCTGTGGATCCTCTTTCCGCCCCCCCTTTAGGAGGTTCTCCTCTTTCTTCTTTCTCTTGCCCAGCAGGGCTCTGATCTGGGCACTATCATGGGCTACCTCTCTGCCATTTTGACCTTCTTAAGGCTCCCTGATCAGCCTTCTCTTTTCAAGTCCCCTGATGTAAATAGATTCTTGAAGGGCATTGTAGGAGAGTGGGGTCTGCAATCCTATGGTCACCCCAGATTTTTGCTTTTTGCTTCACTGGTTTACGAATATCCCTGGCTCTGGGCCTGCTAATCAGACCCACAGCCTAGCTGTTCTCTCTCTAAATTGACATCCATGTACTTTAGGTGCAATTACCAATTGGTACTGGGCCACCTTATCAGTCCCTGTACAGTGTACCTTCGGTACCCAGGGCATAGGTGTACCCAGGGCCTACCAGGGGCTGAAGCATGTATTATGCCACCCCTGGCTGGCCATCTAAACAGACACAACTGGCTGGTAAGACAGCTGGGGCAAGGTGATGTAAACACCCTTTGCTATAGATATAGTATACCTATATCTAACTCTAAAAATGGACACATATATTCCTATCAGTCACTCCTATGGCAGGCCTTATCAATCCTGAAGGCAGAGTGCTTGGAATTATGTGAGCTGGTGCTCTGGCATGGGCTGAGCCTGTCTGCAGCTTGCGGAACCAAGTCCTTATAGCTGTTCCAGGATAACGCTATACCATATACTCTTAAGTGCATTATAATCCTCACGGTTAAATGCTAACTTTGGTATAGCATTATCAAAACATCTCGAGTAGGGTGTCATACGAATTGGAATACTACCCCCTCGCCAATTCTGGCGACGGGGGTAGCATTCCACCCTTCTAGAGGGACACGACATGTAGGTAACTGTGAACCCGGGTTAAAGTTAAACGAAGCCTCAGCATGACAAAATGGATGCTGCCACCACAGACACAAGTCTGACCTCCTGCTGCTGGGAGTCCTTCCAGCGAGGGAGGCCTGGACAAAGGGTTTCCTGCCTTGGGAGGTGCTAGCACCACCCCACACAGGATTTTGTGTATTGAGGTAGGGAGGCCTGAAAGGAATGAGACATGCCTGGGGCACACAAGGTGCCCTGTGCATACACCGGTTCAAACCAGTTGCTGGGGCACTCCAGCCCCAGCTCTGGCGCGAAACCGGACAAAGGATAGGGGGTGTAACCACCCCCCTTCCTGGTCCCACCCAGGGGAGGGACCTAGTCACCAGTACAGCCCCCTTTAGCAGGATAAAGGTAGGAGCTGGTCCCATTCCAAATTAGATTATCCTGAACTACTTCACAAGAAGAAACTCTGGACTTCGACGTCTGATCCACAGAAGACTGAAGAATCTCCCTTGTGGGCAAGGAGTGTCCACCCTGCAACTGCATGCACCATCAAGCGTCCTAGCGGTCCACTTTGTCGTCCTTCCTGCCGGATCCAGACTTCAGAGCCTGACGAGACCCGGACTCCCAGACCTCTCCGACCTCTACCTACATCTGCAGCACAGCTGAGACCTGTGGGTGCGACGAGACACGTGGGACCGGCCGTCTTGAAGAGACTGCACTTCGCTTCCAGCACGACTTCAGAGGCATCCTCGAGAAAGTGCTTTGGGGATTGAGAAGCCCCAGCCCCGAGCAGCTCCTGCACCAAAGATCAGCCCTCCAGCATCCACGAGATATGCGTGGGGCCCTTTTGCTTGATTGCTGCTCGACGCGTTGCCTGGTCACTTGCCGGCTGGCTAGTGACCTCCTAGACGACGAACCTTGAAATCTTCACTACTGGTCTGGTTGCTCCAGACTGGCCCTTGCTCCCTTCCAAAAGAGGAGCACCCCGGACCCTCCTGGTCCACTCCAGACGCTGTTTCCACTCACCTCGTGGGTTGCCTTTGCCAAGGCCTGTTGACTCCAAATCCGGATCCGACACCACCGACAGCGAGAGCCTGCGTGGGACAACTCGTGCCTCCATCCTGGTCGTCGAAGACACCTCCTGGTCCACGTGGCTGCGGAGACAAGCGTCCACTCTTCACCTGATCGCGACGACAGCATCTGGTTCCTTCCTGGTTCCACACCGGTCACTGGCTAGTGACTTTGAAAACTGTCCCCTCTGCTTTCAGGTCCTCTTCTTCCTCGATCCACCCGTGGATCGCACCGGACATGTTCCTTCTGGTCGCCTGCAGCATCTTTTCTTCCAGGCTCCATAGACTTCAACGCAGAAACCCGACACGACTTCGCACCTATGCACCCGCAGCCCGTGGGTGAGGTAACAAGAGCATTTCGGTGCTCAAGGGTAGCTTGACTCTCCTAGTGTCCAGATTCACAGTCGTTTTAGTCCTAACCAGTCAGGGTGTTCCGTACTCACCTTTTTCTTGAACTCTACTGTCCATAGACGTTGTTACGCATCTCGCGTGTGAGTTCACACTCTGCACACGCGTCCCGTGGGCCTCCTATTACTTACCTAAAGTTAGGATAGTGTAGTCCCAGCGATCCTACAGCCTCTGGACAGCTCCATTCCTTCTATCGATTTCCTTATACCATTTACTTAGTATATGGTTTGCCGTGCCCCTAGGGCACCATTGTAATTTTGTGCAACTTATCGTATTTTTACCTAAGAGATTGTCATGTGCTAAGCCCTCTGATCTCGTAAAGAGTTCAGAGGTGTTTGTTATTAATAAATATATTGTTTATTTTCATAACAACCTGTGTGGTGTCCTTTCATCTGGTATTCATGGGGTTAAATGTGGCAAAACAGCTGGCTTCACATGCAAAAAGAGTTTAGCCTAAGACTGCTTTGTCCATGCTACCATTAGGATAGCTGGTCTATACGGTTGACTTACAACCAATCACCATAAGGGTTGTTTGGACTGATACAAGGTGATCACTAGAACTAGTGAGCATCATGTATCAGGCCAACTTCTCACAGGCATCACTCACATATTTCCTCCTGTTCCTTTCGTGATGCCTCAGTGGAACTTGAACCTTGTTCTGACTTATTTGATGTGCGCTCCTTTCGAGACACTTCACAATTGCCCTCTTCGTCTTCTAACTCTTAAGACTGCATTCCTGGTTGCCATCACCTCTGCCAGGAGAGTGAGTGAGCTCCAGGCTCTTTCTTCTAAACCTCCTTTCCTTTCTGTCCAACCGGACAAGGTTGTCTTGCGGACGCGTCCCTCTTTCTTGCCCAAGGTAGTCACAGCCTTCCACATCGGGCAGTCCATCACCTTGCCCACCTTCTTTCCGCCTCCGCATCCCTCGAAGGAGGAAGAGAGGCTCCACCGTCTGGACCCAAAACGTGAGCTCTCATTCTATCTAGACCGCACACGCCAGTTCCGGGTGGATGACCAGCTCTTTGTTGGTTACGTGGGCGCTAAGAAGGTACGGGCAGTGCACAAATGGACCATCTCTCGGTGGGTCGTCTTTTACATCAAGGTTTGCTACTCCTTGGTGAAAAAGGAGCCTCCTGTTGGGCTGAGGGCCCATTCCACTCGGGCCACGGCGGCTACTACTGCCCTTGGTCGGGGAGTCCCCTTGCAGGACATCTGTCAGGCAGCTACGTGGGCCTCGCTGCACACGTTTGCTAGACACTACTGCCTGGACAGTCAAGTCCGAGGAGGCGGCTTCCTTGGCCGTTCCATTCTCCAGGATTTTCTGGTGTGATCATTGGTTCGCAGACCCGCCACCGGGGTTGGTATTGCTGGGGTATCTATTCTAAGGTAAGGAATCTAACACTAACCTGTTTCTTTCAGATGCACAAGTTACTTACCTTCGGTAACGATATATCTGAAAGAAATAGTAGTTAGTGTTGGATTCCTTACCGCCCCACCCATCCTCCCCGTTCTACGAACCGATATCTAGGGTTAAAGTACATCCCTTTGAGGGCCCTAGTTTCATGGCACCAGTGTCGGGTTTTTATCATGGCTCTGCGTTTCTGGCACGGAAAAGCTGTGTATGAGAACTGACGTCCGCGCCCGAGGGCGGCGTCTAAGTACTCCGATGGCATCCTGGCGCCAACGACACCGACGATGGACGCGGAGCCGCAGACGACACCTACCGACGCGCAGGGGTACTGCTACGCAAAACTTTCCGTATCCAGTCTGACGCCTGGGGATATTCTACGGTAAGGATTTTAACACTAACTACTGTTTCTTACAGATATATCGTTACCGAAGGTAAGTCACTTGTGCATTTGATGCCCTCCCTGCATACTTCAGTGGGAACCAGTTTTTGGAGCCGTTGGCTCCTGATCTGGCCTGAAACTGGATAAAGGACATGGGAGTATTGTTTTTCCCACCCCCCCCCGGCCAGCCCCCCCGTCTAGCCCCTCCTCTGGGAGGGACCCCGGAGTCGTCCTAACGCCTTTCATAGGGTATAAAAGGGGTTACCTGCGGGTGGGTTCTCAGATTCGTTGTGGGACACGACTCAAACCCTGAAACCATGTCACTCTTCGACCGTCTGGATACTCGGACTTTTCCTGGAGCCGAGACTGCATCAAGAAAGACTCCTCCTGCTCCTGGTCTGGCTGTTCTGCAGGACCCCCCCCTCCCCTCCCGGTACTCGACTTCCGACGTGGGACTCCAAATGATCTTCTCCTAGTCTTCCTCAGCATCACCTAGACCTCACAGCTGCAGCGACAAGATCACTGTCATCACTATTGCATCTTCCGTCATCTGTGGACATTGCTCTTCCGTGCCTCCTGGTCACCTCAGAGTGGCAAAGACTCTCTCTCCTCTGCTTTCAGTTTCTTCTCTCCAAGAATCCATGCTTGGGTTCCACTGGGCTCTTGCACAGACTGTCAGTGGCATCTTTACTGAAGTCCTCCATTGTGGTCTACGCCGGTTTCTGACATCACTTCGCACCTATGCACCCGGCTTCCCTGTTATAGGTATCCTGGTTCCTGGGGTATCCACGGGTGGGGTTGACTCTCCAATCTTCTGACCTGCACCGGGTTTCTTCAGGGTACACTAGGAAGGGTCCTTCTTTAAAACTGCAACCGCAACTTTCCTGTTGACTTCTATTGAGTATGCGGCTGTGTTTCCACTCTGCACACAGCCTCCGTGGGGTTCCTGGGTACTTACCTTAGGTGGTTCCTTGGGTCCCCAGCTCTTCTGAGTCTCCTGGTCCAAGTCCTGACTTTGATTGCAGTACACATTCCACTTTCTTAGTATATGATTTGGTCTCCCCTTGGAGACCACTGTGTATTATGCCTACTTACCTGTTTGCAGTTGAAATATTCTGTGTATATGTTGATATCTCCGGGTAGGAGATATACCAATGTGTTAGTGAGTGTATAAATAGATATATTTTTTTTATAACTGCACTGTGTGGTTCTTTTACATATAGGATGGGTAAAAACAAGCTGATTAACGCTCCCCCTGGACGAAGCCTGAAGGCTGCTCTCCACAGCTACCACTTAGAGAGCTTTCTAAGACCACTAAAATCACCATAAGGGCTGTCTGAATTAGTGCTGGGTGCTTCACTTGAATAAGTGTACACCATATACTAAGCCAGCATCCTACACATGGTCATAATTGTGAGCTGAAATGTACTCTACCTGTGCTTAGTTATCCTTCAGTTAAAAATATAGTAGCCAGTAGTTTACTCTACAGAATGGGTGTTGTTTTTACAACAAAAAGTGTAGTCTCTCTGATTCCCCTTATACACACACACACCCCAAAGCTGTCTACACCACTCTTCCAAAGGCCAAACTCTTGCATTAAGTTCTTCACTCACTTTACAGGAGTTTTTGTGAAATCTTTTCATGGACCTATCCAACTCTTTATCTAGCATCGTGATAAAATTGCCTCCTGCTAAGAGTGGTACTTTTCAGTCCGATAATTATGTGAATAGTTGTCTCAGTAGTGTCAGTTCATCTATAGTTGAGCTATAGAACCCTACCAGGAATCTATTAGGCAGCTAAATCTTTGCTATCACCCACCTACCAGCTATATCTAGGTATGAGTGTTCAACGTTAATATTTTTCCTCCCTTTGATTATAATTGCCACTCCCTTTGTTGAGCAAATTATATCAGTGCAGATAACTTGTTAAATCCACTTCTTTTTACCCAGCAGATATTTGCATTCTGTGAGATGTTTCTTGTAGCAATTTTATGTGGGCTACACATTGCCTTAAATCTTAAAGTATTAATCAGTCTTATTCTTCGCATAGTCCAGTCACATTCCATATCTTAAAATGTGTTTCATTGCAGATAACTACTTGTTTGAGGCATGTGGCTGTAGATACACATGCTTTGCATACTCCTGCCATCTAGTGTTGGGTCCAGATGTTTGCAAGTTCTTTTTCTTCTAAGAAGCTTTTCCTAGTCACAAGTGACTCCTTTCGGTGATAGTGCACATGGTCATCAACTCCATGGTTAGATTGTTTTTTTCAGCCATCAGGTTTGGACATGTATTGCTGTGCTCTGGTTCGAAACCGTTCTTCAGGTTTCCTTTGCCGCATAATCCTTTCTACCTTAGACTGTATTGTTACTGTACGCATTTCCCACTTCTCCGCATATCATTTCGACATCAGAAACAACTTTCGTTCGGAAAGCTTCATGTACGGCCTTCAAGGCCTAACCGCACCTGGTCAGCTCTCCGTAGATGGATTGGACTCTATTTAAATTCTGTCATCAGTGCCACGTGAAGTATCCGCGCGCCGACTCACTTGAAGTGTGCAACTTGTGCTTGTCTCCGGAGCACAAGGAAGAAAACTGTGACTCTTGCAGATGATCATTCCGATCGAAAAAAATCTGGCTCGACTGTGAGAAGTTGGCCTGGTATATGATCACTGTAATAGTGAGCACCCTGCACCAGTCCAAACAACCCTTATGGTAGTTGTAAAGGCAACCTTATAGACCAGCTATCCTAGTGGTAGTGGTAGCATGGACAAAGCAGTCTTAGGCTAATACTTCAGAGAGCATGTGAAGCCAATTGTTTCACCAATTACAATCCCTTGAATACCAAATAAAAGGACACCACACAAGGTATATATCAAATATATATGTATTTATTACTAACACAACCCCTCTGCACTCTTTATGAGGTCAGAGTTTGAGATACATCACAAGTTACTCAATAAGCATACTATAAGTTGCACAAATACAATTCTGCCCTAGGGGCCTCATGAACCTTATACTAAAGAAGTGGTATAAGAACCACTTCAGGAAAGGTGAGTAGGCCTAGGAAATTGCTGGGGCTACACTGATCAACCAAAGGATTGGAAGTAGGAGACCCACAGGATGCGTGTGCAGTGTCTAAACACACACGCCTGTTACCATTGAGAATCAATGGGAACGTAAAAGTTACAAAGTAGTTAATTTCGGACACCTCCGGGTGGACTACGGGAAAACCCTGTTAATCTAGGACACTTGGATCCCACGGGAGCACCGGAGTACTCGAGTTACCGCACCCAGGGAAGCCGGGTGCATAGGTGTTCTTTCGTGTCTGGTTTCGTCGATCAATCCTATGGAGAGCTGCAAAAAAAGTGCTGCAAGCGACCAGGAGGAAGATGTCCGGATGGATCCACGGGTCGATCGGAGCAGTGAAGAACCTGAAAGCAGAGGGGACAGAGTCTGGGTCACTAGCCAGTCACCAGGAAGGAACCAGGCGATTACAAGATGCAATCAGGTGAGGATGTGAAGCATGTTTCTGCAGCCACGTGGACCAGGAGGCGTCGACGACGACCAGGAGCTGGATACGGACTGTCCCACGAAGGATCTAGCTGTTGGCGGTGTCAGTATCCGGATTGGACCCAACTAGCCTTGGCAAAGGCAATCCACGCAGGAAGGGAAGATCGGCTTCTGTTCAGACCAGCAAGGTCTGGGGAGCTTCCCCTTTACAGGAATGCAGGAGCAAGCCCAGAGCAACCAGGCAAGCGGTGTTGTTTCAAAAGGATGTATTCAGGAGGGCCACTAGCCAACGGGCTAGCAACCGCAAAGGCGCGTCGAGGAGAAATGCAGGCGGAGGCCCCATGCGGCACTCGTGGAGTGTCGATGGCTGAGCTTCGGTGTACTTACTGCTTGGGGTTGGGGCTTCTCAATCCCCAGTGCACAACTTCGAGGACGCCCCAGAAGCTGCACAAGTAGCAAAAAGCAGGTACTGCTTGTTGTCCGGTCCCATATCTCTCGTGTCCGCCACGGGTCTCATCTTTGCTGTGGATGTGGGCCGGAGTCAGAGAAGTCTGGAAGTCCAGAGGCTGCGTCGCTTAGTCTTCGGTATCCGGCTGGAGCGTCGACAAAGCAAACCGGCAAGTTACTGTTGGTGCCTGTTTACACAGTGTGGTCACTCCTTGACCTCAAGGGAGGTGTCTTCAGTCTTCCAGTCGATATGGAACGTCGAAGGTCCAAGAGTTCGTGTTAGAGTTTCTTTCCAGGATAAATCTAAAGTCTCTAGACTCAGTTCCTATCTTTATACCAAAATAAGGGGCTGGATTACCTGCTAGGTCCCTCCTGTGGGTGGAACCTGGGAAGGGGTGGTTACACCCCTTTCCCTTTGTCCAGTTTCGCGCCAGAGCTGGGTCTGGAGTGCCCAGCAACTGGTTTGAACCGGGCTATGCATGGAGCACCTTGTGTGCCCCAGGCAGTGTCTCATTTCTTTCAACCCACCCTGCCCCCATACACTAAAGTCTGTCTGGGGAGGTGCTAGTACCTCCCAAGGCAAGAAACCTATTGTCCAGGCCTCCCCTGCCGGAGTTTTGTCCAGCACCAGGTGGTCAGACTCGTGTCTGTGGCAGCAGCATCCATTTTGTGATGCTGAGGCTCTGTTTAACTTTAACCAGGTAAAGTAGAACGTACATGTCTTTTCCCTCTAGAAGGGTGGAATGCTACCCCCGCCGCCAGAACTGGCGGGGGTGGGGGGGTAGTATTCCAAAGCGTATGACACCTTACACAACATGTTTTGATAAAGCCAAACCAAAGTTAGCATTAACCGCGAGGATTATAATGCACTTAAGAGTATATAGTATGGATATGTCATAGAACAGCTATAAGGAGATGGTTCCGAAAGCTGCAGAGGGGCTCAGCTCATGCTAGGGCACCCTCTCACATAAAACCAAGCACTCTGCCTCCAGGATTGTTAAGCCCCTGATGGGCCTTGGATGCACCTATGCCCTGGGTACCTATGGTACACTATACAGGGGTTCACAGAGGTGACCCAATACCCAATCAGGTATGTGCCTAAAGTACATGGTATCAATTTAGAGAGAGAACTGCTGGGCTGTGGGTCTGATTAGCAAGCCCACAGCCACACTAAAGTTGAAAAACCAGAAAATCGTAGCAAAAAGTGGGGGTGACAATATGAAGCAGACCCTACTCTCCTACAACATATAGCGCAGCGGCGGACGTGGTTACCGCCATGGCAGTACCAGGAGACAGCGGTGAGGCCAGTGCACATCCACCCCCGCAGCATCCGCCCCAAAGCCTTCCTAGTCCGGCTTTTCAGGCCCATTTGATGCCAGTGGGTGGCAGAGTTCGCAATCACCTCCTCCACTGGCGTACCATCACATCGGACAGGTGGGTGCTGCAAATCTTCCGAAGGGGCTACTCCCGACCCCCTCCAGCCATGCCACCGCAGTACCACCGCATGTCGGTGGATCACTTGCAACTTCTGCAAGAGGAAGTTACGGCCCTCTTGGCCAAAGAGGCCATTGTGCTTGTTCCTGGGCCGGAAGTAGGGTGTGGTTGTAACTCCCACTACTTTCTGGTTCCCTAGAAGAGCAAATGGGGCCTGCGCCCTATCTTGGACCTGCGGAACGTCAACGGCTTCCTCCGGAAGGAGAAGTTCAAGATGCTGACTTTGGCTCAGGTCTTAGCTACCCTAGACCCTGGAGACTGGATGGTAGCGTTGGACTTGCAGGACGCGTATTTTCACATCCTCGTCCTGCTGTTCAAGGTAGGCCACGAGCTGAAACCGGACCTAGGATGCTTGTTTCCGGTCCAAGGAAGACATTGCTTGGCAGTTCGAGCTGGACTGTAACCATGAGGCACAGGGTCAAGACTGATTTGCATATGGCCAGGTCTAAACTGGGGTGGCATGGTGAGCAAAAGAATGATGGATTTAACCCAGATCCCTTGACTGGGGGTGAATATTTTGATTTGTTCTGCATTCCGTCCATCAATTGTATCTTTTGCTTTCTCGCCCTGAGAGATGATTCAATGGTTCTTAAATTGTTTGGGGCCAAGTTTCCTTGTCATCAAGATGATCTGCCATACTTGTTGCTGTTGCGAAGGCAGGCCAAAATAGTGCGAGGTCCCTGTGGTGAAGAGGTGCATGATCTGACATTATGTTCCCTCTGTATCTCCATCTGTGGTACAAGTGCCATTTCAAGGATTTTTGGTAGGAAGTTGCAGTTTAACATAAGCATGTTAGGTCCTTCCATTTTTTCTGAATTCTGGATCAATCAACACCTTTTAGAGTGCCCATATCTGCAGACTATTATGGCATCCATCAATATGTGCTTTGATGTCCTTTCATTAGTGTCCTCATTATCCAGCCTGTGAAGAAAGAAGGCAATGTCGATCAGAGTGACTGGACTTCCGCTGTCATTTTAGAGACTGTTGTTGATTGAGCCCTAGGATGTTTTGATGTCACAGAGTTATTGGAGTAAAGTTTCCATGGCTGATAAAGGTATGGTTGGTGAGTCATGCTCCATTGCGTATGGGGGAGTGACTGCCGGTTCCTTCTGAGAAGAGAAGTTGTTGCGTGGACTTTGATCTGGACATGTGACCGCAATTTGCTGAGGGGGTTGATGAACAAGCAATGAAGGGGTTACTCCCTATTGTTCCCAGCTCTAATGACCAGAGGATGAGGTGAAGGTGGTCCCAAAAGGAAGGCCAGAAAATCTGAGTGGAGGTCCTAGGGCTGTTTCCCCCATGAAAGATAATCCACAGTGTTCTTTTGGCAACATTGCTGTTACCGGCGTGTAATGCTCTATATATGTTCACTGGTCACCAGCAGCAATGGTGAATGAGCTCACACACCCACACTCAAGATTGTCGCCGACGCCTCATGGACGATAGTCCTCTTTAGATGTTTATGGGGTTGGCATGCCAGTCCCAGGTGCTCAGGCCATTGTCAACTGGCCAGGTACGAACTGCCAGGATAATGGAGATGGAGGTAGGTCTGTGTCAGGGCAAGCTCCATACTGCTCGCCTCTGTTTTTCTTTCCCATGGAAGGGGAGGCTGCACCTGTTCCTGGCCAACATGGCCCAGATTTCTATGGGACTAGAAGCGACTCGGGGAGGACTATTGCATCCCGCTTCTTCCATTGTGGGGATGACAGCAGGCCGAGGCAGCAGGGCTCGCCGAGTGGGCAGGAGTGAAGCTGTTGTGGTCAGCACTGGTCCTTGCCGGTTTCTGCTTCTTGGTGTACAGAGCCCCGTTGGCAATACTCTGCCGTCATTCAGGTGGTCTTGGCTGCTCATCAGACTAAACACCCAGGATACATGGGTGGATGCCTGCTGGTAGCCAACTTCGGTGTTTTTTTTCAGTGACTAAGGCCCTGTGAGCTAGCGGCTCTAGGAAGATGCTGCCATGCTCCTTGGTGTCAAGCTCCTCCCCTGAGGCCATCCATCTTGGGCACTGCTGGCTGATTCACCCTCTGTGCCATTTGGACCATTCGAATCCACCACTGGGCCTTTCCTGACTCCTATACCAACTCCACGTCTGGCCCCACGCCGATTCCTGGAGCATCGATGCCAGAGGACGAGCAATTCATCATGCTCGGAGTCGGTGCCACTGCAATCTTAACTAAGGCCACACTCAGCTTCCATCGAAGCCACACCCACTGTCTTGGACTTTCCCCACCTCGAGGAAGGATGCATACATTGCCTTCATTGTTTGGGATGGATTAGGCAATAATTAAGCTGTGGGTGCCAAAAATTGGTCTACCATACCACGAGATTTGGTTTGATGACCTTCAAAATGCTGTGGCTTTGATACGTCCCCTGAGACATGGACCTCTTCTCCCTCCCCCCAGTCCTGCCACTGAGGAGAGCCCGTCTTAGGCAAAGGTGATGCATAGGGCAGCTGAAGTTCTTGATCTACTGCTCCCGACCTTGGACCCTCCCCTGAAATCTTGGTGATGGAGACCTCTACAATTTGAACACACCCTAATACCTTCCAACTGTCCCCCCCCAATAGGGAGTCAAAACATGTGGAGACCTTTGGGAAGAGAGTATTTTCTTCCCCTAGCTTTGGCCCTCAGGTCTGTGAATGGCTGCTGCCTCCTGGGTCACTATTCCAATTCTCTGGTATTTGGTGGATAAAATCCCTCAGGATGACCCAGAAGATCTGCAGTCAGTCCTTACCCAAGCCATCCAGGATGGTCGTGATGAAGCCACGTTCACAATTTGTTGTGACTCAGACAACACAGATTCCATCAGGCGAGCCATTGGCACCAACGTCACAATTTGCTGCCAGGCCTGTCTGTGTTCTCCTAGTATTTTAGGTGATGTCCAGTTGTCCCTTATTGACATGCCCATTGATGGATGCCCTTAGTGGAATACAGCCACCTGGTTAGAGGCAGAAGTGGAATTCTTGCTGGGTTGGCAAACCATCACCTCGTACAGGTGGGTCCTGCAGATAGTCCGGAAGAGCTATACCTTGCCATTCATTGCTTTTTGCTGATCTTTCCACTGTCCCTATACCAACTGATAGCTGTTTGCATGTCTGTGTTATAGCAGGCAGTGCAAGCTCTTTTGGCTAAAGAGGCTATACAGAGGGTGTCCGTGCTAGAAGTAGGTTGTGGTTGTTATTCCTGCTACTTTCTGGTGCCAAAGGAGAACGGAGTCTTTAGCCCCATTTGAGACCTACGCCCTCTCAACGTCTTCCTCCGGAAGGAAAACTTCAAGCTGCTCACACTGGCCTAGGTCTTGGCTGCCCTTGAACCTGGATGTTTGTTAGATCTGTATGACGCTTATTTAAATATACCCTAGGTGTCACTTTTTGTTAGCCTTGAGCATTTTCAGTTCACTGTGCTCTCCTTTGGTCTCTCAGTGGCTGTCAGATGTTCAAGAAAGTGATGGCAGTGGTTGCAGCACACCCTAAGAGGTCAGGGGTCGCAGTCTTCCCCCTACCTCGATGATTGACTGTTGAAGGTAGTCTTGCACAAGGTAGTTAACTACCTTCAAACGGCACTGAACCTTAAGTCGTATGTGGGTTCACATCAACATGCAGAAGTCAAATATACTCCTTCTCAGATGCTCCCCATTCTGAACATGTATTTGTTTTATACCTTTGACCCCAGCAAGGAGAGTCCAGGACATTCAGATTATGATCCCCATCTTTCCGTCTCCGTCCTGGATTTCAGTGATATTGACCTTTGATGCTACTGAGACTGGTGGCCATCCTGCTGGTCCTTACCCCAGGTGTCATATGCGGGCTCTGTAGTGGAATCTGAAGTCTCAGTGGGCCCATCATTCCGGCGACCTCTTAAACCACATCTAGATCATGAAGGAGATTGTGAAAGATCTGCAATGGTGCTTACTGGACCGTGATTGGGTCAACAACAGACCCCGCTCCTTAGCACATCCAGTGTTGACAGTGGTCACTGATGCATCCCATCTGGGTTGGGGTGGCCATCTAGGATTGAATTGAATTGAAATTGAATTGAATTGAATTGAATTGAATTGAAAATTCCATTTGTATAGCGCATAACCACCCGAAGGAGAGATTGCAATTCGAGATCTCCTGTCTCCGACAGAGGCCCAGCTCTATAGCAACCTTCTGGAGCTAAGGACCATCCACTTGGCTTTGAAAGCCTTCCTTTTGTCCTTCAAAGGGAGGCTGATGCAGGTGCTCACGGACACGGCCACCAAGTGGTAGTTCAAAAGCATGGTGGTGTGGGGTCCTGCACCCTATGCCAGGAGGCAGTCCACCTCTGGAAATGGCTATAGTATCGGAGATTCTTCCTGGTGTTGAGCTGTCTGTAGATTCTTTGAATGCCAGGTCAGACAAGCTGAGTAGTCAATGCCTAGCAGATCACTAGTGGTAGTTCCACCCAGAGTTGGCGCAATTTCTCTTCTTCGAATGGGGAGAACCTTGGCTGGCGCGCAGTCAGCAGTTCTTAGAGATCGAGTTTCTAAGGTGCCTCTCGCTGGGAGACCCATTCAGCCTAGGGTGGAACTTTGGACTCCTGTACGCCTTCCCACCCGATACCTCTTCGGGAGGACCTGCTGTCGCAATAACAGGACAGAGTTCTGCATCCGTGTCCTGGTTATGTCAACCTTCATGCACCAACATTACACCCTCACAGTAACTCTGTGACAATCTTGCAAACTTCTTCCATAACAAGATCCCCAACATCTACAGAAACGTCAACCCCAAGCCCTATGGCCACTGACTTTTTGAAGCAACATAACAAGCCCGCTAACACAGACATCCAACTAACCGAATGGAGCCAGCTTGCCCCACATAACACCACCTCCATCCTGAACTCTGTTCACTCAGGGGCCCCAACCAACCCATGCCCTCACCACATCTTCAACCTAGGCGAAGCCAGAATCAGGCACGTACTTACCACCTTGTTTAACACCTCAGTGGCCATAGCCACAGTGAGAACCTGGCCTGGTATGTGATGTACATTTATTTAAGTTGACACCTAGCACCAGTCCAGACAACCCTTATGGTGATTTAAGAGGTCTTAGACAACCTTAGAAAGCTCTCTAAGTGGCAGCTGTGTAGAGCAGCCTTCAAGCTTAATCCAAAAGGAGTGTAAAGCAGCTTGTTTTTACCAGAATTCAATCTTCCAGTATAGATTACGCAGAAAAAGCACCACACAGAGTATTTATTAAAATATCTAATTATTATATAATATTCTCGAACATGTAGAAATATCTCCTACCCGGAGATATGCGCAATACTTTAGCAAAGAAACACAGCAAATAGCACAAAATACACCGTGGGACTTGGGACCAAACCGTATACTGAAGAAGTGGTATAAGAACCACAACTCGGGTCAAGACAAGGTCGAGAGGACGTAGAAGAGCTGGGGAACCAAGGTGAGTAGATAGGGACCCCATGGAGAGCGTGTGCAGTGTGGGAACACGACTGCGTGCTCCGTACAACTCTACGTGTAAATCGTGGATAGATTTTTAAAGATTAAGGACCCTTCCCAGTGGACCCTGAAGAAATCCGGTGGAAGACAGATGGTTGGAGAGCCACTCCACCCGTGGATATCCTAGTACCCATGTTAACTACACCAGGGAAGCCAGGTGCATACGTGTGAAATAGTGTCAGAAACCACAGTCGAACCCAATTGAGGACTTTGCGAAAGTGCCGCTGTTGAAGGAGAATGTATCTGGTGGAGTCCGAAGGTGGATTCTAGATGAGAGGTACCTGCAAGCAGAGGGGTACGGAGTCTGTCACTCAGGGGTGACCAGGAGACTTGGAAGACGAATGCCCTCTGATGTCGGGTGTTGCAGGATGGCTGACGATGACCTTGACTTTGCAGCTGTGAGGACCAGGCGGTGCTGAGGAGAACTAGGAGCCGTTCACGAGCTGTCTCACGAAGGATGTTGAGTGCTGACGGGTCGACGATTTCTCAGTCTGTGACGTGTTCCGCCACCCATATTGTCATATTGTTAATGAGATAAAAGCCTGTAGAGTGCAAGAGAAGTTTAAAGGTCAGGAGCAAAAATTGGTGCTGTCCTTGGTTCATAGGTAGAAAATCATTCACTTTTAAATAATTTTAATGTTAATTTTCTAACTTATTAATATTTTATTTTATTTATTTGTTCAGGCCTGGATCCCTCTCAGTTTCGAGTACAAAGTTATTGCCAGAAAGACGAGGAGAATGATGCACTTTTGGGAGGACCTTCTCAGATCACTGATGAAGAGAAGTACAGAGACTGTGAAAGATTCAAGTTCGCATGCCCCATGTGTGGTACAGAAGGAATATATGACAATGTATTTGATGGCTCGGTGAGTTTTTTTTTAAAAACATTATTTTCCATATTGCATTACCACGGTTGGATTATAATGTGTACATTTTCTTGTATTTGGTAGTATATTGGTGATGTTGCAATCTGGTTTTTAGCATTTTTCTTTCAAAGATGAAGTCGCCAGTAGAATGTCTTCACATGTATAGTTCAAAGTAACAGAGACCTTCCCAGTGGTTGACTCTGTGTGTACATCACTAATGATGCCACTTTACTTAGTGTAAATATTGTCAAGTGTTCCCTTATTTACTTAAAGTGCACATTACACTAGGTCAAACTCTTTGTAATCTAACCACAGTCCATACAGTATGACAGCGAATCATTTCTATTCAACTGCACTAGCCGTTTCACTGTAAACAAAATATCTGAGAGAGACAATTAGTTATAGATTCCTTACCTTTAGAATACCCCCAGGCGCCAGACTGGATCCGGATAATTTTTTTGTCAGCAGCACCCCTGCGCGTCGAAAGGTGACGTCAGTCGTCTCCACGTTCCTCGTTGGCGTCGTGGCCGCCGGAATGACGTCGCTGTAGCTACTTAGACGCCGGCCTCGGGTGATGACGTCCGTTCTTTCTTTTTCTGTGCCAGCCAGCGCAGATCCGGAGAGAGTGGTACCTTCAGTCACTTTTTGACTGACTTTTTTGGCGACTGATGTCGACACAGTTTTTGAGTCTTCGACTCCTGGTGCACGTTAGGGATGCCCGTTTTCAAGGCTTGTGGTTCCTGCAGAAAACTGATGTCGATGACGGATCCGCACCTCATGTGCCTGTGGTGCCTGGAACGCGACCATGATCCCAAGTCATGTTCCGACTGTCGGACCATGAATCCCAAGTCTTTGTGGGAACGGCCCCAAAAGCTTCTCGAGGCCCAGCTGTCCACTCCATGCCATTTTATGTGCCGGTCAAGTGGGAGGTTGTGGGACCGGTCGCAGAGCCTCCACCGTTCTTCGGCTTCTCCCCATCCGTCTGCCGACGCGACGAGGGATGTGGGTGGTGCCCCTCCTGTGGCTCCGCATACGGAGCCCGAAGGGTTGACTCAGAGTTTCTCTCCCTTTCCAGGACCCGAGCGACCCATTCCCAGCTTTGACGTTTTTACAAAGCGTTGCATGCCATCTTTGGGCCGCCCGATTCCGCTGGCGACCTCATAACACCTCCACCTGCACCGATTCCAGTGGCACCGCAGACGACACCGGTTGTGTCACCAGCCAGGACCACGGGGGACCACAGTTAAGTTTTCAGACGAGGACACATCACTCCCAAATTGGACCATGGATGTGCCTCTTCCCTGAGCCCCGATTTCTGCTTAGTACCTTTTAGCATTGAATTTTTTGCTACTCCAAAGAGTCTGTGATTATACTGTATACTGACTTTTTTCTTTTCCATACACCTTAGCGAGGTCCTGGTCCTGAAGAAAGCTCCATTAATTACACAAGGGGGGGGGGGGGCTGAAATATGTAGATCCCACACATAAGCCAACTTATAGGAAAATTACTCCTTTAGTAGTTGCACCACATATATTTTAAACAACACCCAACATTAAAATACAAAGGCAAGAGTTCCCAGAGGTGTTTTTAACTGTTAATCACATTGTTGCACCCACACCTGCTCAGCTGTAATCAGGCGTCGCAGCACACCCAGGTGGCATTCGGCCGCCTGGTTGGGACCCCGATGATGAAGCATGACACCAACCAGGTTGGTGTGTGAGGGGTCTTTTAATTGCACCTAGTGGGTCCTAATTCAGGCCACAAAAACAGTGACTAAAATAAAATAAATTAATAACACACACATAGTGGGCCAGTACACCTTGTTTCAATATATTACGTACCAGGGGAACAGGACGCGCCCCTCATACCCTTGCTCTCTCATTGATTCACAAAGACCTCATAACACCTCCACCGGCACCTATTCCAGTGGCACCGCAGCAGACGCCGGTTGTGTCCCCAGCCGACGACGACCCCGGCCTCCTCCCCAAAGTGGACACTAAGCCGGACTGACGCCTACGGGTACTTTTGTACCCCTGTTCTACCCTGGTTCTTTCAGGCCAGATTGGCAACCTGAGGAGAACTGGGAGGAGTCTGGAGACCCTTTAACTGACCATCTTGAGTATGATCCAGACTGGAGAGAAGAGTTGGGGGATGCCAGTGGTCTGGATACCGCGCCAGACCTTCCCATGTTGTCTCCTCCTACCGGAACTACGGAGTAGGGAGCTTCTTACACAGTGGTGTTTTGTAGGGTGGCTGAGGCTCTCCACCTCGAGCTAGCTACGGTGACGGTCAGGACTAACCTGACAGAGGTGCTTCAACCGGCAGCGAGCTCTTCGAAGCCCCTGCTGCCGTTTAGAGAGTCCCTAACTGACATCCTTTTTGGTACCCGGTCCAGGCCCAACACAGGAGCGCCTGTGGACAGGATGATTGCCTGACCCCACCGCCCGGACCTGGGCGACCCATTTTCCTCTCCCAACACCCCACCCCTGAGAGCTTGGTGGTCCAAGCCTCGACATCCAAAGGCGCATTCCCTAACGCTCCCCCTGATAAGGAATCCAAAAAGCTGGACCATCTTGGGAAGAAGATGTTTTCTTCCTCCAGCTTGGTACTGCGGTCAATTAACACTGCATGTCTGTTGGGCCATTACACCCGCTCTGTGTGGGATATGGTAGCGCGGGTGCTGACCTCGTGCCCGGAAGAGGCACGGGCCATGCTCTCCCGTGCAGTTGCAGAGGGGAGAGATGCAGCCAAGTTTACCATACGATGTGGACTTGACACCGCCGTCTCGCTAGGCAGGACGATTTCAAAGTCGGTAGCCCTTTGATGCTATGCCTGGCTGAGGTTGACTTTTTTTCCCCGAGATGCCCTTTGATGGCCACTGCCTTTCGGTGACACTAGAGCCCTTCAAGGACTCTTGGGCTATGGCTAAGTCCTTGGGCCTCTCCACCATCCGTCCTGCGCAGTCTGCTTTTTGTCCCTTTCGTGGCTACGGAGGGGATGCTCCACCATGTCCCACCCAGAGTAATAGGCCTGCGCAAGCTGTTAAGCCCTTATGCGCGGCCGGGTACATGGGACCCACCGCCGTCGATTTGGGGGCCAGCGAGCAGGGCCAGTCCACCACCGCCCCCTTTGCAGCAGCCTCCAAACCCTCCTAGTCCGACCTATCTGAAAGAAACACATCTGAAAGAAACCGGTTAGTATTAGATTCCTTACCTTAGAATATTCCCAGACGTCAGACTGGATCTGGAAAATTTTGCATAGCAGTACCCCTGCGCGTCGGTAGGCTTCATCTGCAGCTCCGCATCCTCGCGCGCTGATGTCAGTTCTTCTTTTTTCCGCGCCAGCAAGCGCAGGTCCGGAGAAAGAGGTACCTTTTAGTCACTTTTTGACTAAAATTTTTTGATCCTTTTTGGATCCGTTTCGAGTCTACGACTCGATCGGTGCCGGTAGGGATGCCCGGCTCTGGTGCCAGGCTCAGTTCCTACAGCTGCCCAGCACTTAGTGGGCAGCTGCTACGTTTAGGCCCTTGCGCATTCTTCTTTGGCCGCCTGTGCAGCCAGCCCAGACATTCTGGACATTGGGCCTGTGAGCCCCTGAGAGTCCAGGTTGGCCTGGGGTCAGTTTTGTGATATTTTGGCGCAAATGTGATTTCTGCATTTATGCAATGCTTTATGCCTATACCCCTAAATGTATGTTGATGCTTAGGGGGTTGTTTTTCCTAATATAGGTTATACTAGTGAGTTCATGGTTCCCTGCGTGATATATGCCTAAGGTGGTTAGGGTTGCGTAGTATGTACTTACCTTTTACCAGTGATTACTGGTTGTGTGCTACATTTGCTATTTGGTACTACAGTTATTATATGTGCTAAGCGTTATTCCTACAAAGTGCTAACTCTACAAAGTGCTAGTTCTAAAAGTGCTTATTCCTGACAGTGGTCCATATGGCCCTGTCCCATGTATATAATCCCCTGTAAATTCCGCCAGTGGCACAGTGTAAATTGTGTGTTTATTATCTAATGTGTTTGGTATAATACGAAGGCTATTTTTATATATAACCTTGTGTGGGGTTTCCTTTGTAGTGGGCCTTGGGTGTTGTTGCTGGGTGCGCGTGCAAACACTTTATTGCCTCCGAGATAGGCCTGACTGCTCGTGCCAAGCTACCAAGGGGGTGAGCATGGGTTATCTTTGGCGGGTGACTTCCTTGCGCTGACTAGAGTGGTGGTTTCTGCCTGGCTTTGGTGCAAGCCTTAGCCAACCAGAAATCCCCATTTCTAACACCCGCCCACGGGCGTTACTTGCGGTTCATGGTAGGCCATGAACATTTTCAGTTTACCTTTATCCCCTTTAGCCTTATCAGCGCCCCTCGGGTGTTCACGAAAGTGATGGCGGTGGTCGCAGCTCATCTGCGCAAATCAGGGGTCTCAGTTTTCCCCTATCTCCATTTCTGGCTGTTGAAGGCGGGCTCACCCCAAGCAGTCGTCTCCCACCTCCAGACTACGGCCGACCTCCTGCATTTGCTGGGGTTCTCCATGTGCCGAAGTCTCACCTGATTCCCTCTCAGAAGCTCCTCTTCATCGGAGCGGTTCTGGACACAGCGCAGTTTTGGGTCTATTCCCTGAACAAACAGCGAGTCCTTGACATTCGGGCTATGATTCTGATCTTTCAGCCCTTGTCCTGGGTTTCGGTCAGAATGACCCTGAGGCTGCTGGGCCTCATGGCCTCCTGCATCCTGCTGATCAATCATGCCAGGTGGAATATGCAGGCTCTTCAGTGGGACCTGAAGTTCCAGTGGGCACAGCTTCAGGGAACCTGTCCAATTAAATCCAGATCTCAGAGGACACTGCACAACAATTGCAGTGGTGGCTCACGAACCGGCATTGGGTTAGCGGCAGATCCCACTCCCTTCCCCAACTGGAGCACACAGTGGTGACGGATGCGTCCCTCCTGGGATGGGGCGGCCTCATTGGAGAGATGGAGATCAGAGGCCTCTGGTCTCCGGAGGAGTCCAGGCTCCTTATCAACCTTCTGGTGCTCCGGGCGATCCGACTTGCACTGAAGGCATTCCTTCCGTCAGTCACAGGGAGAGTAGTGCAGGTGTTCAGACAACACCACCGCCATGTGGTACTGCAACAAACAGGGTGGGATCATGAACCCTATGTCAGGAGGCCCTGCACCTCTGGACATGGCTGGAACATCAGGGCATTTCCCTGGTGGTTTAACACCTGGCAGGTTCACTGAACGCCAGGGCAGACAAACTCAGCCGCAGGTGCATGGATCACGAATGGCGTCTTCACTCTGAGGTGGCACAAGGTCTCTTTCAACAGTGGGGAGAGCTTTGGTTAGATCTATTCGCTACCAAAGAGAACGCGCAATGTCAGCAGTTCTGCACGTTGGAAGTTCCAAGGCGGCACTCGCTAGGCGACGCTTTTCGCCGCGAGTGGAGGTGCTGTCTGTTGTACTCCTTTCCGCCTATACCACTTCTGCCCAGAGTGCTGAAGAAAGTCATGCCCGACCGGGCCCAAGTCATTCTTGTGGCTCCGGACTGGGCTCGAAGAGTTTGGTATCCTGAGCTACTCAGTATGACCATCCATCCCCCGATCAGACTGCCTCTTCTGGAGGATCTTCTGTCGCAGCAGCAGGGGACGGTCCTCAACTCGAACATGTCCGGTCCCCACCTCCTTATGTGGAGATTGAGCGGCGGCAGTTAATTCCTTTTCGACTTGCCTCCTTAAGTTTGTGATGTCATTCTGGCAGCCAGACATCCTTCCACTAAGTTGGTATACGCCTGCAGGTGCAACAAGTTTGTGGCATGGTGCACAGCAAAGGCTGTGGATCCCCTTTCTGCCCGTCTTTCAGAATTCCTTCTGTTCCTTCTTTTTTTGGCCCAGCAGGGTTCTGCTCTGGGCACTTTCAAGGGCTACCTTTCTGCTATTTTAGCCTTTCATTGCTTCCTGATCAGCCCTCTTTTCAAGTCCCCTGTTGTCAATAGATTCCTCAGAGGCATTACTCATCTTTTCCTTCCTATTCCCTTTGTGATGCCACAGTGGGACTTGAATTTAATGTGCGCTCCCTTTGAGCCTCTTCAAAACTGTCCTCTTTGTCTGTTAACTTTGAAGACTGCTTTGGTTGCCATCACCTCTGCTAGGAGAGTGAGTGAGCTCCACGCTCTGTATAGCAAACTTCCTTTTCTGTCTGTCCATCTGGACAAGGTTGTTATCAGAACACGTCCATCCTTTCTGTCAAAGGTTGTCACTGCCTTTCACATTGGGCAGACCATCACTTTGCCCACCTTCTTTCTGCCTCCTTATCCTTCCAGAGAGGAAGAGAGGCTCCACCGTCTGGACACAAAACGCGCGCTGTCATTTTACCTGAATCGCACACAACAGTTCCGGGTGGATGACCAGCTTTGTTGTTTCCAAGAAATGTCGGGCAGTACACAAGCGGACTATCTCCCAATCGGTCATCTTGTGTATTAAAGACTGTTATTCTCTGGCAAAAAAGGAGCCTCCAGTGGGGCTGCGCGCCCATTCCACCAGTGCGATGGCTACCACCATGGCATTGGGACGTGATGGCTCCTTACAAGACATCTGTCAGGCAGCTACATGGGCCTCGTTGCACACTTTTACTAAGCACTATTGCCTGGACAGCCAAGTCCGGCTTCTTTGGCCGTTCTTTTCTCCAGGACTTCCTGGTGTGATCTTGGTTCACTTACCACCGGGGTTGGTATTGCTGGGGTATCTATTCAAAGGTAATAAATCTATCACTAACGAGTTTTTCAGGTGAACAAGTTACTTACCTTCGGTAACGATATATCTGTAAGAAACATTAGTTAGTGATAGGTTCCTTACCGCCCCACCCATCCTCCCCTTACAGCAAACTGATTTCTAGGGTCAAGGTCATCCCTTTCAGGGCCCTATTTTCAATGCAGCAGTCAGTATCTTGCATGGCTCTGTGTTTCTGGTGCGGAAAGTCGTGTACAGAACGGACGTCAGCATGCGAGGGTGGCGTCTAAGTAACTGCCACAACGTCATCTCCGTGACCACAACGGCGGATGCAGAGCCGCACTACGCCACCTTCCGACGCGCAGGGGTACTGCTGACAAAAACTTTCTGGATCCAGTCTGAAGCCTCGGGGTAATTATAAGGTAAGGAATCTATCACTAGTAATGTTTCTTAGATATATTGTTACCAAAGGTAAGTAACTTGTTCTTCAGGGCCATCAATCGCCAGTGGGCGGCAGGATTCACCATCACCTCCTCCACTGGTGCAAATTCTTGTCAGACAGGTGGCTTTTGCCGATAGTCCAAAGGGCCTACTTCCTCCCCTTCGAGACTTACCCCCTTAGCCATGCCACCTCAGTACCATTGAATGTCAGAGGATCATCTGGCCCTTCTCCAACAGGTAGTTATGGCTCTCTTCGCCAAGGGAGCCATCAAGCTATTTCCTACCCTAGACGTAGGTCGTGGTTGCAATTCCCAATACTTTCTGGGGCCCAAGAAGGAGAAAGGCCTGCGTACTATCTTTGATCTCAGGAACGTCTACCGCTTCCTCCTTCAGGAGAAGTTCAAAATGTTGACGCTAGCTCAGGTTGTCTGCCCTCGACCCTGGAGACTGGATGGTAGCATTGGAATTGCAGGAGGCTTCACATCACCGGCATTATCTGCGGTTCACAGTGGGCCACGAGCACTTTCAGTTTACCGTGCTTCCCTTCCACCTTACCATCAACCCTCTGTTATTGACAAAAGTGATGGCGGTGGTCACAGCTCCTCTGCGCAGGTCAGGGGTTCCAGTTTTCCCCTATCGCGACGATTGGCTGTTGAAGGTGGGCTTCGCCCCAGGCAGTCATCTCCCACCTCCATACTGTGGTGGACCTCCTGCATTCGCTAGGGTTCACTATTAACGTGCCGAAGTCACACCTGGTTCCCTCTAAGAAGCTCCTTTTCATCGGTGTGGTTCTGGACACGACACAGTTTTGGGTTCATCCTCCCGAGCATCGAGTCCGGGATATTCATGCTATGATTCCAATCATCAGCCTCTATCCCGGGTTTCGGTCAAAATGACCCTGAGGCTGCTGGGCCTCATGGCCTACTGCATCCTGCTGGTAGATCATGGCAGGTGGCACCTGAAGTTCCAGTGGGCACAGCATCAGGGGAATCTGGAATATTGCGTGCAGATGTCAGAGGGCACTGCACTTTAATTGCAGTGGTGGCTAATGAACCAGGAATGGGTCAGCGACTGATCCCTCTCCCTTCACCCAACCAGAGTACACAGTGGTGATGGATGCATCACTTCTAGGGTGGGTCAGCCACATGGGAGAGGCGGAGACCAGAGGCCTCTGGTCTCTGGCAGAGTCTGGACTCCACATCAACCTTCTGGAGCTTCGGGTGATCCGTCTTACACTAAAAACATTTCTTCCCTCTGTCCGGGGAAGAACAGTGCAGATATTCACGGACAACACTAGCACCATCTGGTACTGCAATAAACAGGGCAGAGCGGGGTCGTGGACCCTATGTTTAGAGGCTCTCCGTCTCTGGAAATGCCTGGAACATCACAGCATATCCCTGGTGATTCAACACCTGGCAGGTTCTCTGAACGCCAGGACAGACAAACTCAGCCGCAGGTGCATGATGGATCATGAATGGCCTCTTCACTCAGAGGTGGTGCAAGGTCTCTATTCTCCACCGAAGGGACCGCGCAATGTCAGCAATTCTACAGGTTGGAGTTTCTATGGCGGCACTCGCTAGGCAACGCTTTTCGTCACGTGCAGTTGCGGTCTTCTTCACGCCTTTCTACCTATACCACTTCTGCCCAGAGTGCTGAAGAAAAGCAAGCGTGACCGGGCCCAAGTAATTTTTGTGGCCCCGTATTGGGCTGGAAGAGTCTGGTATCCCGAGCTGTTACACATGGCCATCGATCCTCCAATCAGACTGCCTCTTCAGGAGGATCTTCTGTCGCAGCAGCAGGGGACGGTCCTCCACCCAAACCCAACCAGCCTCCACCTCCTTGCGTGGAGATTGAGCGGCGACAGTTGATAGCTTTCGACCTTCCTCCCAAAGTTTGTAATGTTATCTTGGCAGCCAGGCGTCCCTCCACTAAGAGGGTATACGCTTGCAGATGGAACAAATTTGTGGCATGGTGCACAGCAAAGGCTGTGGATCCCCTTTCTGACCCTCTTTCTGAGGTTCTCTTGTTCCTCCTTTCTTTGGCCCAGCAGGGCTCAGCTCTGGGCACTCTTAAGGGCTATCTCTCGGCCATTTTGGCCTTAATTAGGCTCCCTGATCAGCCTTTTCTTTTCAAGTCCCCTGTTGTTCATCTTTTTCCTCCTGCTTCCTTCGTAAATCCTCAGTGGGATTTGAACTTGATTCTTACTTATCTTATGTGCGCTCCCTGTGAGCCGCTTCATAACAGTCCTCTCAGACTTCTTACTTTAAAGACTGCCTTTCTCCTTTCTGGTTGCCATCACCTCTGCTTGGAGGATGAGTGAGCTCCAAGCTCTTTCTTCGAAGCCTCCTTTCCTGGGTTTTCATCCTGACAAGGTTGTCCTAAGAACCAGCATTTCTACTCTTCCCAAGGTGGTGATTTCTTTCCACATTGGTCAAACCATCACTTTGCCCAGCTTTTTTCCGCATCCTTCTAAGGAGGAAGAGAGGCTCCACCGTGTGGATCCAAAACGTACGCTTTAATTTTATTTGGATCGCACCAAGCAATTCCGGGTGTATGACCAGCTCTGTCTGCTACATGGGCGCCAAAAAAGGTTGGACCTTGCAGAAATGGACCATCTCTAAGTGGGTCATTTTGTGCATTAAAGCTTGCTACTCTTTGGCAAAGGAGGAGTCTCCGGTGGGATTGCACACCCACTCTACCAGGGCGAAGGCAGCTACCATTGCTTCGT
The DNA here is from genome assembly GCF_964261635.1 of Lissotriton helveticus. NCBI lineage: Eukaryota > Metazoa > Chordata > Amphibia > Caudata > Salamandridae > Lissotriton > Lissotriton helveticus. The sequence continues at coordinate 951,919,021 of NC_136069.1, forward strand.
TACGGGGAGTCCCCCTCAATGACATCTGTCAAGCAGGCATCTCTGCACACGTTCACAAAACACTACTGCCTGGACAGCTAAGTCCTGAGAGACGGCTTCTTTGACCGTTCTGTTCTCTAGGACTTTCTGGTGTGACCTTGCTTCGCAGACCCACCTCCGGGGTTTGTATTGCTGGGGTATCTATTCTAAAGGTAAGGAATCTATAACTAATTGTTTCTTTCAGAAGAACAAGTTACTTGACTTCGGTAACAATATATCTGTAATCAACATAGATTAGATATAGATTCCTTACCGCCCCCCATATCCTCCCTGTTCTGCGAACTGACTTCTAGGGTCAGGGAATACCTTACAGGGCTCGTTGTACACAAGTGGTCAGTGGCTTGCATGGATCTGCGCTTCTGGCATGGAATGTCATGTAAAAGAACTGACGTCAGTGCGCGTTGGCGACGTCGTAAGTAGCTACCGCGACGTCATTCTGGCGACCAAGACGCCAAGGACAAATGCGGAACCGACCGACGCCACCTTTCGGCGCGCAGAGGTACTGCTGACAAAAAAATCCTCCGGATCCAGTCTGAAGCCTGGGGGTAATTCTAAATTTAAGGAATCTTTAACTAATCTGTCTTCTACAGATATATCGTTACCGAAGTTAAGTAACTTGTTAGTTTGTCTCTTCCTTTTGCCACAAGGGCGTAAGTGTCTCACTCAAAAGTTGTTTTTTTGAGATATCAAAGCAATATCACGGTGGTCGAAGACTGAATACACAGGCATGATGGAACTAAAAGTGTGTTAGGGAGAGATGTTGCAATCCGGATTAACAGTAGGTAAGGTAATCTGACCTTTAGTACTTTCTAGACTTTGTCTACTATGACCCTGTTGTTTTTGACTGACAACCATTACCTAAAACAACAAATGGATGGAATGCTGAACAAATCTAACATTCGCCCCAGTCACAGATATGAGTTTAATCCATTCTTTTTCACCACGCCACACCAGTTTGGACCAAGCCATATCCACTCAGCCTTGACCCTGCTTCCCATGGTAACAGTTCAGCCCGAACTGCTAGGCCAGGTCCACCCGGGACTGGAAACCAGCTTCCTGGGATGGGTTTCGAGGTATCATCCCTCATCAGCCCGCCAAACTTGAATCTAGTGGCACAGTGAGCATGGGACCCATGCCTGGCATACCTTTCTCTCTTAGGGCAACAGTAAAAACAACAAATGTACGGAATGGTGAACTAATAAACATTCATCCCCCAGTCACAGATGTGGGTTTAATCCATTCTTTTTTGCTCACCACACCACCCTAGTTTGGACCTCGCCATATGCAAATCAGTCTTGACCCTGCTTACCATGGGAACAGTCCTCCCTGGACTGGAAGCAAGCATCCTGGGACCAGTTTCGGCTGACGAGGGACGACACCCTGAAACCGGTCCCAGTCTTAAACTGCTAACCCAACTTTGCCATTTAAAGTAATGGCAAAGCCAAGTCCTCCCTTTTTAGTACATAAGTCACCCCTAAGATAGGCCTAGTGAACCGGAAGGCAGGGTGCTAAAAAATGGTCGTTTTTATTGTGGAAAAGGTTAGTAGCCCAGTTGGCGAATACAGAGTTGCAGGCTGCCACAGCAGTCCTGCTAACGTCTGACTGAGACTACTAAAGTTGATACTTCAAGGTATCAAATAACTCTTTACATTTAGCCCAACTTGAAGCCCAAGTCAAAATTATTATAACTTGGGGTGCACAACATTTTTTTATGTCAAACTGTTTATTGAATGTTATAAGTGGTACAAGAGTACGATGACAACAGACAAAAATGTATATGCCATTCTGCATAATAGTAAAGCAATGCTGATAGTGACAGTTGCTAAAGACAAGGCTCCATGAACATCTCAAATACAGTTTGATAAATGTTATAAGTTGGTTAATCAATTAAAGCAGGTAAAGTACCTTATACCCCCCCTCCCCCTTTGCCAGTAAATAGCGAGAAGTATTCCATGCAGGGTGATTGATTTAAAGAAAGCACAGGCAATATACTAGGAGGTGGGGCAGTCATTGAGCCAGAGATCCTGGTGGAACCCGCAGTTGTCAGGAGGGTGACCACCAGTATGCAGAGTAGGATCAAAATTGGAATAAATGTAATGCTTTTGTGCGAGTCGGGCATACTGTAAGCTGCAAACCCTCATATAGAAAGGAGACCAGTGGATCACATTTGTATTCAAACTTTTTATACATATCTTGTAGGATCCGTCATCCTTTCCATCGTTAGTGCCTGCCCAAGTCTGGCATGCCATTGTGTAAGTGTAGGGGCTGTGGTCTACTTCCTTGCCACTGCTAGGTTCGTCTTAGCAGCTCCCAGACCGTGCCATAAAATAGAAAGGTTGCTTGAGGTTTGGTATTTTAAGGAGTCCTCCCGCTGCCCTAAGAATACAAAGCCGAGAGAGGTCAGAATTGAGTATCCCAATATAGTTTTGGTTTGTGCTTATATTTCCACCCAGAAAGGTTGTATCGTTGGACAGTCATACCATATCTGCCTGAAATCACCTCGCAGACTGCATCCTCTAAGTCCTGCCATTTCTCGTCAGGTATGGGATTTCCGAGTTTATTCGCCCACAATTGCACGTGACTTGGTGTATTCGAGGGGAAAGTATTAAGTAGGTGCAAGTAAAGAAAGAAAATATCACCTTTAGCTCCACTTGCTTGCCTTACAAATCTCTCAATTAGAGTAAGTTCCCTGGTGGACGATTGGCGTACTGTAATACCCAATGTTGAAGTTGTATGTAGTGGTATCTTTCATTACTAGGATGCCCAAAGTCTCGTTGACATTGTTATTAGGACATTTCCCTCCCATGAAAAAGATCGGAGAGGACAAGTCATCCCCCCCTCGCTTCCCTCCAGAGATCAAAGGGGTGTGAGGGCTAGAGGTACATCCGGATCTGAAAGAATCACAAAGTGATAGAATCCTTACCTTAGAATTACCCCCAGGAAACTTTTCGTCAGCAGTACCCCTGCGCGTCGGAAGGTGGTGTCGTTTGGCTCCGCATCCATCGTTGGTGACGCAGTCGCCGAGATGACATTGTGGCAGCTACTTAGATGTCGCCCACTCGCGCGGACATCAGTTCTTTTTTTTTTTTCGTGCCAGCAAGCGCAGATCCGGAGAGCGCGGTACCCCCAGTCATTTTTTGACTGAGTTTTTTTAGGCTTTTTGTCTGTTTTTTCGAGTCGATTGATGCCTGGTGTCGTAGGGATGCCCGGTTTCAAGTCTTGCGGGGACTGTCCTCGGAAGATGTCGGTAGCCTACCAGCGCCACATGTGTCTCTATTTTATTTATTTATTTTGAAGGTTTTGTAGAGCGCGAACAAGATCCTTGCGGATATCGGAGCGCTTTCTAGTATTCAGAATTGCATAATACATAGGGAGAAGAATGACAAATTAAAACAGATAATAAGAATTGCGCAAGGGATAATAATAAGGGTGCAGAATACAATACGTGGTGACAAGAAACATGGGATAACATTAAAATCAGAGATCAAGAACAGTAGTAGAAAACTTAACGTGAATGTCTCAAATTCTTACGTTCCATGGCAGGATATCGCTCCTAGGGAGAGTGGAAGGACCTCCCCATATGGGCAGAATTATTCTTCGGATAGGTTTAGTGTCTAGTCATGTAAATTTTGCCATGAGGATCGCTTTTACTTCCTTTTTGAAGGAGACGGTGGAAGAGTTCAATCTGGTTTATGGGGGAAGAGAGTTCCAAATCCTAGGTGCCATTCCTGAAAAGGTTTGTTTATATGTTTTTTTTTGTTGAATCTTTGAGGTTTTAGAAGTAGGTTGTTGGCCCCCCTGGAGGACCTAGACACGTCGGAGATTGTCAGTTTCTGAGCAAGGTAGATGGGAGCCATGTGGTGTAAGGCCTTGTGTGTCATGCATGCTATTTTTAGATGAATTCTAGCTTCAAGCGGGAGCCAATTCAAGGATTTAAGATCAGGGGAGATGTGGGAGCTTCTTCTCGATCCCGGGATGAGTCTTGCTGCTGTGTTTATTGAGGCTCTCAGGGGGGCTGTGATGACTTTTGGAAGGCCGCAAAGCGAGACACTACCATAATCCACTCGAGGGATAACTAGCGCTTGTACAGCTGTCTTGAAGTCATTGGCTGGCAGGAAGGGCTTTAGCTTCCTCAAAATGTTGATCTGGAAGTTTGCTCCCTTTGTGGCGTTGCTAATGTGTTTCTGCATAGAGAGATTACTGTCTAGGGTTATACCCAAGGATTTTGCAGAGTCAACGATAGTGGGTTGAACGTTAAATGCGGTGATATGTTGGATTAGGTCTTGCATAGCAGGGATATTAGCAGGTGGAGCAATAAGGAGGAATTCGGTTTTTAAAGCTTTCAATTTGAGGTGATTTTGTGCCAACCAGTTTTGGGTATTCTTGAGTGTGGTATTAAGCGGTTTAATATTTTCTAAGGTATTGATCTTACGATAACGTTGTGTATCATCGGCATACATATGATATTGCACGTTAGACTCCTGTAGCATTACAGTGAGTGGCTCCATAAATAGGTTAAAAAGTGTCGGTGATAGAGAAGATCCTTGTGGGACACCCAGCCTTACTGGGGCTGGCTTGCAAAGGTTGTTGTTGATCTTGAATTGTTGTGTGCGGTTATGTAAAAAAAAGGCAAACCAATTTAATACTACTCCAGATAGACCCATCCTACAGTTGAGAAGATCAATCAGATTCTCGTGTTTGACGGTATCGAAAGCTGAGGATAGGTCTAGAAGAATGAGAAGCAAGATCGGTTCTGGTCAAGGATTTGTTGCGCATCATCTATGTGCGTCATGGCTGATTCCGTGCTGTGAACTGCTCTGAAGGCTGATTGATGAATGTTAAGAAGGTCAAAATGGGCAATATGCTTAGTCAATTGTTGGTGTACGCATTTTTCAAGTAATTTGGCTAAGGTGGGGATATTGGAAATAGGACGGTAGTTGTTAAGATCAGTGGGGTCGCAGTGGGTTTCTTTAGGATGGGTGAAACCTGTCCGACTTTGAGGGCATTTGGGATGCATCCTTGATGCAGTGAAGTATTAACGATTTTGGCCATAACGGAAGAAGCCACGATATTAGGTCTTTGACAGCGTTCGCGGGAAGTGGATCGATGAGGTGGTTGGAAGGTTTGAGGACATTGAGAATCTTTCCTATGGCCTCTTCAGTGTAGGTGTGAAAGAAGGACCATGTTGCTTAGTTTTTCAGATCATACTTTGAGAGGATTTCGAGTGGAGAAGCAGGAATAGAAGGAGGGTTATGCATAGGTGGTAGCGAGCACAGTAAACGATCATTTAGGAGATCAGTCTCGATGTTGATTGTCTTCTGAGTAAAGAAGGCAGAGAATTGTTCACAATTGGGTTGCGGGTGGTCTGAATTATGTAGCCGTAGAGGTGCATCCTTAGATTGAGATTTGATTCGTTTAAAAAGCTTTTTAGGGCGATTTTTAGCTTGGTCTAGTTGTTGGCTAAAGAAGTCAGCTTTGGTGCGCTTGATCTTTTTGTAATAAGCATTTCTTTTTTCCTTAGTAATTTAAGGTGAATAGAGGACGGGACTGATCTCCAGTTATGTTCAAGGGTCTAGAGAGATCGTCTGTCTTCATTGAGTAGGCCATTATACCACGGTTTTGAGTCTTTAGTGGAAATTCTCTTAAGTTGAAGGGGGGCAACCTCGTTCATAATAGAGGTCATAGAGTTGAGGTCTTTGACGTCTGAGATGCCAGCAGGTGGCAATAGCAGGTTGCAGGTTGCTACAGGTAGTGAGTTTGGGTTGAGGCGTTTCAGGTCTCTTTTCCGTACCTTTGGTTTTGTGACTTGAACTGAGTTAAATTTGACTGTTTCTTTGATGAAGAAGGTGATAATATGATGGTCGGACCAGTCACAGGGTTATATCGATTCCAGCTGAATGACGTTACTTTTGGAGATAATTAGATCCAAGGTTGATTCTTCTTGTGTGGGGCTATTGCAGGTTTGGGTAAGGGCACAACCACGACCCCAAGTCTTGCCCTGAATGCCGGACCATGGCACTGAAGACTTAACAGGAGCATGAAAGTTGCTTGAAGTCGGCAGTCAGCTCCGCGCCTCTCAAGGTCCCGGTCCTGTGGGAGGTCGATCAGTCGCGGAGTCATCACCATCATTCGTCGGGATCGAAGTCTTCGCACTCTGGGTTAGGTAAGACGAAGCACAAGCTGTCAAAGAAGCATCAACGCTCAACGACTTTGCCTCGCCCTTTGCGGCTGAGGCTGAGCATGGTGCCTACCCTGCGGGTCCTGCAGAGCCTACGGTGTCGCCGTCGGCCCCTCCGCCCTTCCCGGGTCCGTCAGCGACTCCGACCCAGCTGCAGGAATTTCTGTCAGCCATGGCCCACCTCTTTGGACTCGCCGGCCCGACTGGGGGACCTCACTCTTCACTTTCGGCGGCTCCGGCCTCGCTGTCTGCCCCGGCCTCAGGGCCCCCAAGGATCCAGGCCTGGATCCCGGTCAACGCTGTTTGACCTCGTTACACCTCCACCGACCCCACCTGCACCACCTCCAATTTCGCCTGTGGCACCAGACTTCGCCCCCGGCACCACACGACGTCGCCCCTGATTTCAGACCCCATGTGGACACGGAGCCTGAACCGCCTAGCTCGAAGCCGATGGGGCCTTTCCACCCCTGTGTCCAGCCTCCTTATTTTAGGCCTGTTTACTAGCCTTTGGAGGAAGGGGAAGACTGGGAGGGGTCTGAGGAACCTCTCACAGCTCAGTGTGAGTATGACCCGGACTGGGCAGAGGAACTGCGGGATGCCAGTGGTCTGGGCACTCCTCCTGACCTTGGCATGCTCACTCTTCCTACCTTGGCTACGGAGGAAGGTGCAAGTTACGCAGTGCTGCTGTTGCCATGGAAGGGGCGCGCCAACACATTCTTTTCAGAGCCAGGGGCTGCAGCAGCGGCAGTCTCGGTGCGGCCGCGGACGGGGGACCCGAAGGCGCTGGTTAGGGGGTCAGCGGGCGTGTCAGTCAACTTCAACCCCGGCCATCACTGCCCCAAAACCTTCCTAGTCAGGTCTTTCAGGCCCAAGAAACGCCAGTGGATGGCAGGATTCGCCATAATCTTCCCCCACTAGCACACCATCACTTCGGACAGGTGGGTTTTACAAATAGTCTGAAGGGGCTACTCCCTCCCCTTCGAGACTACCCCTTCAGCCATTCCACCCCAGTACCACCGCATGTCGGGGGATCATTGGTCGGAAGTAGGACATGGTTGTTATTCCCACTACTTTCTGGTGCCCAAGAAGGACAAGGGCCTGCGTCCTATCTTGGACCTCAGGGACGTCAATCGCTTTCTCCGGAAGGAGAATTTGAAGATGCTAACTCTGGCTCAGGTCTTGTCTGCTCTCTGCCCTGGAGACTGGATGGTAGCGTTGGACTTGCAGGACGCATATTTCCACATTCCCGCCCTGCCGCCCACCGGTGTTACATGTGGTTCACAGTAGGCTGAGAGCACTTTCAGTTTACCGTGATCCCCTTTGGCCTTACCAGTGCCCCTCGGGTGTTCAGGTAAGTGATGGTGGTGGGCGCAGCTCATCTGCGCAGATCAGGGGTTCCAGTCTTCCCCTATCTCGACGACTGGCTGTTGAAGGCGGGCTCGCCCTAGACAGTCGTCAGCCACCTCCAGACTACGGCCGACCTCCTGCATATGCTGGGGTTCTCCATCAATGTGCCGAAGTCGCACCTCTGTCCCTCTCAGAAGCTCCTCTTCATCGGAGCAGTTCTAGATTCGGCGCAGTTGTGAGTTTATCCTCCCGAACAGCAGGTTCGGGATATTCAGGCTCTGATTCCGATCTTTCAGCCTTTATCCCGAGTCTCGGTCAGGTTGACGCTGCAGGTTCTGGGGCTGATGGCCTCTGCATCCTTCTGGTGCATCACGCCAGGTGGCAGATGCAGGCTCTGCAGTGGGACCTGAAGTTTCAGTGGGCCCAGCATCAGGGCAACTTGTCCGACCATGTCTTGATCTCGGAGGGCACTGCAAGTCCGTTGCAGTGGTGGCTCACGGACCGCGATTGGGTCAGCGGCAGATCCCTCTCCCTACCCCAACCGGAGCATATAGTTGTGACGGACGCGTCCCTCCAGGGCTGGGGGGGCCACATGGGAGAGGCGGAGATCAGAGGCCTCTGGTCTCCGGCGGAGTCCCAGCTCCACATCAACCTTCTGGAGCTGCGGGCGATCCGACTTGCACTGAAGGCATTCCTCCCCTCTGTCCGTGGGAGTGTAGTGCAGGTGTTCACGGACAACACCACCATGTGGTACTGCAACAAACAGGGCAGGGTGGGGTCGTGGACCCTATGCCAGGAGGCTCTGCGCCTCTGGCAGTGGCTGGAACATCAGGGCGTGACCCTGGTGGTTCAAGACCTGGCAGGTTCCCTGAATGCCAGGACGGACGAACTCAGCCGTCTGTGCATGATGGATCACGAATGGCGTCTGAACTCTGACGTGGCGCAAGGCCTCTTTCAGCAGTGGGGAGAGCCTTGGTTAGATCTATTCACCACAGAAGAGAATGCGCAAGGTCACCCATTCTGCGCGTTAGCATTTCCCAGGCGGCTCTCGCTCGGAGTCGCTTTTCGTCGCGAATGGAGTTGCGGTCTGATGTACGCCTTTCCACCTAAACCACTTCTGCCCAGAGTGCTGAAGAAGATCAGGCGCGACCGGGCCCAAGTCATCCTTGTGGCTCCGGACTGGGCACGAAGGTATTGGTATCCCGAGCTACTCAGCATGTCAGTCGATTCCCCCCCCCATTCGTCTGCCTCTTCAGGAGGACCTTCTGTCGCAGCAGCAGGGGAACGGTCCTCCACCCGAACCTGTCCAGCCTCCACCTCCATGCGTGGAGATTGAGCGGCAGCAGTTGAGGCCATTTGACTTGCCTCCTGAAGTCTGTGATGTCATTCTGGCATCCAGGCGTCCCTCCACAAAAAGGGTATACGCCTGCAGGTGGAACAAATTTGTGGCATGGTGCACAACAAAGGCTGTGGATCTCCTTTCTGCACCTCTTTCAGAGGTTCTCCTCTTTATTCTTTCTCTTGCCCAGCAGGGCTCTGCTCTGGGCACTATCAAGGGCTACCTCTCTGCCATTTTGGCCTTCTTACGGCTTCCTGATCAGTCTTCTCTTTTCAAGTCCCCTGTTGTAAATAGGTTCTATAAGGGCATCACTCGCATGTTTCCTCCTGTTCCTTTCGTGATGTCTTAGTGGAACTTGAACCTTGTTCTGACTTACTTGATGTGCGCTTCTTCCGAGCCTCTTCACAATTGCCCTCTTCGTCTTCTAACTCTTAAGACTGCATTCCTGGTTGCCATCACCTCTGCTAGGAGAGTGAGTGAGCTCCAGGCTCTTTCTTCTAAACCTCCTTCCCTTTCTGTCCATCCGGATAAGGTTGTTTTAAGAACGCGTCCCTCTTTCCTGCCCAAGGTAGTCACAGCCTTCCACATCGGGCAGTCTGTCACCTTGCCCACCTTCTTTCCGCCTCCGCATCCCTCGAAAGAGGAAGAGAGGCTCCACCGTCTGGGCCCAAAACGTGCGCTCTCTTTCTATCTGGACCGCACGTGCCAGTTCCGGGTGGATGACCAGCTCAATGTTGGTTACGTGGGCGCAAAGAAGGGATGGGCGGTTCTGTAGTAGGGGATCTCTGTGTAGAGTCATAATCTAGTGAATAGTCCCGCCCATCTGCGTGGACCCCGGAGCAATCAAAAATAATCTCTTAAGGTGTCGAAAAATGCAGAACTGCACAGACACTTAAGAGAGAATTGAAGACAGATAATGCAGCCTATATCACAGGCTACACTGTCCAGTACTTCAACTAGAAATTCCACCAAAAATCCACAAACAGCTAAGCCTGTCCAGATTTCCCTTGCTTTAACAGCAAAAACCCTCTGGAATGATAGAGAGGAAGACATGGACAGACACGCCACATAGGCTGCCATTATGTGGCTCTGAACAGGATACTGTGCCTTTATGAGAACTTTCCAGAACTTCACAGTATCCCAGAATACACTGCAGGTCCCTTTTACTTTCAGTTCTTTTTTCCGGCTCCTGCTAGCAGGACCTTGGAGCATTGAGCTCTCCCTTTTGGGATTTGTTTTGTGATTTTCTCACTTTTTCAAGTGTTTCTTGGTGCTTTTTCAAAGCACTTTGGTTATCTCTTCTTTGTGTGCTTTTGGGGCAGTCTTTTTGTCGAATATTCCAGCCTTATTTGACAAATGCCCGGAGTGTTCCAGGAAGAAGGCCAAGACTGACCCACACGAGGTTTGCATCCTCTGCCTTCCCTCCTCTCATACCCCAGAGGAGTGTGAGATTTGCCAGGGATTTACCACCAGGACCCTGAGAGACAGACAGACAGAAGATCAGGCTCCAAAGAATGGAGGAGAGAAGACTGCAAGCACGAGGTGGGTCTGGGCAGGCTTCTGCTGCCCGTGCTGAGGCCTCTGGGGGGCTCCCCAGGGGCAGGAAGTCCAGCAAGCGTCCCCATTCTCTGTCGGCGTCGATTGCACCGACGACGGCGTCGAGAGGGATGACTACAGTCTGTTCCCCATCTCCCCAGGGCTCTGGGTCGAAGCGGCGTCGACATTCGGCATCGAGGGTACTGAACAGACCGCCGTAGAGATCACCGGTGACGGTTTCGTCGGCGTCGAGGACTCGACGTCGAGAGGTGGCCCGGCGTCGGCGCTCGCCGTCGTGGCGACACCACCGTTCGCCGCCGGTGAAAAGGAGAAGGTCGTCGTCGAGGGGATCCTCGGCGTCGAGGGGGCGATCGCCGTCTAAGCACAGGAGATCGCCGTCGAGGCACAGGAGGCCTTCGAGGTGCCGGAGAATGACGTCGAGGCGATTGAGGTCGCCGTCGAGGCGGAAGCGTTCGCCGTCGAGGGACAGGCGTTCGCCGTCGAAGAAGCACAGCTCGACGTCGAGGGGCCGTCGGGTCACCGTTCTTCGACGCAGGAACGGCGCAGAAGGGGTTTGGGCGCCAGGAGTCAGTCTGGCAGGCGTCAAGTGCCTAGGAGAGACTCTCCCACATCCCAGCCTGATAAGGAGGGCGGGTCACCGGGCTCGGTGTACTCCGTTGTGTATACCCCTCCGAAGCCGAGGAGAGTAACGCCTCCCCCTCCGCCTCCTTTACCAAGAGGACTTCCTCCGCTGGTCCCTACCCCGCCTCCTCTACCATCTCCGCCTCAGCCTCAACCTCAGCTGCCGGTTGACAAGCCTCCCCCGCTTCCTCCGAGGTCGGTGTCCCTGCCCAGGTATCCGACTCCTCCGAAGGGGACCCCTTGGCCGAGGGCCCCATCCAAGCCCAAGTCTCCTGTCTCGGTGGAACCGGCAGGGCGACCGAAGCCACGGAAGTCGCGATCCCGCTCCGGACGGAGAGGGAGGTCGCGCAGTCGTCACAGGTCCTCTACGAGGTCAAGACGGCGCCACAGGAGGCGCGGATCACGGTCCCACACTTACTCTTCCAGAACCAGGTCCTACTCCCCGACCTTGTCAGACTCTCCGGGGACGAGGGTGTCTCCCGTGGATGACATCAGCACTTTCCAGGATGTTCTCCTGAGGGGTGCAGCAAAATTGGGAATCACGGTGACGGCTCCAACACCTATGACGTCCGTGATCTTTGAGACACTTCACAAGAAGCATTTGTCTCGCCCTCTACTACCGCTCGTGCCAGGCTTGGTAGGGCCAGCGAAGGAGCTGTTCCTCATGCCTGCAGTGACGAGAGCCGCTCCATCCCGTCTTCTTAAGAAGTACAGGGCCCCGGATTCCGACCCGGCTTTTCTGAGGATTGACCCGATTCCGGACTCCGTTATAGTGACGGCAGCCAGAAAATAACATTCTACCTCCCCATCTTCTATCGATGCCTCCGGATATGGAGAGCCGATGGATCGACTCCAATGGCAGGAAGGCCTGTGGGACGGCCTCTACGTCCATGAAGACTGCGAGCGATGCGGCTATGCTAGGGCGTTATGATCGGGCCCTTTGGGAATCCCTCCAGCAGTTCGCGGAACTCCTGCCACGAGATAGGAGGGAGGATTTCCTGGAGATCCTGAAGGAAGGGATGCTGGTATCGAACCAGGTCATCTGCGCGGCAGCTGATGCCTCTCTTTTGGCGGCCCATGGGTATTGTCATTGGATTAACCAGCGACGCCATGCCTGGCTCAGGCTCACATCACTCAAGCCGGAGGCCCAGCAGCGAGTGGCAAATCTGCCCTTCTCGGGGGAGGCCCTGTTCGGGAAACATGCAGATGATGAGATGGCCCGCATGAAGGCGGAGGCCGAGACTCTGACGGCTGTGGGCTTCGAGAAGCCCAAAGAAAAGAAAGCCTACCGCCCGTTCCAGAGACGGTTCGGGGCACAGGGTAGAGGGCGAGGACAGGCTTCGGGACAGCAGCAGCAGTTCCGGAGGCCCTTCCAGAAGCGCCAGAAGGGTAGAGGAGGTCAGCAGCCCTCTACAGCGAACAAGGGCGCGGCCGGGTCTCGACCCTGAGCTGTTACTTCCCCTACATCCGTTACCCGCTCCGGTGGGGGGAAGCGTTCGATTTTTTTCTGGCAGAGTGGAGAAAAATTACTCCGGGCAAGTGGGTGCTGAATATTGTTTGCAATGGATACAGTCTTCGGTTCACCAGCCCGCCTCCATCAATTCCATCGGTCAGCTCGCAGTTTCAGCTGCGTGAGCTCCAGGCGGAGGCCGATATCCTTTTAAGGAAAAGGGCGATAGAAGACGTACCTCTGTCTCAAAGAGGGACAGATCTGTACTCCCGGTTCTTCCTGGTTCGCAATAAGGACAAGAACGAGTTCAGGCCCATTCTGGATTTGCGACAGGCAAACAAGTGGATTCGCAGAGAGAAGTTTTGCACGCTGTCGTTGCATCAGATTTATCCTCAGCTGGAACGGGGAGACTGGCTGTGTGCCATAGACCTACAGGATGCATACTTCCATGTGCCCATTGCACACAAACACAGGAAGTTCCTGCGATTCCAAGTCGGCGCCAATCATTATCAGTACACAGTACTGCCATTCGGACTGAAGTCTGCGCCCAGAACATTCTCGAAGTGCATGGCAGTGGTAGCCGCACACCTACGGAAGAACAAGGTGTTTGTCTACCCGTACCTGGACGATTGGTTGATCAAGGCCTCCTCCTTCTCGGAAGCACAAGCACACTTCCAGAAGACGTGCGTGTGAGAAGTTGGCCTGATATATGATGCTCACTAGTTCTAGTGATCACCCTGTATCAGTCCAAACAACCCTTATGGTGATTGGTTGTAAGTCAACCTTATAGACCAGCTATCCTAATGGTAGCATGGACAAAGCAGTCTTAGGCTAAACTCTTTTGGCATGTGAAGCAAGCTGTTTTACCACAATATAACCCCTTGAATACCAGATGAAAGGACACCACACAGGTTGTTATGAAAATAAACAGTATATTTATTAATAACAACACCTCTGAACTCTTTATGAGGTCAGAGGGCTAAGCACATGCCAATCTCTTACGAAAAATACGATAAGTTGCACAAAATTACAATGGTGCCCTAGGGGCACGGCAAACCATATACTAAGTAAATGGTATAAGGAAGTCGATAGAAGGAATGGAGCTGTCCAGAGGCTGTAGGATCGTTGGGACCACGCTACCCTAACTTTAGGTAAGTAATAGGAGGCCCACGGAACACGTGTGCAGAGTGTGAACTCACACGCGAGATGCATAACAACGTCTATGGACAGTACAGTTCAAGAAAAAGGTAAGTACGGACAATCCTGACTAGTTAGGACTAAAACGACTGTGGAACTGGACACTAGGAGAGTCAAGCTACCCTTGACCACCGAAATGCTCTCGTTACCTCACCCACGGGGTGCATAGGTGCAAAGTCGTGTCGGGTTTCGGCGTTGAAGTCTATGGAGCCTGGAGGAAAATATGCTGCAGGCGACCAGGAGGAAGATGTCCGGTGTGATCCAAGGGTGGATCAGTGATGCTGAAGACCTGAAAGCAGAGGGTACAATGTTCAAAGTCACTAGCCAGTGACTGAAGTGGAACCAGGAAGGAACCAGAGGCTGTCGTCGTGATCAGGTGAAGAGTGGACGCTTGTCTCTGCAGCCACGTGGACCAGGAGGTGTCTTCGATGACAGGATGGAGGCACGAGTTGTCCCACGCAGGCTCTCGCTGTCGGCGGTGTCGGATCCGGATTTGGAATCAACAGGCCTTGGCAAAGGCAACCCACGCGGTGAGTGGAAACGGCGTCTGGAGTAGACCAGGAGGGTCGAGGGTGCTCCTCTTTTGGAAGGGAGCAAGGGCCAGTCTGCAGCAACCAGACCAGCAGTGAAGATTTCAAGGTTCGTCGTCTAGGAGGCCACTAGCCAGCCGGCAAGTGACCAGACAACGCGTCGAGCAGCAAACCAGCAGAAGGGCCCCGCGCAGATCTCGTGGAAGCTGGAGGGCTGATCTTCGGTGCAGGAGCTGCTCGGGCTGGGGCTTCTTAGTCCCCAAAGCACTTGGTTGAGTTTACCTCAGAAGTCGTGCTGGAAGCGAAGTGCAGTTTCTTTCAAGATGGCCGGTCCCACGTGTCTCGTCGCACCCACGGGTCTCAGCTTTGCTGCAGATGTGAGTTGAGGTCGGTGAGGTCTGGGAATCCGGGTCTCGTCGGGCTCTGAAGTCTGGATCCTCGAGGGAAGACGACAAAGTGAAGCCTGCTAGACGCTTGATGGTGCCTGCAGTTGCAGGGTGGACACTCCTTGCCCACAATGGAGATTTCTTCAGTCTTCTGTGGAGCAGAACGTCGAAGTCCAGAGTTTCTTCTTGTAGAGTAGTTCAGGATTAATCTAATTTGGAATGGGATCAGCTCCTACCTTTATCCTGCTAAAGGGGGCTGTACTGGTGACTTGGTCCCTCCCCTGGGTGGGACCAGGAAGGGGGGTGGTTACACCCCCTATCCGTTGTCCGGTTTCGCGCCAGAGCTGGGGCAGGGATGCCCCAGCAACTGGTTTGAACCGGTGTATGCACAGGACACCTTGTGTGCCCCAGGCATGTCTCATTCCTTTCAGGCCTCCCTACCTCAATACACAAAATCCTGTCTGGGGTGGTGCTAGCACCTCCCAAGGCAGGAAACCCTTTGTCCAAGCCTCCCTCGCTGGAAGGACTCCCAGCAGCAGGAGGTCAGACTTGTGTCTGTGGTGGCAGCATCCATTTTGTGATGCGAAGGCTCGAGTTAACTTTAACCGGGGTTCACAGTTACATACATGTCGTGTCCCTCTAGAAGGGTGGAATGCTACCCCCGTCGCCAGAATTGGCGAGCGGGTAGTATTCCAATTCGTATAACACCTTACTCAACATGTTTTGATAATGCTATACCAAAGTTAGCATTTAACCACGAGGATTATAATGCACTTAAGAGTATATGGTATAGCGTTATCATGGAACAGCTATTAGGACTTGGTTCCACAAGCTGCAGACGGGCTCAGCTCATGCCAGAGCACCATCTCACATAATTCCAAGCACTCTGCCTTCAGGATTGATAAGGCCTGCCATAGGAGTGACTGATAGGAATATATGTGTCCATTTTAGGGTTAGATATAGGTATACCATATGTACAGCAAAGGGTGATTACACCACCTTGCCCCAGCTGTTGTGCAGCCAGTTGTGTGTTTACATGGCCAGCCAGGGGTGGCATAATACATGCTTCAGCCCCTGGTAGGCCCTGGGTACACCTATGCCCTGGGTACCTAAGGTACACTGTACAGGGACTGATAAGGTGGCCCAGTACCAATTGGTAAATGCACCTAAAGTACATGGTTGTCAATTTAGAGAGAGAACAGCTAGGCTGTGGGTCTGATTAGCAGGCCCACAGCCAGGGAAAGTCGTAAACCAGTGAAGCAAAAAGCAAAAATCTGGGGTGACCATAGGATTGCAGACCCCACTCTCCTACAGTGCGTTCTCTTGAACAAGCTGGGGTTGCACATCAACATGTCCAAGTCTGTCCCGACTCCAGTCCAGTGCATACAGTACTTGGGAGCCTCCATCAATACGCTGTCAGCAAGCGTGTCTCCTTCGGAGGAGCGACGGTTATCACTCCTTCGGAAGGCTCAGGCTCTTATGAACACTCCATCTACAACAGTGAGGACGGTGTCTTCTCTACTGGGGTCGATGGCCTCCTGTATCTTCCTCACGCCACACGCACGGCTGCACATGAGACCATTGCAGGAGTGCTTGGAGGATCAGTGGGATCAGAAGAAAGGATCTTGGGACGACAGGATACGACTGTCTCTGCATGCTCTTCAGTCTCTGAAGTGGTGGTGTTCAGCGGAGAATCTCCTCTGAGGGGTTCCCTTCCACAAGTACATTCCCACGCAGACTATCGTGACGGATGCGTCGCTCCACGGCTGAGGGGCGCACTCCGGAGAGCTACAGATTCAAGGGACCTGGTCCCCGACGGAGTCCACGTACCACATCAATTTCCTGGAACTCAGAGCTGTTCACTTGGTGCTGAACGCCTTCCTTCCGTCCTTCCAGACCAACTCTCTGCTTGTGCAAACGGACAATACGACCACGATGTATTACCTCAACAAGCAGGGGGGCGTGCCCTGTCGCAGGAGGCACAGGCGATCTGGCACTGGCTTCTGGCCAGAGGACTGACTATAACGGCTACCCATCTGCCAGGTGTGCAGAATGTTCAGGCAGAGGCACTGAGCAGACTGATTCAAGAAAACCACGAATGGGTCATAAACGACGAAGTACTAGGAGAAGTCTTCGCAAGGTGGGGGACTCCTGACGTAGATCTGTTTGCCACCGCCGACAACAGCAAATGCCGAGACTTCGCCTCCAGGTACTACCAGCCGGGGACGCTGGGGAATGCATTATGGATCAACTGGTCGAACAGCTTACTGTACGTTTTTCCACCCATTCCCCTGATTCCGACGGTGCTCATCAAACTGTCCCGGTCCAGGGCGCGGATGATCCTGATTGCCCCGGAATGGCCCAGGCAGTGGTGGTTCACGGACCTGCTTCACCGGTCTCTCCTTCCTCACATACGGCTGCCGTGCAGGCCGGACCTTCTCACGAAGTTCGGGGGCAGATGTTGCACCCCAACCTCTCGTCTTTGAGTTTGGCTGCATGGCTCCTGAGATAGTGCAATATGGCCATCTGAATCTACCTGAAGATTGCATGGACATACTGAAGGAGGCTAAGCGACCTTCCACTAGGACTTCTTATGTTTACAAATGGAACAGGTTTTGCATCTGGTGCAAGTCCAAGAACTATGACCCAACGACATGTAAGGAAGATGTCATCCTTCCTTATCTTCTACATCTGGCGCAGTCTGGCCTTAATGTCCATTCCGATAAGGTTCATCTGGCTGCTTTGACTGCCTACAGGAAATGCCCTTCACAGACTTCCTTCTTTCAGATCCCTGTGATCAAAGATTTTTTGGAAGGCTTGACGAAAGTGTTCCCTCCTGTCCGGCTTCCTTCGCCTTCATGGGAATTGAATGTGGTGCTGTCCAGATTGATGAAGGAGCCTTTTGAACCTATTCATAAGGCTTCGTTGCAGCACCTGTCCTGGAAGGCGGCGTTCCTCGTGGCCATTACATCAGCCCGCAGGGTGAGTGAAATTCAGGCGTTGTGTTGCCAAGAACCTTATACTGTATTTCATGCTGCTAAGGTTGTTATGCGTACTCACCCTAAATTTCTTCCAAAAGTAATATCTGACTTTCATGTTAACCAGACCATACCTTTGCCTACGTTTTTTCAGAATCCTTCCTCTCCAGCGGAAAGGTCCCTGCATTCCCTGGATGTTAGGAGGGTGTTGAAATTTTATCTGGATAAAACCAAGGATATTCGTAGGTCAGACCAATTGTTTATCAATTATGGATCAGTCAGGACAGGTCTTGCTACCTCTAAACAGTCCATTTCTAGGTGGATTGTGTCCTGTATACAGTTGTTTTACCAAAAAGTTGGTAAGACCTTAGGGGGTAAACCTAAGGCTCATTCCACCAGGGGCAAAGCTGCCACGACTGCTTTGCTCCGTAATGTTCCGATTGTGGAAATCTGCAAGGCGGCCACTTGGAAGTTGGTCCATACCTTTGCTAAGCATTACTGCCTGGACACTGATGCCAGGGCAGACGCTCAGGTTGGGCAGGCTTCGCTGCGAAATCTGTTCGCACAGTAGTGGTGTTATTTCTCTTTTCTCCACCGCCAATTTGGTGTGGGGATGGGCTTGCCATTCTATTCACTAGATTATGACTATACACAGAGATCCCCTACTACAGAAGGAGTAGTTTCTGTCCTGTAACTCCAGTTCTGTAGTAGGGGTATCTCTGTTACAGGCATAAGCGCCCGCCCTCCTCCCCGGTGGAGAGAGATATTCATGTAAGGAATACTACAGGTCTGGCGTGTTACGCCTTCAAAAAGAACTGAAAGTAAAAGGGACCTGCAGTGCATTCTGGGATACTGTGAAGTTCTGGAAAGTTCTCTTAAAGGCACAGTATCCTGTTCTGTGCCACATAATGGCAGCCTATGAGGCTTGTCTGTCCATGTCTTCCTCTATCATTCCAGAGGGTTTTTGCTGTTAAAGCAAGGGAAATCTGGACAGGCTTTGCTGTTTGTGGATTTTGGTGGAATTTCTAGTTGAAGTACTGGACAGTGTAGCCTGTGATATAGGCTGCATTAGCTGTCTTTAATTCTCTCTTAAGTGTCTGTGCAGTTCTGCATTTTTCGACACCTTAAGAGATTATTTTTTATTGCTCCGGGGTCCACGCACATGGGCGGGACTATTCACTAGATTATGACTAGAACAGAGATACCCCTACTACAGAACTGGAGTTACAGGACTGAAACTACTCCTTCACAAACGAACCATTGCTCGGTGGGTCGTCTTGTGCATCAACGTTTGCTAGTCCTTGGCGAAAAAGGAGCCTCCTGTTGGGCTGAGGACCCATTCCACTCGGGCCATGGCGGCTACTACTGCCCTGAGTCGGGAGTCCCCTTGCAGGACATCTGTCAGGCAGCTACGTCGGCCTCGCTGCACACGTTTGCTAGACACTACTGCCTGGACAGCCACGCCCGGAGAGATGGCTACTTTGGCTGTTCCATTCTCCAGGACTATCTGGTGTGATCATTGGTTTGCAGACCCACCACCGGGGTTGGTATTGCTGGGGTATCTATTCTAAGGTAAGGAATCTAACTAACGTCTTTCTTTCAGATGAACAAGTTACTTGCCTTCGGTAACGATAGATCTGTAAGAAACATTAGTTAGATTCCTTACCGCCCCACCCATCCTCCCCGTTCTGCGAACCGATATCTAGGGTTAAGGTCATCCCTTTCAGGGCCCTAGTTTCATGGCACCAGTGCCACTTTTTATCACGGCTCTACGTTTCTGGCACGGAAAAGCTGTGTATAAGAACTGACGTCAGCGCGCGAGGGCGGCGTCTAAGTACTCCAAAGTCATCCCGGCGCCAACAACGGACGCGGAGCCGCAGACGACACCTACCGACGCGCAGGGGTTCTGCTACGCAAAATTTTCCAGATCCAGTCTGACGCCTGGGGGTTATTCTAAGGTAAGGAATCTAACTAACTAATGTTTCTTACAGATATATCTACCGAAGGTAAGTAACTTGTTCATTACTTACCCTGCCTCCTCCTTATTGTTTTAGTCATAGATACAACTGGGTACATACGGGTGACTGTGCCCCAGCCCACCTGGTCATAGGGGCTCCAAGGACAGAATTGCTTATGTGCTCTGATCTACTGATTGAAGATGGTCTAGGACGCTGACCATTCTAATTTAAAGGAATTGCGAGGTGACTTACGTTGTTTCATTGTGTGTTGATCATCACTTTTAGATATATATGGTGGACGGTGGGTGCACTCTCTATTTTACTTATGTCTGAAAAGTAGAAAATCGGTTTCATGCATGTTTTCCACAATACTATGGTTTTACTATCACTTGATGTTCTCATCCTTCCTTCCATCGACTTTTCACCAATTTAGTTTTTCTTCTCACAATTAGATTTTCACCAGCAGGCTCGGTGGCCTGTGTGGGGTCTATCCTTTAACTTTTAGTGTGGTGCTAGGTTGTTATTTATAAACATATAAAGAGACATTGCAACAAATGGCTCATTACGTTTTTAATGTAAATTGGTTTTGTTGACAGCCTTGAAAAAGTCGTCTAAACAATGAAACACTTGTCAGCTGTGAATATAGTCTACTGACCTGCGTGTCAACAGATTGTGTGATTCATGTAACAACAAGTGTTAGATGCACATGTTTGGATAAGATTAAAATTTGATCTGCGACATTGTCAGATCTTAATCACTATATTCTTGTGGTGCTCCGGATTACCCAATCATTTGTATATATGTGCAAGTCTTTGTTACATATATTATTTACACTATTGTTGTAGCATAGTGTTGATCCATTTGAGCACACCATACTCGTTTATGCATTTTACACTTTACCTAGACTTTACAGATGTGCTGGTAGATCTTAGGTGTCACTGCGATCGAATTTTCCTTTTATCCATATTTGTAAAAGTGATTTAGGATGTGGAGTTAGCAGTTACACGCAGCTAAATAAAGACGTGTAATACCAAGCTTCATGTGTGGTGTAGTCATTGACGGGTTTCCCGGCTGGAAAGTTGCTATACCTTACAGGCAGGTAAAAAACTCTATCCGTTAGATCTGTTAGTTTTTTGTCCCCATTAAACAAACTCTTGTTTTGGAAGTTTGTTTCTTGAAAACAGTTTGGTGAAGGAGCTCTTGAAACTGGGCCTGCCCTGCAAACTTCACTAATGTTAAGTGATTTGCAGAAGTGTCAGCTCCCTTAACAGAAGAGAGGTGTACAGCAGGAAGGAGGGAATTTCTAAATATGATGGGCAGTCTTCACCAGGGGAGCAGAGAATATAGGGGCATATTACCAACAAATGGCGATAATTATCGCTAAATGCGCTAGGCACATTTTTTTTTATCGCCGTGTATTATCGCAGAGATAACAAGCTATTAGCAATGTTTAACTCTAAAGCGATAAAATATCCGGCGATAGCGGCTCAATGCGTGAATATCTCTGGAAATTCAGCAATATTCAAGCATTATCGCTAATGGGGACTTAACCTGAATATCCACCTCCTATTGGATATACAGGTTAAGTCATGGTCTGAGCAGGCGTTAGGTTCTGGCGATATTCGCGCTTAGCGCAAATTTTTTAATCGCTTCGTCTGCTTTGCTAATAGGCGATAGCTGTGTTAGCGACTGCTTTCAGTCGCTAACAGGTTGGGTATGCCCACTTTGCATGTGATTAGTGATAAATATCGCAAAGCGGGCCCCAAACCTGTAGCTGTCGCCTATAAGCTTTCGCTAACTGCTGTTAGCGACAGCTTGCTAATAGGGCGATAAAAAATATCGCCGCTTTAGCGGGAAAAAGTCCTGCTAAAACGGTGATATCGCCCTTGCTAATATGCCCCATAGTACTCCTGAACTGGTGGGGCACCCGTTTTTCGGAAAATAAGTTTTATGAAGCCCGCAGAAAGAATGTTAGCAAAGGTAAATAGCTTCTGCAGGTTATCTCGTTTAATAGAGGTACTATTAAAAAGGTGCATATTTTGAGCTTATGTTTTCTGAAAAGAAGGCCTTTAATTTGTGTCTTAACTGAGAAAGAGTATACGAGGTATGATGAAGCCATTCAAATTATGCCCAAAGAAATTAATTGACACGGGCTAAGAGTAATATGTTTCTCAGTTAAAAATGTAAATAAAATAAAAAACCTTTAGAAGCTAGATCAGAAATACCGTTTGATATACCTGTTCATGTCAAGTAGTGTACATTCTTGAAGAAATAATAAATGAATTGCTAAGGGTTCATGTGTGCATTTTTATTTTTATCATACGTTTTATTTAGAATAAACATTTAAGATGAGTGCATGACAAAACATAGAGGAGGTAAAGGCGCACATCAAATTCCCACGTACAGGTTCATATTTTAACAACTATTCTAAACTTTTTCTAATCAATAAATGTACTGAAGTTATTACTGGAGATGCCGCCATTATGTTAAAAAAAAGTGGCTGAATCTGTTGTTACAGTCCATTATACTGGTCCGCGTTCATCGTTTAATATTAGCACTCTTAAACCCCCAGCAGTTTTCATACTGGCTGAAAATTAATCCAATATTAATGCTTCATAACAACCCACATGTTGTGTGAATTTGTGTTGCTTGGACATGTTTGACAGTTTCCGACCAGATTAAGGCGTCCTTGCCGAGTCGGTGTGTGAAGTACAGTCAAGGAACCTGTGGACAGTCCTGCTCACCAAGTGATGTTTAATACGAAAGGAGGTGTGGCATTTCATGCACATCTGGTGAAAGCCGATAGTGCTCTTGATTTTTATTTTATACATTTTTATTGGTATTTTTCACTTTTATAACATGACATTTAACATGTAAGCTTCGTCGCGTTTGCCCATGTAAGGACCCCAGCCTATGAGAATTAACTGCTGGTTTTTATAGTTATTTCGAAGGGCTCATATGCCTGACGTGCAACATTTAACACAAAACATATAGGTATTGGCGCATGTTCTAGGATTAAGAGATGCAACACTTAGCACAAAACATATAGGTATTGGCGCTTGGCCCCAAGACTTCTGGATTTAATAGCCAAAATGTATTGGAGCTCGTTAGCTAGATGGGTGAGCACACACACATTGACTTCCCGGTTGTAAGGGATACTACTATACGATGCTGACGAGATAGATGTTATGGGCTGCTCTCGTTATGGGATTTTAAGTGTTTTTACAGAACCACCAATGCTTAGCAGGAAACAATCTACAGGATTGGGCCTTAACGGCTGCGTTTTTTGTTGTTGTTTTTTTTTGGTTTTTTTTTTTGCAGGTTTATATAGCGCGAACTCGACCCGAAGGTATTGGAGCGCATTACACCATCATCAGTTACGTCACACAAGGACACATTCATTTCTTGGTAGGCACGGGAATATTAAGTGATTTGCCCAGAATCACAGGATGTTGAGCCGACGCCCAGGTCGAGAGTCGACACCTCTGGCCGTAACGCCACAACCTCTCCTTTTGTTTGCCTAGGTTTTGTTTTATTATAAAATGATGTATTCTTAAACCCCTGGTTCAACCCCCTGGTCCAATACCATTTGAAGCGTGCAATTTGGCGTTGCATATGTTCTCCTCAACCGTATGAGGACAAACAAACCACGTATCTGTAAACTTCCATGTTGTTTAAAGTCACGCCCCTCCTGCACGATAACCGTTATCGTTTCTGCGCGGTCTGTGCGCCGGGGCTTCGAAGCCCCCGCCGGGACGCATTCCGCTCTCGAGCTCGTGCCAGACATAATATGCAGCTCCGTCCTTGGAGCAGCATACAAGCCCGGCCTCCCTCCCTAATTCTACAGTGCGACGGCGCCCGTTATGGCCATTGGCAAATCATCCGGCTGAACCGTAAAATGTTGAAAGTGGCAGCGAATGCATTCCTTGTATCTAAATGAAAAGTAATTATTTTTAAGTTAATTTGGACAAACAGCAGATGTTTCACATTTTTTTTAAATCAAAACAAAGAATCCTTTGGAAGCAAACGCGGGGAATGCAGTCGAAGATCAGCAATCCTTTGCTAAATCCTTGACTTTTGCCTCATTACAGCTGTAAATAAGATAGTTAATTGCCGAGATGCTTGACGACTTGCAGATGGGCTGACTAGGGAAGAGCGGATGTCAGCCTCTGAAATCTCTTCCACCTGGGATCGCGCTTTGATGCAGAGGAGGGGCCGACGAAGAGGCCAAAGTAGCACGAGAAAATTTATCAGCACAGCCAGGGGGTTTCTAATTTATTTCATGCATAAAGGAACAATCCATAGCGCGAAGGGGCATGCTGCCCCTGCACTGAACGGCTTGTTTGTATTATTTTTTAATGCCACGTGGTCGTAGTTTGAGTACTCGAAATACCACTGTTAAACGGGACCACCTAGACTTAGTGACCAATCATAAATGAATTGGTAAAGTTTATATTAATGTATGATAACACTGGCACTGTTTGACGAGTCTCCACGAAACCTTCCAAAAAAGTGTCCTTTTTTTTCTCCTAGTTTGTGCATGGAAAGTATTGGGGTAATTGTTTTCCCCATTCATTTTCCCTTATGAACTTTAGACATAGCTACGGCCTAAACCACTGAATGGATTTGCACCAAATTTGGCACAAAGCTAGATCCAGGCCCAGAAAAAGGTTTTTGTTGTGTTTAGTGTAAATATATTAAGTAGTTTTTGAGCTACTAATGCTCAAAAACGTATGTCTAGGGACGCAGATAAGTGGATTCCGACAGATCTGATTGGCTGCCACCACCTAGACTAGAAAATTGTGACAGCCATCTTAGGACTCGGGACTCTGTCCTGAACCCTTAATGACCCTGGAGACCCTAACCCCCAGGACTGGCTCATGTTCAAGTTCAAGTTCGTCCACCCTAAGCGTGGAAGGGTATACTCAGACATGAGTCCCTTGCTCATTGCACCATCAGGATTCAAGCAAGCCGGGCCGAAGACGGCTGTAATACCAGAAACCGGTCCCCGGAAGCTTGTTTCCTTCCCAGTGTAAGAATTGGCTTTTGTAGTTTGGTTTGCCCTGTTCCCTTCATGCACTGGGACAGGAACAGACTAATTTGCATACAGCCAGGTTCTGAAACTGGGATGGTGCAGTGAGCTAAAAAACGGTGTTGGATCTAGCCCTGATCTCTTGACTGGGTGAGAGTATTCTGCTTAATTCAGAGACTCTGTCCCTCACCACCCCTTGTTGTAAATATTTTTGTCCACCCTAAGCGTGGAAGGGTATACTCAGACATGAGTCCCTTGCTCATTGCACCATCAGGATTCAAGCAAGCCGGGCCGAAGACGGCTATAATGCCAGAAACCGGTCCCCGGAAGCTTGTTTCCTTCCCAGTGTAAGAATTGGCTTTTGTAGTTTGGTTTGCCCTGTTCCCATCATGCACTGGGACAGGAACAGACTAATTTGCATACAGCCAGGTTCTGAAACTGGGATGGTGCAGTGAGCTAAAAAACGGTGTTGGATCTAGCCCTGATCTCTTGACTGGGTGAGAGTATTCTGCTTAATTCAGAGACTCTGTCCCTCACCACCCCTTGTTGTAAATATATAAGTTCAAGTTCGGGCATTTATATAGCGCACTACTCACCCAGAGGGTCTCACGGCGCTGGGGGCAGGGGTTCATTATTTGTCGAATAGCCATGTTTTAAGTTCTTTTCTGAAGGAGATGTGGTTTTGAGTAAGGCGGAGGTGAGTTGGGAGTGAGTTCCAGGTCTTTGCAGCCAGGAAGGAGAAGGATCTGCCACCCATGGTGGATTTTCGGATGAGCGGGACTGCGGCGAGGGCTTGATTGGACGATCTAAGCTGGCGGGAGGGTTTGTAGAAGGACAGTCGAGTGTTGAGGCATTCGGGTCCTAGATTGTAGAGGGCCTTGTGTGCATGGGTAAGAAGACGGAATGTAATTCTTTTGTTGACGAGAAGCCAGTGAAGGTCTTTTAGGTGTCCGGTGATGTGATCTTGGCGAGGGATGTCCAATATGAGTCTTGCTGAAGCGTTTTGGATGCGTTGGAGTTTTTTCTGTAATTTTGCTGTGATTCCGGAGTATAGTGTGTTACCATAATCCAGTCGACTCGTGACCAGTGCGTGGGTGACAGTCTTTCTTGTCTCGAGGGGGATCCAGCGGAAGATCTTTTTGAGAATGCGAAGTACGTTGAAGCAGGAGGATGAAACTGCGTTGACTTGTCTGGACATCGAGAGAGAGGAGTCTAGGATGAAGCCAAGGTTACGTGCATGGTCTGTGGGTGTGGGTGCTGTGCCCAGCGCGGAAGGCCACCAAGAGTCGTCCCAGGCCGATGGGGAAGATCCTAGGATGAGCACCTCCGTTTTGTCTGAGTTGAGTTTTAGGCGGCAATGTTTCATCCATTCGGCTACTTCTTTCATGCCTTCGTGAAGATTGGTTTTGGCGGTGTTAGGGTCTTTGGCGAGGGAAAGTATTAATTGGGTGTCGTCGGCATAAGAGATGATGTTGAGGTTGTGTTGGCGCGCGATGGATGCGAGTGGGCTCATGTAAACGTTGAAGAGGGTGGGGCTGAGAGATGATCCTTGAGGTACTCCACAGATGACTTCAGTGGCCTCTGAGTTGAATGGGGGAAGTCGGACTCTCTGGGTTCTCCCAGCTAGGAATGAGGTGATCCAGTCCAAGGCTTTTCCTTGTATGCCGATGTTGTTGAGGCGTTGTATGAGGGTGCTGTGACAGACAGTGCGGCGGAAAGGTCGAGTAGAATGAGGGCCACTGTTTCTCCGTTGTCCAGGAGAGCTCGGATGTCGTCGGTCGCTGCAATGAGGGCGGTTTCGGTGCTGTGTTTGGCTCGAAAGCCGGATTGAGAAGGATCAAGGGAGTTGTTGGATTCAAGGAAGGCGGCGAGCTGGCTGTTGACGGCTTTCTCAATTACTTTGGCCGGGAATGGGAGGAGGGATATGGGTCGGTAGTTTTTGAGTTCAGAGGGGTCTGTTGTGGGTTTCTTCAAAAGGGCGCTGAGTTCGGCGTGTTTCCAGCTTTCTGGGAAGGTGGCAGAGTTGAACGAGCAGTTGATGACATCACGGAGATGGGGTGCGATGATGGAGTCGGCTTTGTTGAAGATGTGGTGGGGGCAGGGGTCAGTTGGCGAGCCAGAGTGGATTGAGTTCATTAGGCGGATGGTGTCTTCAGTGGTGATTGGGTTCCAAGCGCTAAGGTTGTTAGATGACAGAGTGGGATGTGCGGGGGGTGGGGAGGGTTGATCGCTGGGAGTATTTTTCAAGCTGTTGTGGATGTCAGCAATTTTATTGTAGAAGAAGGAGGATTACGCATCACAGAGGTCTTGGGAGGGAGTGATGTCGTTAGACGCTGCGGTGGGGTTGGTGAATTCTTTGACGATGTTGAAAAGTTCTTTGCTGTTGTGAGTGTTGTTGTCGAGACGATCCTTGAATGCTGATTTCTTGGCGGATCGTATCAGTTGGTGGTGTTTGCGGGTGGCTGCCTTGAGGGTGGCCATGTTGTCGGTGGTTGGGCATTTTCTCCATGTTGTCTCCAGGGTGCGGCATAGTTTCTTGGATATTTTAAGGTCATCATTGAACCAGGGGGCCTTTTTGCTGGCTGATTTGATCTGGTGCTTTTTCAGGGGTGCTAATTCGTCAGCACTGTGGGTGATCCATTGTTTGAGATTGGTGGCCGCTTGGTTTGGGTCCAATGAGAGGGTGGGAGGGTTTTGGTTGAGTGATGTGAGGAGTTGGTCGGAGGTGATTTTGTTCCAGTTTCTCCGAGGAATAGGTTGTGGGCGGTTGTGGGTCAGGGTGGTTTTGTAGCTGAAGTGAACACAGCTGTGGTCCGTCCAGTGTAGGGCTGTGGTGCGATCGAAGGAGATGTGCTTGCTGGAGGTGAAGATAGGGTCGAGTGTGTGTCCGGCTATATGGGTGGGGGTGTCAACAAGTTGTTTGAGTCCGAGATTGGCCAGGTTGTCCAGGAGGGTGGAGGTGTTGCTGTCCTGTTTGTTTTCAAGGTGGTAGTTGAGGTCTCCTAAAAGAATGTAGGTCTCGGAGGCGAGGGCATGTGGGCTGACTAAGTCAGTGATGTCATCGCTGAATTGAGTGCGGGTACCTGGAGGCCTGTAGATGAGGGTGCCCCTAAGTGTGGTCCTAGGGTTGGGGTGGATCTGGAAGTGAAGGTGTTCGGCGGTTGCAAGAAGATCGTCGGAGCTGGTCGTGACTTTGATGGTGTTCCTATGGATGATGGCGATGCCTCCTCCTGTTTGTTTGGTGCGGTCTTTTCGGATAATCTTATAGGCGTCCGGTAAGGCTATGGCGATGTCGGGAGCTGATGATGTGTTCATCCATGTTTCTGTAAGGAAGGCGATGTCCGGTGACGCAGAGTCGAGTAGGTCCCAGAGTTCAGTTGCGTGTCTGTGTACCGAGCGGGTGTTCAGCAGGATGCACTTCAGGTGATTAGAGACGGAGATGTGTGAGGAGGTAGTGGGTTTGGTGAGGGTCCTGAAGCAGTTGAACTTGCAGGAGAGGCAGGCGAATGGGCCGTGGGTACGTCCTGGGGTGACTATGCAGCAGTGTGCAGAGCGTCCTGGATTGAGGGCGTGGAGAGTTGCGGCATCATATGTGACTCTGGTGGGGTGGGGGCGACGAGGACCAGGGGGACAGGCGCTGGGCACGGTCCAGGCGCGGACGGGCGTAGACTGGCTTACCTTTGGCGCACCTTCGGCGCAACTGGGGCGCGACCGCTGCGCGTGACCGCTGCGCGCAAAAGCATCTGTCATATGTGGATAGTGGAGGGGGAGTGTTGGAAAGGCGACCCGGGGGAGGCAGAAGATGTCTGACTGACCACCCCTAGGTCCACCCCTCCGTCGAGAAGTAGCCGAGCGTTTACTGAGAGGCCTCCTGAATGAGGGTCCTCTCCTAGGATCGTACAGCAGAGTAATCACAACACTACAAACGGACACCACACAAGAGGTCAAGTTCTTAAGCTTTTATAGCTAGTAAAAGGTTGCGGGTTTCTGGTAGTATGTACAAGCAGATCGAGGGATCTGTAAAGTCTCGCAAAGAGGGGTAAGGTAGCGGGACAGTCTTACTCTGGGCGGAGGACGGGATACCCTACGCACAGCTCTCAATCCTCGAGCCGGGGGGTTCCGAGAGGTCGAGCCGCGGCAGCGCCAGCAGGCTAACAGATGGTTCAGCAAGGTAGGCCGCGGCAGCGCCAGCAGGCTCTCAGATGTTTCAGCAAGGTAGGCCGCGGCAGCGCCAGCAGGCTCTCAGAAGTCTCAGCAAGGTAGGCCGCGGCAGCGCCAGCAGGCTTTCCGATGTTTCAGCAAGGTAGGCCGCGGCAGCGCCAGCAGGCTCTCAGAAGTCTCAGCAAGGTAGGCCGCGGCAGCGCCAGCAGGCTCTCAGATGTTTCAGCAAGGTAGGCCGCGGCAGCGCCAGCAGGCTCTCAGATGGTCGTCGGGTTACGGATGAGTTCGTCTGGTGTCGGCCGTGACAGCGTCAGCAGGGCTTCCAGTCCAGGATACAACTGGCGTCCTACTCCGGGGCTGGCCCGGATATAGGACGGAGGTCCTTTGATGTCCGGACCCTCGCGCCTGGAGGCCAGAGGGGCCGAGATGATGGTGTCCAGACACCCAGCAGGGGGGTGGAGCCAGCGCCCAGGGAGGCCGGAGGGCGATCGATACCAGGCGTCCGGGGACGGCTGGAGGGCCATCGAAACTCCTCTCCCTCCGGGATCTGTCGAGTGGCCACTCGACCACCTGGGTGAATCTTGGTGCCTCGATGTCTGGGCTTTGCTGGGGCCGAGGCTGGGGTCGAGGCCATGTGGTCGTGACGTGGTGGGCCCAAGATGGAGTCGGGCACGGCCTCGTGCGTAGGTCGTGATGGGCCTACGCTGGGGCCAGGCCGATGATGGGGATCCGGGATGGTAGCCGGATCTGTGGTGTTGGGGCGTGCAGGGTCGGGCAGAATGGGCCGCCCGAGGTCCGGAGGAGGGCCGATGTCGCCCTGGGCCCGCCATGCGGGAGGGGTAGGACCACGCCATGAGGCCGGGTCCAACACGCGTCCCCCCCAGCTGAAGGCAGGGGAGAGTCACCCACTTTCTTGGGGATTCTCCTCGCCGAGGCGGGAGAATCTGGACAGGCCGTCTGCATTGGCGTGGTCGTTGCCGGGGCGATGCTCCACAGTGAAATCCATCCCTTGTAGAGAGATGGACCAGCACAGCAGTTTCGGGTTTTCTCCCCGCATCTGCATCAACCAACGCAGGGGCTGGTGGTCGGTCTGGACTCGGAAGTGGGTGCCGAAGAGGTAGGGCCGGAGCTTCTTGAGGGCCCACACCACGGCAAAGGCTTCCCTCTCGTTGGTGCTCCACCGCTGTTCCCTTGCCAGGAGGCATCGGCTGATGAAGGCCACAGGCCGGTCGATTCCTTCGGGGTTAACTTGGGACAGGACCGCCCCGATGCCGTGCTCCGAGGCGTCGGTTTGGACTACAAACTCTCTGCTGTAGTCGGGGGCCTGGAGCACAGGGCCGGTGCACATGGCCGTCTTTAAAGTCTCGAAGGCTGTCTGGCACGCGGGGGTCCAGTGCACCTTCTGTGGTAGTTTCTTTGAGGTCAGTTCTGTGAAGGGCCCCACAATGCTCCCATAGTCTTTTATAAATCGCCGATAGTATCCGGTGAGCCCCAGGAAGGCTCGGACGGCGGTCTGGGTGACCGGGGGCTCCCAGGCCCGGATGGCGTCTACCTTTGGTTGGAGGGGAGCTACTTGACCGCTCCCTACTTGGTGTCCTAGATAGGTCACGGACCCTTGGCCTATCTGGCATTTGCTGGCCTTGATGGTTAGTCCAGCCCGCCGGAGGGCCGTCAGGACTTCCCAGAGGTGGGACAGGTGCTCATCCCAGTGAAGGCTGTACACCGCAATGTCATCGAGATAGGCGGCGCTGTATTCTTCTAGACCGGCCAGCACCTGATTTACTAGCCTCTGGAAGGTGGCCGGCACATTTTTCATGCCGAAGGGCATTACTTTGAAGTGATAGTGGCCATCTGGCGTCGAGAAGGCCGATCGCTCTTGTGCACCAGGGGTAAGGCCGATCTGCCAATACGCCGCCGTGAGATCGAAGGTGCTGAGGTATCTGGCGGCCCGAGGCGATCGATCAGTTCATCCGCCCTGGGGATGGGATGGGCGTCGGTCCTGGTGACGGCATTCAGTCCCCGGTAGTCAACACAGAACCGGAGCTCGGGCGCTGCTCCGGGGGAAGCAGCTTTCGGGACCAGGACAACGGGACTGGCCCAGGGACTGTTGGAGGGTTCGACTACCCCCAGGGCCAACATCTTGGCCACCTCGGATTGGATGCAGGCCCGAACCCGGTCGGGCACTCGAAAAGCGCGTTGTTTCACAGGGGGGCTGTCTCCGGTGTCCACATCGTGGACACACCACCGGGTGACCCCCGGCGTGAGGGAAAACAGATCCGCAAACTGCCCCAGCAGCTTCCGACAGTCTTGTTGCTGCTCCGGGGTCAGGGTAGAGGAGAGCCGGACCCCTTCGAAGGAGCCGTCTTTCTCGGTGGTGCTGAGGAGATCTGGTAGTGGCTCGGAGTAGTCTTCAGCTCCGTCATCGGTCGCCAGCAGCAGGCTCAGTTCGGTGCGTGCAAAGTGCGGCTTGAGCCGGTTAGCGTGTAGAACCCGGAGGGGGTTCCTGGGGGACTCCATGTCTACCAGGTAGGTGACGGGGCTCTTGCGCTCCACCACCTTGAAGGGCCCCGTCCATTTGTCCTGGAGGGCACACGGTTCAACCGGGGACATGACCCAGACTTGCTGGCCCGGCTCGAACTCGATGGACGAGGCGTTCTGGTCATACCAGCGTTTCATCTCCTCCTGACTGGCTTCCAGGTTGGCCTCGGCAAGTTCCCTGAACTTCCGCGTCTGATTGCGGAGGGTCAGGAGGTACCGGTAGACATCCGGTGGGGCATCTCGAACCGCTGTCTCCCAGCCTTCCTTGACCAGGCTAAGGGGGCCTCGAACCGGGTGTCCGTACAAAAGTTCGAACGGGCTGAACCCCAGGGACTTCTGGGGTACCTCTCGGTAGGCGAACAGGAGGCAGGGCAGCAGGACATCCCATTTGCGCCGGAGGGGCTCTTCTAGGCCCTTGATCATTCCCTTCAGTGTCCGGTTAAAGCGTTCCACTAGTCCATTTCCCTGGGGATGATACGGGGTGGTGAACTTATATGCGACCCCGCACTGTTGCCATAGGGACCGCATATGCTTCGAGATGAAGTTGGAACCCCGATCACTCACGACTTCTCGGGGGAAGCCGACTCGGGAGAAGATGCTCATGAGGGCTCGGCCCACCACGGGGGCCGTGATTGTTCGGAGAGGGATGGCCTCAGGATAGCGGGTGGCGTGGTCCACCAGGACGAGGATGAAACGGTGCCCCTGCGAGGTGCGAGGATCCAGGGGCCCTACAATGTCTATTCCCACTCGCTCGAAGGGGGTGGTTACCACAGGGAACGGCTGGAGCCGGGCTTTGACTTTCCCCCCGCTCTTCCCGCTGGCTTGACAGGTCGGGCAGGTCCTGCAGTGGTTCTGTACATCAGTTCGCATTTTTGGCCAGTAGAAATGGGTCACCAGGCGGCTGTAAGTTTTGTCCTGGCCCAGGTGCCCGGCGAGGGGCACATCATGTGCTAAGTTCAGGAGGAAGTCTCTGAACCGGAGGGGTACAACCAGCACCCGGCCGGCCCCTAGCACGGCAATCTTCTGCTCACTGTAAAGGAGGCCGTTGTCCCAGTAGACCCAGTGGGACCCCGCGGGGTCTCCGGCGGCTTGCGTAGCGGCTTGCCGTCGCATCCCCTCGAGGGAGGGGCAGGTTTTCTGTTCCTGCCGGAACTGTTCGCGGGTGGGGCCACCTTCTTGGCGCCATTGAGCGAGTTCCGGGAGGCGGTCGATCTCCGTGAGATCTTCTTGGTCGGGCCCTTGGGGGCCGGGCCCGGTGTCGGCGTCCTCGGGGACGACGGGCGGCGGAGGTGCGGGCCATTCTGGCTCCTCTGTTGGAGCTTCCCCCGCTGGGGCGGAGGCTCAGGCGGACATGGAGCGGGTAGTCGCACAGACCCACTCGGGAAGGCCTAGCATCCCCAGGTGCTCTCTTCGTTCGACGCCAGCCCATGGGGAACTTTCCAGGTCGTTCCCAAGGAGGCAGTCCACGGGGGCATCGTCGCGGACAGTCACTTTCAGCACGCCCGACACTCCCCCCCCACTCGAAGGGGATGCGGGCCATCTGACACATAGTTTCGGAGTTATCTGCGGATCGGACTGGACACAGGACGTTAGGAAGGATCTGTTCCGGGGTCACCAGATGGCAGCGGACCGCTTTCACGCTGGCCCCAGTGTCACGGAGGGCTTCGGTCCGGCGACCGTTGATGGTGACCCACTGGCGGTACTTCTGGGTGTTGCCGGGGATCGGCCCCCGGGGGATCATGTCGTGAGTACCCAGGCAGGCTAAGGTCATGGCGGCGGGCTCCCACTCGGCCTGCTCGGGGTCGTCGTCCTCTTCCTCCCTTCTTTCTTCACCTAGGGCAGCTGCTGTGATCTGGCGGGCTGGGGGCCCGGTGGTGCCGGGTCGCTGGTTCATCGGGCAGAGGGGGTCATTTGCATAATGCCCCTGTCGCTGGCATCTGTGGCACGTAACGTTCGGGCGGGGCCCCGGCCTGGCTGGGGGGCCCCCTCTCCGGGCCAGGGATGGCGACGTGGTGGTAGGGGATGACCCCTGGGGGGTGTCTCGACCCCGGCTCTGGCCTACTCCGCCCCCTCATGGGCGGTGGTTCCCCGGGGACCCCCGGCCGTAATCTCCCATCATGTTCCGGGGAACTCGGGTGCTGGCCCATCGGTCTGCCTCGACAGCGAGTTTTCGTGGCTCAGTCAATTTGCTGTCGAGGAGGTGCTGCCGGAGTTCGACGAAACAGTTATTGGACAGGTGTTCCCATAGAATGAGGTCGACCAACTGCTGGTAGGTGGTGACCTGGCAGCCCCGAGTCCACCCCTCGAAGGCTCTACTGTAATAGTTCACGTATTCTACCCACGTGGTACCGGGGATTTTTTTGCAGTCTCGGAATCGCTGCCGGTACATCTCGGGGGTGAGTCCGTAGCGAGTGAGGAGGGCGGTCTTCATGTGCTCGTACGAGGTCCTCTCGGCATCAGGGAGCTCCAGCAGGGCGTCTCTCCCTTCGTTGATAAATTTCCCCCACAGGCCGGCACCCCAGTCCCTGAGGGGTACTCGATGGGCGGCCATGGCGACCTCGTAAGCTTTGAACCACTGCTGGATGTCGTCGTTCTTATAGTACTCTTTGACGACATCCTTGGGTATGTGCACCTTCGTGTCCACCAGGGGAGGTGAGGTCTTACTCTCGGAGGTGGTAGTCTCGCCTGCCTTGTTTTTAAATTCTAGTTCTTTGAGGACGCGCTCGTGCTCGAGCATGAGTTTTTTCTCCTCGAGGTCTTTGTCTTCGCTTTTCTTCCAGGTCTCCTTCTAGCCGTAGCTGCTCGAGGGCTAGCTTCCTTTCTGCCAGTTGGATCTCTCCTTCTTGTTTGAGTCGAGCAAGCTCCAACTCGTGGAGCCGGTTCCTCTCTCGTTCTCGGGCGTCTTCGGGGGAGAGGCCCGGGTTTGGGTTTGGGTTTGCGGGTCTCTCTCCCGCTGGGTTCAGCTGAGCCTCCGGGCCTCCGTTCGGGCCCGGGTTATCTTCCCTCGGGGGTGGCGCCTCCCCGGCGTCCACCCAGGCCTGCAGGGCCGATTTGAAATCTTCTTTGGTGCTTAAGCCAGTGGTAGCGATGCCTAGATCTTTGCAGAATTGCTTCAGTTCCTTGTGACTGTAGTCTTCCATTTTCTCCTTCTGGAATTCTGTGCTCATGGTCGCAGTGGGTTTTTCTGGGTAGCGAGTGAATCACTCTCTGTACGATCTGCGGGGGCTCGGATCCCAGCGCTTGCCACCAATGTTAGAAAGGCGACCCGGGGGAGGCAGAAGATGTCTGACTGACCACCCCTAGGTCCACCCCTCCGTCGAGAAGTAGCCGAGCGTTTACTGAGAGGCCTCCTGAATGAGGGTCCTTTCCTAGGATCGTACAGCAGAGTAATCACAACACTACAAACGGACACCACACAAGAGGTCAAGTTCTTAAGCTTTTATAGCTAGTAAAAGGTTGCGGGTTTCTGGTAGTATGTACAAGCAGATCGAGGGATCTGTAAAGTCTCGCAAAGAGGGGTAAGGTAGCGGGACAGTCTTACTCTGGGCGGAGGACGGGATACCCTACGCACAGCTCTCAATCCTCGAGCCGGGGGGTTCCGAGAGGTCGAGCCGCGGCAGCGCCAGCAGGCTAACAGATGGTTCAGCAAGGTAGGCCGCGGCAGCGCCAGCAGGCTCTCAGATGTTTCAGCAAGGTAGGCCGCGGCAGCGCCAGCAGTCTCTCAGAAGTCTCAGCAAGGTAGGCCGCGGCAGCGCCAGCAGGCTCTCAGAAGTCTCAGCAAGGTAGGCCGCGGCAGCGCCAGCAGGCTCTCAGAAGTCTCAGCAAGGTAGGCCGCGGCAGCGCCAGCAGGCTCTCAGATGTTTCAGCAAGGTAGGCCGCGGCAGCGCCAGCAGGCTCTCAGATGGTCGTCGGGTTACGGATGAGTTCGTCTGGTGTCGGCCGTGACAGCATCAGCAGGGCTTCCAGTCCAGGATACAACTGGCGTCCTACTCCGGGGCTGGCCCGGATATAGGACGGAGGTCCTTTGATGTCCGGACCCTCGCGCCTGGAGGCCAGAGGGGCCGAGATGATGGTGTCCAGACACCCAGCAGGGGGGTGGAGCCAGCGCCCAGGGAGGCCGGAGGGCGATCGATACCAGGCGTCCGGGGACGGCTGGAGGGCCATCGAAACTCCTCTCCCTCCGGGATCTGTCGAGTGGCCACTCGACCACCTGGGTGAATCTTGGTGCCTCGATGTCTGGGCTTTGCTGGGGCCGAGGCTGGGGTCGAGGCCATGTGGTCGTGACGTGGTGGGCCCAAGATGGAGTCGGGCACGGCCTCGTGCTTAGGTCGTGATGGGCCTACGCTGGGGCCAGGCCGATGATGGGGATCCGGGATGGTAGCCGGATCTGTGGTGTTGGGGCGTGCAGGGTCGGGCAGAATGGGCCGCCCGAGGTCCGGAGGAGGGCCGATGTCGCCCTGGGCCCGCCATGCGGGAGGGGTAGGACCACGCCATGAGGCCGGGTCCAACAGGGAGGGGCGAGGGAGGGTCAGCTGGGAGGCGGGAGCGGGGTGGAGCTACGGGCCGGGAGGCACCGTCACAAGATGGCGGCAAAAACAAACGAAAACACGGGGCGAATGCGTGTCAGCAAGCAGGCAGGGATCCTTACAGCAACCAAAGCGGACCTCTAATTAAAAATAAAATTAAAGCGCTCCTACAATATGCCAGCACGAACACCCAACAGAGATTCGGCACACATACAATGTCAAAGCACGAGCAGAGCAGCAAAGACCCAGGCACCAATCTTAACGCGCTGCGAGTATGCAATAAGCGCTACGCTTATAAGTATACACAGAAAGAATTCCAATGTCACTAAGCAGCCAAGCGCTACGATATTTCTGCAAAAGTGCTACGTTTTGGATTGTGCAAGCAGAGTATTCAAAAGTCACAAAGCAGCCAAGCGCTACGATATTTATGTGAAAGCGCTACGTTTTAGAATGTGTGAGCAAAGGAAACAAATGTTACCAAGCAGCCAAGCGCTACGGTATCCGATGGCCAGGGAAGCGTGGGGGAGCGACCGCTACTGCCAGGGACAGGACGGTCTCATAGGACTATGTCCCGGGGTGCCCACCCTGGGACATAGGCGCGGACAGGAAATCCTGTATTTTCTCTCTATTGGCAGGAGCACTTTAAAATCTACCGGCAAGTGGGAGCAAAAACCAAGTTCTCTTATTGCATTCAGGAGCTTGAAAAATTATCTTTGTTAGACCTGGCACCATTGGCGTGGGTCTCCCTTTCATTCATCGCGTTTGTCTCCTCTGTGTTTGCTGGTGTTAGATGCTCTGGGTGCTGTTCCACTGCCATTCAGTGCCACGGCGCGAATGCTCCCTATTGTAAATTGACTGTATGAATTGGTATTCCCATAATTGGCTCATTTGGTTTGCCTTTAAGTCCCTAGTATAGTGCTCCATGCGTGCCCAGGGCTGGTGACCGAATACTGCTGGTGGGCCTGCAGCGCTGATTGCGCCACCCACGGAAGCAGCTTGTAAAGGGTATCCCAGACCTGCCATTGCAGAGTCTGTGTACAGTCCAGACATGCAGTGCTGACTGTGAAGTGAACCCACTTCCCAGACCCTAAACCTTCCCTTGGCATCATGTAAGTCACCCCTATAAAAGAGCGCATTGTATGTGAAAGGTAGGACATGCCTTGGTCTGTGTAGCATTTCCTGATAGTGAATTACACTCCATTTTGTTTTTCACTAATGCAAGGCTATCTGTTCCCTTAGGCAAGGATGGGCAGTTTGATTATTACATTTTATAATCCTAATTGACCCAGGGAACATGCTAGGAAAGTCAAAC
The DNA here is from genome assembly GCF_964261635.1 of Lissotriton helveticus. Taxonomy (NCBI): domain Eukaryota; kingdom Metazoa; phylum Chordata; class Amphibia; order Caudata; family Salamandridae; genus Lissotriton; species Lissotriton helveticus. Next base: position 951,956,170 of record NC_136069.1, read on the forward strand.
TTAATATGCCTGAGCTAAGAATATTAAACTGCATCTTTTAGTGAAGATTATTTTTATATTTTGTCTTTGAAAATACCACTATTAGAAAGTAGGTATTTTCTTGCCTAAGCCTTCCAGTGTGCTCTTCTGTTGTGTATTGGCTGTCTGGTTTTGGAGGGACAGGGCTTCCTTCCTGAGCCCGACCTGGATTGAATAGAGAGATCTGCAGTTGAGTATGGGGAGGGGTGACCATTTGATCTGAGCAGGGCTGTGCCTGGCTCCACCTCCCACTGTGCATCTGATGGCAGACCCCCTCTTCCTGAAAGGCAGGATGCAGCCTTGTAAACAAAGTGCTCCAGGACGACCCCACACTGGTTCTGACTGAGTTCAGGGTTTTTTTAACTTTTGAAAACAAAGGCTTTTTGGGGTATAAGTATCTGTGCAAAACCCCTACAAGGGGTGTTACTTATGGATCTCAAGACAAACCTCTGTCCATGTAACTAGAGGGAAAGGACTTTGAAACTTTCATCCATCTTGCAGACGCTACTACCCAAGGGCCTGATTTGAGCTTGCCTCATGCTGAAGTCTCAGGGACATTAGACTTAGCCCATCAGCCGTCTGGATTCCTATTTGAGGGGGATTCTACTAGCAGGTGAGGTCTCTGTTGAGAATTACAGAGCCTCTGGTTCTACTTCTGGGGAACGCAGGTTGAAAGTCATTGTGAGAAGTTGGCCTGGCATATGATGTCCACTATTCTAGTGGGCACTTTGCACCAGTCCAAACAACCCTTCTTGATGGTAGGTTTAAAGTCAACCTTCTAGAAAGCTATCCTAATGGTAGCTGTGGAGAGCAGCCTTCAGGCTAAGACTTAGAGGCGAGTTAAGCAAGTTGTTTTACCAGTTATAATCTCTTGAATGATCAAATGAATGCACACCACACAAGGTATATATCAAATATATATGTATTTATTCTAAACACAACCCCTCTGGACTCTTTGACACCAGAGGTAAAAGTACAATACCATGAACTTAATTAACATACGATAAGTTGCACAGTATACGTTAAGCCTTAGGGGCCTCACAAACCATATGCTAAAATAGTGGTATAAGAACCACATGAGGGTTAGAAAGCAAGCCTAGGGCCTGCAGAACCGCTGGGGCAAACAAGAACCTCCCAAGGTAGGGATGCAAGGTAGGACCATCCTGTCCTGCACAGAAGCGGTCGCTCCCCTCACCTCCTCCACACCTGGTATCGTAGCGCTTGACTCTGCCACTGCGCTTTCAACCGCTAGCAACAGCTATTCTGTCGCGCACTTCTGAGCTCCGTATTGCTTGTGAAATATTGTACTGCTTGTGACATTTATTCGCTGAGTGCGTCTCGACTGCTTGTTTGTCGCTTTCAACCGCTAGCAACAGCTATTCTGCCGCGCACTTCTGAGCTCTGTATTGCTTGTGAAATATTTATTCGCTGAGTGCGTCTCGACTGCTTGTCTGTCGAATAGTTAGTGCAGAGTGCATCTGGGAGTGCTTTTGATCTCGATTGCTGCCATATATCGTAACGCTTGAACTGTGCGCTTTCAACCGCTAGGCACTGCTGCAGAAACTCTAATCTCCCCCATAGCGCTCCATTGTTCCCACTGCCTTTGCCCCAATCTCGCCCTGCCTTGCAGCATTTGTTATTGTTGCGTCCATTTTGTTTGTTGTGCCGTCCCAGACCGTCCCTCCACCTCGCTCCCGCCTCCCAGCTGCCCCTCCCACGCTCCGCCCCCTCCACTCTCCATTTATGTCAGATGAACCAACGCGCAGCGTCCACGCGCTGCGGTCGCGCCCCATGCGCGCCAAAGGTAAGCCCGTCTATGCCCGTCCGCGCCTGGACCGCGCCCAGCGCCAGACCCGCTGGCCCCCGCAAACCGCACTCCGGCCGCATCAAGTAAGATGCAGCTACCCTCCTAGCCCTTAACCCCGGACCTACTCCCCAATGCTTCGAAGCTGCCCCAGGACGTACCCATGGGCCCTTCGCATGCCACTCCTGCAATTTCACCTGCGTCAAGACCCTTACCACAACCACTAACCCCAAACACAGATCCGACCCTAACCACCTGAAGTGCATCCTGCTGAACACCCGCTCGGTCCACAGACACACCACCGAACTCTGGGATCTACTTGACGTTATCACCAGACTTCGCCTTCCTCACTGAAACATGGATGAATGCATCATCAACACCCGACATCGCCATAGCCATCCCGGACAACTACAAGATCATCCGTAAAGACCGCCCCGTCCAAACAGGAGGAGGCATCGCCATCGTCCATAAAAACACCATCAAAACCACGACCAGCTCCGACGTTAACCTTACCACCGCCGAACACCTCCACTTCCAGGTCCACACTGATCCCAGAACCACACTCAGAGGCACCCTCATCTACAGGCCTCCAGGAACACGTAAACAATTCAGCGAGGACATCACTGACTTCATCAGTCCACATGCCCTCGCCTCCGAGAACTACATCCTACTAGGAGACCTTAACTTCCACCTGGAAAAGAATAACGACAGCAACACCACCACCCTACTGGACAACCTAGCCAATCTCGGACTCAAACAACTTGTTGACACCCCCACCCACATAGCAGGACATACGCTAGACCCAATCTTCACTTCCAGCAAACACATCTCCTTCGTTCGCACCACGGCTCTCCATTGGACAGACCACAGTTGTGTTCATTTCAGCTACAAAACCACCTCGACCCACAACCCCCACAGCCTTTTCCCCGAAGAAGATGGAGCAAAATCACCACCGACCAACTCCTCACGTCGCTCAACCAAAACCTACCCGCCCTCTCATCGGACCCTAACCAAGCTGCCATCAAATTCAAACAATGGATCACTCACAGCGCTGACGAATTAGCACCCTTGAAAAACCATCACACCAAACAAGACAGCAAAAAGGCCCCCTGGTTCAACGATGACCTCAAAAAATCCAAGAAACTTTGCCGTACTCTCGAGAAAACACGCCTGGAACCCAATCACCACCGAAGATACCATCCGCCTAATGAATTCCATCCACTCTGGCTCGCCAACCGACCCATGTCCCCACCACATCTTCAACAAAGCAGACTCCATCATCGCACCCCACCTCCGTGATGTTATCAACTGTTCCTTCAACTCTGCTACCTTCCCAGAAAGCTGGAAACATGCCGAAGTCAGCGCCCTCCTGAAGAAACCCACAGCAGACCCCTCTGAACTCAAAAACTACCGCCCAATATCCCTCCTCCCTTTCCTGGCAAAAGTCATCGAAAAAGCCGTCAATAGCCAACTCGCCGCCTTCCTCGAAGCCAATAACTCCCTCGATCCCTCACAGAACGGCTTTCGAGCCAAACACAGCACCGAAACCGCCCTCATCGCAGCCACAGACGACATCCGAACACTACTGGACAATGGAGAAACAGTGGCCCTCATTCTACTCGACCTCTCCGCCGCCTTCGACACAGTCTGTCATAACACCCTCATACAACGCCTCAACAACATCGGAATCCAAGGAAAAGCGTTGGACTGGATCGTCTCGTTCCTCGCCGGAAGAACCCAGAAAGTACGACTTCCCCCATTCAACTCAGAGGCTACCGAAGTCATTTGCGGTGTACCACAAGGATCATCACTCAGTCCCACCCTCTTCAACGTTTACATGAGCCCACTCGCATCCATCGCGCGTCAACACAACCTTAACATCATCTCCTACGCCGACGACACCCAACTGATCCTTTCCCTCACCAAAGACCCTAACTCCGCCAAAACCAATCTTCACGAAGGTATGAAAGAAGTAACCGATTGGATGAAATACAGCCGCCTAAAACTTAACTCCGACAAAACGGAGGTGCTCATCCTAGGATCTTCCCCCTCTGCATGGGACAACTCATGGTGGCCTTCGGCTCTTGGCACAGCACCCACACCCACAGATCACGCACGCAACCTGGGCTTCATCCTAGATTCCTCACTCTCGATGACCAGACAAGTCAACGCCGTCTCATCCTCCTGCTTCAACGTACTTCGTATGCTCAAAAAAATCTTCAGTTGGATCCCCTCCGAGACAAGAAAAACCGTCACCCACGCACTAGTCACGAGTCGACTGGACTACGGAAACACCCTCTACGCCGGAATTACAGCCAAATTACTGAAAAAACTCCAACGTATCCAAAACGCATCATCAAGACTCATCTTGGACATCCCTCGCCAAAATCACATTAACGGCCACTTGAAAGACCTCCACTGGCTCCCCGTCAACAAGAGAATAACATTCCGTCTCCTCACCCACGCACACAAGGCCCTCTACAAGCTAGGGCCCAAATGCCTCAACACTCGACTATCCTTCTACTCACCCACCCGCCAATTAAGATCCTCCAATCAAGGCCTCGCCGCAATTCCGCGCATCCAAAGATCCACCATGGGAGGTAGATCCTTCTCCTACTTGGCGGCCAAGACCTGGAACTCACTCCCCACCCACCTCCGCCTTACACAGAACCACATCTCCTTCAGAAAAGAACTTAAAACCTGGCTATTCGATAAATAATGAACCCCATCCCCAAGCGCCTTGAGACCCTCTGGGTGAGTAGTGCGCTATATAAATTCTTGAACTTGAACCCACGGGGGACTTGTGCAGTGTCTAAACACAGCCGCGGATGTAAAGGTAGATATAGGTATACTATATTTAAGTAAGGGCTTACACACCCTTACCCAGGCTGCAAGTGCAGACCTGTGGTGCCATTTTGGAAGGCTGCCCAGGTGTGGCATAATACATGCTTCAGCCCCTGGTAGGCTTCTGGGCTACCTATGCCCTGGGTACCTAAGGTACCATATACAGGGACTCAAAAGGGTGACCCAGTAACCAATCTGGTATGTACCTAAAGTACATGGTATCAATTTAGAGAGAGAACAGCTAGACTGTGGTCCTGATTAGCAGGGCCACAGGCATACTAAAGTCGAAAAATCAGTGAAACACAGCAAAAAGTGGGGGGGTAACCATAGGAAGCAGACCCTACTCTCCTACATTCATTGTATCGCTACCGGGGCCATCCCAGCTGAGGAGCTGTTGCCGCTGAGAGCCCACATTTGCCTGTGTTACCAAAGTAATCGTTATCACTATTGTGGGCCGCTGCAGCTGAGGAGCTGTGCCGCTGAGTGCCCGCATTGGCCATACTACAAAAATACTACAAAAGTCATCGCTATTGTGGGCCGCTGCAGCTGAGGAGCTGTGCCGCTGGGTGCCCGCATTTGCCGTCCTACGAGAATCATCGCTATTGTTGGCCGCTGCAGCTGAGGAGCTATGCCGCGGAGTGCGCGCACTAGTCACCGCTTCAAGGATCTTGTTACCACCTGCATGTGCTGCTGGGTGTCCGCCTTTAAGCCCTGTTCCAGGATTATCGTGAGTGCACGCCACGGACCGCTACAGCCGGGAGCTGTAGCCGGTGCTAGTCTGCCTGTCATCACAGCGGCTTCCTTGTGAGGCTGCGTGCCGTGCCCCTTTAAATCTCCGGTACATTGTGCATCACCAGGTCGCGTGGACCCCGGCCTCGAACTAAGTCTGTTCCATACCCTTCTCGAGTGCCTTTATTGCTTTTTAAGTGAATCTGTAATGATGTGCATTGTGGCTCCTTAAGTGCTTTTAGCCTTGTGTTCAGTCTATATAAAGATAACTATTTTTCTATAACTACTTGTGGTGTTCGTTTGTAGCGACTCTTCTGTGTTATTGTGTATGGTCATAAATGCTTCACACACTGCCTCTGAGATAGGCTTGTCTGCTCGTGCTACGTTACTACAGGGTTGAGCAGGGGTTATCAAAGGGTGTAGCCCCCTTACTCTAACTTAGGAAGAAGGATCTCTATTTGGACCTCGGCGCCAGCCGCTGCCAACTAGAGATCTTTATTTCTAACAGTCCTGCCTGCTGGGAATGGACTTTTCATCTATTTCCCTGCCCGCACTGACATGTGCACAGAAACCGATGACAATATTGCTCCAGCCTTGGGAGCAGCATTATTAGCTGCTCCCTGTGATTGGGAGCAATGCCGGCTCCCGTTGGATGCAGAGGGGCAGCTGGGGCCTGGGGGCCTTGGAGCTCCCTCCACAGCCCCCAGCTATAGTATGGTTGGTACCCTTTGTTGATTGGACCCTGGGGGTTAGGGTCCCTGGTGTCGAATTTGGCCCTGGGGAAGGCTGCGCCCCCCCCTTGAATATGTTGAAGGACCCCAGGGATGGGCTCCTTGTAGCCAAAAGTGGCCTGGCTAGTGGGGGGCGCCAGCCCCTCTCCCACAAAAAATGTGTTGGGCCCTAGAGGAAGTTGGTCCCTGGGGCCAAAATTGGACCTGGTATGGGGGCCGCGTGCCCACTGCCCATTATTTTTAAAACCTACCCTGGACGATGGGGTGCCCAGGGCCTTATAAGTTTCCAGGAGGTGGACCGCGCAGCCCCCGCTAATTTTAATAGTGGCCCGGGCGATAGCGTTCCCGGGGCCTAATAAGGCTTTGGGAGGGGGCCATGTGCCCTATTCCCCTTAAAAAAAAAAGCCTAGGTGGATGGGTTCTCCAGGGCCTAATGACACATGGGGAGAGCAGCCTTGTGGCCCCCCCTCCCCTTCAAAATATATATGGCCGCCCCTGGGTGATGGGGTCCCTAGGGCCATAATATGTTTGTGGAGTAAAAAAATGGCCCTGAGATCTCTGCTAACCCCACCACACACAGCTGAAGGCCATGTGCATTGTGTAGTTGGCTGCCTTTGGGATGGTTGGCCACAGGGCCTGTCCGTAGGTCAGGCCTTTTGGCCATCCCCTGCAATGCACAACAGAATATCCTGCGCACAGGCCAGATCCTGCAGCCAACCACGGGCCTTGCGCTGTGGGTGATTAGATTAGCATAGGGTAATGAAATATTACTTTAGGTTCAAAAACACTGGAAATTTGCTGAATAATATAAAAAGGTTAATGTGACTTGGTGAAATGTTTAGAAACACTGTAATGTTTTACACTCTAAAAACCACAGAAGTTCTCCAGTTAGAATGAGCTCAAATAACTATAATTCGTGCCCTTGCCATACGCTGATAATTACCCATCATATTACTTTATTCATGACATCTTGTATGACAATATTGATAATTTCACTGTGCATGGCAAGATGCGAGTTAGTTACCCTAGGCCACGAGTTTTAGTTACTTGAGATAACTATAACTTAACCTTTGGTTTCTTTCAGTGGAAATTAAATATAACAAGCATTTACAATGCAATGGTCTCGGCATTGTTAAAGTTAGAGCTATTGGCATTGCTCATGACATTATTTTTATTTATGTTTTGGTTTTTAAAACATAAATAAATGGCATTGTCATTTACAATGCCAATAGCTTAATCGCTCGCAAATGTGAGACCTATTGCATTTGAACCCACACAGAGCCACACACACACAGCCACCCACACACAGATACAGAGCCACCCACACAGTCATTCACATAGAGCCACCCACACACACAGAGCCACCCACACAGAGCCACCCACAGTCATTCACATAGAGCCACACACACAGAGCCACCCACTCAAAGCCACCTACACACACAGCCACCCTCACACAGACAGAGCCACCCACACAGAGCTACCTACAAAAAAAGCTACCCACACACACAGAGCCCCACACGCACACAGAGCCCCACACGCACACAGAGCCCCACACGCACGCAGAGCCCCACACGCACGCAGAGCCCCACACGCACGCAGAGCCCCACACGCACGCAGAGCCCCACACGCACGCAGAGCCCCACACGCACGCAGAGCCCCACACGCACGCAGAGCCCCACACGCACGCAGAGCCCCACACGCACGCAGAGCCCCACACGCACGCAGAGCCCCACACGCACGCAGAGCCCCACACGCACGCAGAGCCCCACACGCACGCAGAGCCCCACACGCACGCAGAGCCCCACACGCACGCAGAGCCCCACACGCACGCAGAGCCCCACACGCACGCAGAGCCCCACACGCACGCAGAGCCCCACACGCACGCAGAGCCCCACACGCACGCAGAGCCCCACACGCACGCAGAGCCCCACACGCACGCAGAGCCCCACACGCACGCAGAGCCCCACACGCACGCAGAGCCCCACACGCACGCAGAGCCCCACACGCACGCAGAGCCCCACACGCACGCAGAGCCCCACACGCACGCAGAGCCCCACACGCACGCAGAGCCCCACACCCACGCAGAGCCCCACACCCACGCAGAGCCCCACACCCACGCAGAGCCCCACACCCACGCAGAGCCCCACACCCACGCAGAGCCCCACACCCACGCAGAGCCCCACACCCACGCAGAGCCCCACAGACAGACAGAGCCCCACAGACAGACAGAGCCACACAGACAGACAGAGCCACACAGACAGACAGAGCCACACAGACAGACAGAGCCACACAGACAGACAGACAGAGCCACACAGACAGACAGACAGAGCCACACAGACAGACAGACAGAGCCACACAGACAGACAGACAGAGCCACACAGACAGACAGACAGAGCCACACAGACAGACAGACAGAGCCACACACACAGACAGACAGAGCCACACACACAGACAGACAGAGCCACACACACAGACAGACAGAGCCACACACACAGACAGACAGAGCCACACACACAGACAGACAGAGCCACACACACCGACAGACAGAGCCACACACACCGACAGACAGAGCCACACACAGACAGAGCCACACACAGACAGAGCCACACACAGACAGAGCCACACACAGACAGAGCCACACACAGACAGAGCCACACACAGACAGAGCCACACACAGACAGAGCCACACACAGACACACACACACACACACATACAGAGGCACAGACCGCCAGAGCCACACACACACACAGACAGAGCCACACAGTCAGAGGCACACACACACACAGACAGAGCCACACAGTCAGAGGCACACACACACACAGACAGAGCCACACAGTCAGAGGCACACACACACACAGACAGAGCCACACACACACAGACAGAGCCACACACACACAGACAGAGCCACACACAGACAGGGCCACACACACACACAGACAGAGCCACACACACACACAGACAGAGCCACACACACACAGACAGAGCCACACACAGACAGGGCCACACACAGACAGGGCCACACACAGACAGGGCCACACACAGACGGGGCCACACACAGACGGGGCCACACACAGACGGGGCCACACACAGACGGGGCCACACACAGACAGGGCCACACACAGACAGGGCCACACACAGACAGGGCCACACACAGACAGGGCCACACACAGACAGGGCCACACACAGACAGGGCCACACACACACAGACAGGGCCACGCACACACAGACAGGGCCACGCACAGACAGACAGGGCCACGCACAGACAGACAGGGCCACACACAGACAGACAGGGCCACACACAGACAGACAGGGCCACACACAGACAGACAGGGCCACACACAGACAGACAGGGCCACACACAGACAGACAGGGCCACACACAGACAGACAGGGCCACACACAGACAGACAGGGCCACACACAGACAGACCGAGCCACACACAGACAGACCGAGCCACACACAGACAGACCGAGCCACACACAGACAGACCGAGCCACACACAGACAGACCGAGCCACACACAGACAGACCGAGCCACACACAGACAGACCGAGCCACACACAGACAGACCGAGCCACACACAGACAGACCGAGCCACACACACACAGACAGACCGAGCCACACACACACAGACAGACCGAGCCACACACACACAGACAGACCGAGCCACACACACACAGACAGACCGAGCCACACACACACAGACAGACCGAGCCACACACACACAGACAGACCGAGCCACACACACACAGACAGACCGAGCCACACACACACAGACAGACCGAGCCACACACACACAGACAGACCGAGCCACACACACACAGACAGACCGAGCCACACACACACAGACAGACCGAGCCACACACACACAGACAGACCGAGCCACACACACACAGACAGACCGAGCCACACACACACAGACAGACCGAGCCACACACACACAGACAGACCGAGCCACACACACACAGACAGACCGAGCCACACACACACAGACAGACCGAGCCACACACACACAGACAGACCGAGCCACACACACACAGACAGACCGAGCCACACACACACAGACAGACCGAGCCACACACACACAGACAGACCGAGCCACACACACACAGACAGACCGAGCCACACACACACAGACAGACCGAGCCACACACACACAGACAGACCGAGCCACACACACACAGACAGACCGAGCCACACACACACAGACAGACCGAGCCACACACACACAGACAGACCGAGCCACACACACACAGACAGACCGAGCCACACACACACAGACAGACCGAGCCACACACACACAGACAGACCGAGCCACACACACACAGACAGACCGAGCCACACACACACAGACAGACCGAGCCACACACAGACAGAGCCACACACAGACAGAGCCACACACAGACAGAGCCACACACAGACAGAGCCACACACAGACAGAGCCACACACAGACAGAGCCACACACACACACACACACACATACAGAGCCACAGACCGCCAGAGCCACACACACACACAGACAGAGCCACACAGTCAGAGGCACACACACACACAGACAGAGCCACACAGTCAGAGGCACACACACCGACAGACAGAGGCACACACACCGACAGAGCCACACACACACACCGACAGAGCCACACACAGACAGAGCCACACACACACACAGACAGAGCCACACACACACAGACAGAGCCACACACACACAGACAGAGCCACACACACACAGACAGAGCCACACACAGACAGAGCCACACACACACAGACAGAGCCACACACACACACCGACAGAGCCACACACACACACCGACAGAGCCACACACACACACCGACAGAGCCACACACACACACAGACAGAGCCACACACACACACAGACAGAGCCACACACACACAGAGCCACACACACACACAGACAGAGCCACACACACACAGACAGAGCCACACACACACAGACAGAGCCACACACACACAGACAGGGCCACACACAGACAGGGCCACACACAGACAGGGCCACACACAGACAGGGCCACACACAGACAGGGCCACACACAGACAGGGCCACACACAGACGGGGCCACACACAGACGGGGCCACACACAGACGGGGCCACACACAGACGGGGCCACACACAGACGGGGCCACACACAGACAGGGCCACACACAGACAGGGCCACACACAGACAGGGCCACACACAGACAGGGCCACACACAGACAGGGCCACACACAGACAGGGCCACACACAGACAGGGCCACACACAGACAGGGCCACACACAGACAGGGCCACACACAGACAGGGCCACACACAGACAGGGCCACACACAGACAGGGCCACACACAGACAGGGCCACACACAGACAGACAGGGCCACACACAGACAGACAGGGCCACACACAGAGCCACACACAGACAGACAGAGCCACACACACACAGACAGAGCCACACACAGACAGACAGAGCCACACACACACAGACAGAGCCACACACACACAGACAGACCGAGCCACACACACACAGACAGACAGAGGCACACACACAGACAGACAGAGGCACACACACAGACAGACAGAGGCACACACACAGACCGACAGAGCCACACACACAGACCGACAGAGCCACACACACAGACCGACAGAGCCACACACACAGACCGACAGAGCCACACACACAGACCGAGCCACACACACAGACAGACAGAGCCACACACACAGACAGACAGAGCCACACACACAGACAGACAGAGCCACACACACAGACAGACAGAGCCACACACACAGACAGACAGAGCCACACACACAGACAGACAGAGCCACACACAGACAGACAGAGCCACACACACAGACAGACAGAGCCACACACACAGACAGACAGAGCCACACACACAGACAGACAGAGCCACACACACACAGACAGACAGAGCCACACACACACAGACAGACAGAGCCACAGACAGACAGAGCCACACACAGACAGACAGAGCCACACACACACAGACAGAGCCACACACACACAGACAGAGAGAGCCGCACACACAGACAGAGAGAGCCGCACACACAGACAGAGAGAGCCGCACACACAGACAGACAGAGCCGCACACACACACAGACAGACAGAGGCACACACACAGACAGACAGAGGCACACACACAGACCGACAGAGCCACACACACAGACCGACAGAGCCACACACACAGACCGACAGAGCCACACACACAGACCGACAGAGCCACACACACAGACAGAGCGACACACACAGACAGACAGAGCCACACACACAGACAGACAGAGCCACACACACAGACAGACAGAGCCACACACACAGACAGACAGAGCCACACACACAGACAGACAGAGCCACACACACAGACAGACAGAGCCACACACACACAGACAGACAGAGCCACACACAGACAGACAGACAGAGCCACACACAGACAGACAGAGCCACACACAGACAGACAGAGCCACACACACACAGACAGACAGAGCCACACACACAGACAGACAGAGCCACACACACAGACAGACAGAGCCACACACACAGACAGACAGAGCCACACACACACAGACAGACAGAGCCACACACACACAGACAGACAGAGCCACACACACACAGACAGACAGAGCCACACACAGACAGACAGAGCCACACACACACAGACAGACAGAGCCACACACACACAGACAGACAGAGCCACACACACACAGACAGACAGAGCCACACACACACAGACAGACAGAGCCACACACACACACACAGACAGACAGAGCCACACACACAGACAGACAGAGCCACACACACAGACAGACAGAGCCACACACACAGACAGACAGAGCCACACACACACAGACAGACAGAGCCACACACACACAGACAGACAGAGCCACACACACACAGACAGACAGAGCCACACACAGACAGACAGAGCCACACACACACAGACAGACAGAGCCACACACACACAGACAGACAGAGCCACACACACACAGACAGACAGAGCCACACACACACACACAGACAGACAGAGCCACACACACAGACCGACAGAGCTGTGCACCAGGCTGGAGTCCTTAGATCGCCCAAACTGGCCTCATTCAGAGGTCCATCAGCCGATGCCAGCTTGCCAATCCGAGGCTGGTCAGCAGTTTCGGAATGGCTGATTTACAATTAAAATATGGACGATGTGTCAAGCATCTGAGTGGCCAGGCTGCCTTTACAACTTTGGGTCTGCCCCCCCATCTATCTAGTGGCTGCTTCACTGCAGGTATAATTCACATTCTTCCTATTATCCCTAAAAGATTAAACTAGTTTCCAAAAATGTGCTGTGTAGAACATTTTTGTCCGGCAGCTCCTCTCTCCCATATTCCCTTTGAACAAAAGCTAGCTCTTCGATGGCCCCTCTACCCCCTCAGACCACTGGAGGGAGGTGTTCGAGAAATGCTGTCAAGGCCGCTGGAGAACTGTCGATCGCCCCCTGCTGGCCAGCGTAAACATCGGTTAAAAAATATACAACACCAGTTTTGCATCCGGCTCGCTCAAGAATGGAAAATGTTTTGGGTTTTTTGAAGCGATTAAAACTGAGTTGCACATTGAACAGATGCTGTCCATGTTCACATTCGGCAGGCTGAAATACGGAGGGAGGAGACCTGACCACAACAACAGACGGGGGATGAAAAAAGCACGAGTTCGGGAGAAGGTGGCAGCCAGAACGACTGGAGAACCGAGGGAGACGTGAGCAGGGGATGGGGATGAGCAGCACCACCAGCCGGGCCGTGTACAGGGTACCATGATGGACGGGGATGACGCCATGAACACAACCATCTTTCTCCGAGGCCAAGCAGAAATGCCTCGGAGAAGCACAGCGTCATTTTGGAATTTGGGGGCGTGTTTTTCTTTCTCTCTTCCCATTGGCTGGAATGTAAAATTCCAGCCAATGGGAAGAGGAGAGAAAGAAACTAAAAAACACCCCCCCGAATCCCAAAAAGACTGGGCTTAAATTGACAGATGCCCCTCTCCTCCAATGGCTAGCCTCAGTTTAGGAAGCCAGCCAATGGAGAAGAGGGGCGGGTTCAAGCCCCTATACTGAAAAACAAAATTTCTCACCAGCGAGACTGCGCAAACCTCAGCCTACGCAGGCCGAGACCTAAAAACCCCAGTGGTTGTCGGAAAGTGCCCATTTTTGACAATGGTCAACCCCATTTTTTGCCTGGTATCTGATGCTATTTTGACAGAAATGCACTGGGTTCCTGCGATCCATGTCCCCAGTGCCAGAAATCATTCCTTAATACTGTACAGTTTCCCAATTGGCATGATCTTTAGACCCCTTTATGTCCGTAGTAAATGGTACCCCTGGTAGCTAGTGCATAGGTACTAAAGAGGGTTCCTAAGGACTGCAGCATGTATTGTGCCCCCCTGAGGGACCCCTCACCACACTCTTGCAGACTGCCATTGCTGACAGTGTGAAATGGTGCAGACAAAAATTAAAACCCGACATGGCACGCATCCTGTGTGTCATGCCCACAGACCCTGCATGCAATATTGCAAGTCACTCCTACAGCATACATTTCAACCTTAAGGCAGGGTGCATTATATTACATGTGTGGACATACCAGCATGAGCAGATGTGCCCATGTGATGTAGTCGATTCTTAGACATTGCAAGTGAACAGGTAAGTCATCTTAAGTATATGTACTGGGCACTGGTAGTTAAGAGTTCCCTGGCTGCATGATGGCTTAACTGAAACAATAGGTGTTTGGTATCAAACAGCTCATATTAATAAGCCCACACTGATTCAAGCAATGTATGTTCTAATGCATGCGCCCAGAGGGTACCTTAGAGGTACCCCCGAACCCTCTAGTTCTCTAGTGTGCTGGCTGACTGGTACCATCCAGCCTGTATCCACAGACATGTTTCTGACCCCCTAGGAGAGTGCCATTTTGGCTGCTAGGTGTCCTTCCACTAAGTCTATGCAGGACTCTGAGAGTAGTTTCCTTGGTGTTCTTGCCGACATAACAAACTTTTGCAAGTCCTGTTACTTATATTCTATTTTTTGTTTATCCTTAGCTCAGCAAGGCCTCTGTGGCAATAGTTAAATGTTATTAGCGGCCCAATGAGCCTTCCTGCAGTTACGTGGTCAGTCATCTCGATTCATAATCAGACTCATATGAAGGCTGGCTCCTGTTTGTTTGCCAACACCATTTGTGATACCTCAGTGGAACCTCAATCTGCTTCTCACCTTCCTAATGTGAGCCAGTGCGCAGCTGCCCTCTTTGATTGCTCACTTTGATCAGAATCGGTTTTCATTTTCCAAACAGAACCAGAGAAAGGGTCCACATGTACGCAGTGTGTCGCCTACAACCCTTTGTAGGGCCGGCCGCATAGTTTAGAATGCTCATGTAAAGTGCAGGTAATTACTGTCAATGCAGATGTTACACAGCAAGTCGCCTACAACCCATGACGGGCCGGCCGCGTAGTATTAGAAGCACTGCTTCGGGGTTCAATGTTAGGGAGCCTCTAGGCAGGAAGAACAAGGAGACCCAGAGTCAACATGAGTAAGAATAAAGAGATAAACCTGAAGAGAGAGACGGGATGATTAACTGACAGGAAAATTTAAGAGGGAGAAGCGAGTAGAGCAAGAGAGAGGACTAGTGCAGGGGGGTTTAAGGCAAATAGAAAGGTACAGGGAAAAGAAGCCACATTGATCGTGTGGTCCAAGGGTAGTGATCAGCAATAACATCGGAGAGGAGTAGGATGGCGGATGGGGAAGGGGGGTTGGGCAAAGGCGTAGAGTAGTCGGACCGCCCTTCAGGGCACACTGTGGTGGGCAGGGAGAGGGCCAGACTGGTAATGCAGATAATCTGTCAAAATCAAGTGGATACACAGAGTCTTCAAAAAGGTGTAGAGCCCGGAGCTTCAGGGGCAGGAGACTCGCATGTTCCATTTTACAAAGGTAGGTGACCAGTGGCTGCAATAATTTGGTGAAGTGATTGTCACGAGACTGCAAGTGCGCGGTAAGTAATTCCATGGTCACTGTGTGCCACAAACGCGTGAACCAGATGTTAATGGGAGGGGCCTCTGTTTCTTTCCAGTACAAGGCAATTAATTGTTTAGCGGTGCCTAATGTCAAGTGTGATATGCCAATCACTGTGGGTAAGTGCGCGCAGATTGTCAGGTTTAAGGAGTATTGTGACTGGAGTTTCAGGCAGGGGGAAGCTAAGCACCACCTTGATATGACTAAGAACCTCTTTCCAATATGAAGTCCAGAGCGGACAGGCCCACCAAATATGAATTAAATCACCCGGCGAGCTTGAGCATCTCCAGCACAGAGGAGAGGAGGTAGGAACAAAGTGGTACAAAAGGGGGTGGTGATGGACAGAGCATCTGAACCAATCAAACACTCACACCCAGTCAACAGATCTTGGTTTAATACATCATCGTTCTTTAGCCCACTCTGCCACCCCAGTTCAGACATGGCCATATGCAAATCAGTCTGACCCTGTGCCTCATGGGAACAGTCCAGCCCGAACTGCCAAGCCATGCCTTCCTTGGACCGGAAACAAGCTTCCGAGGACCGGTTTCTGGCATTTCAGCCATCTTCAGCCCGGCTTGCTTGAATCCAGTGGCAAAGTGAGCAAGGGACTCACGTCTGAGCATACCCTGCCAACTTATGGCGAACAAAGGGGTACAAAATGGGGTGGTGATGGACAGAGCATCTGAACCAATCAAACACTCACACCCAGTCAACAGATCTTGGTTTAATACATCATCGTTCTTTAGCCCACTCTGCCACCCCAGTTCAGACATGGCCATATGCAAATCAGTCCGACCCTGTGCCTCATGGGAACAGTCCAGCCCGAACTGCCATGCCATGCCTTCCCTGGACCGGAAACAAGCTTCCGAGGACCGGTTTCTGGCATTGCAGTCGCCTTCAGCCCGGCTTGCTTGAATCCAGTGGAGGTAGGGAACATCCTGTGCAGTCGAAGGGGGCTGTAGTACCAGTGTGTCATAATCTTATAAGCAATTTCCCGTTGAGAGATGAGGTATACTTTTGGGATATCCCGCCACAGGTGGTTCCATTGGGCAGGGCGATTTCTAAGGAAGCTGTCGAATGCCATCAACGCTGATATGGATGAAGAGTCACAAGCGGGTGATGTTGTAAAACCTGTTATGTCAGGGAGATGAGTCCCTTAGAATTGTCAAAGGAGCGCATTAAGCGTTCAAAAGGGGTGAACGCTCGAGTCGAGGCCTGCGCTAAGTAAGACGTAAATACCCAGTGTCAGAGCTGCACATATTGTAGCCTGGCTCCCTCCTTGAGTTGAAACTCTTCCTTGCAGTGAGCAAAGGTGTTAAATGTGTCGCCTAGGAACAGGTCCTGGATTGTTCTACACCAGCCCTCCAGCCAGTCAGAGAATACCTGGGGTTAACAGCCGGCGGGAAAAGAGTTTCCAGCAATGGGAGTATGGGGGGTGGAAAGGTAGTGAGTCCCTTAGAGACTTCCACTTTTTCCCAGATGTTCTGTACCGTCCTGGTAGGAAGAGCATATTAGGCACTTCGGGAGCGTGAGATCGGAGGAGTCATGGGAGGTCCCAAATGGTTCGTCCACTTACCGCCCTGTCCATATGGAACCAGACCTTTTCGCTCTCCCTCGCTGTCCACTCAGAGATGAAGCGAAGGTGGGAGGCCCAGTAGTACACTAATAAGTTGGTACGTGCAAGCTCACCCGTATCCCATGGGAGCATAAGAATTTTGTTGGAGAATCGTGGTCTACGCCCCCCCCCCCCCCCCCCGATGAAATTGGTGATTTCGCGCTGAAGACTTTGGATCTGGTGCTGCAGGACAGGGGTGTGGAGACATTGAAACCAATATAAACATTTTTGGAAGCACTGACATTTTGATGGCATGTAAGCGGCCCAGCCAGGACAGGGTGAGAGGCCTACAAACTCGCAGGTCCTCCAAAACCGCCCTCCTGCATTCCCGCCAGTTGGTTTGGGATCACGTGGCAAGTGAGGGAGTCAGTTAGAGTCCCAGGTAGCAAATGGAGCTAGTAGCCCACTGGTAAGGGACGAGGGATTGTAGAGTAGGACTCTTCTCCCTGGAATCGTGAGGTTCAGGGCCAAAGACTTCTTGTGGTTAATTTTGAGACAAGATGCCCATTTAAAGGACCACAGCAAAGAAAGAAGTGCCGGGAGAGAGGTGTGTGGGCAGGAGAGCGTAAGAATCAGGTCATCTGCAAAGAGAGCTACTTTGTGGTGTTGGCCTCCGACGGGGATGCCATGGATATCGGGGGGTGGTCGGATCATCACTGCCAGTGGTTCCACCACAAGGGCAAACAAGGGGGAAAGAGGGCATCCCTGCCGCGTGCCTCTGTGTATGGAGATGGAATCCATGAGTTGGCCATTAACATGTACCCGAGCCTGCGGGGAAAGATAGGGGGCCATGATCCGGACTATCATGAATGTGCCCAGCGTATAGTACAGCTCAATTGCTCACTTTGAAGACCGTGTTTCTCATAGCGAAAGCATCAGCTTGTCGTATGAGCGAGTTAGAAGCGCTCTCTGTCAAGCTGGTGCTAAGAACCAAAGCAGCGTTCCTCCTGAAAGTTGTCACGCCTTTCCACATTGAGCAATCTATTACCCTAGCCTCTTTCTGTGGCCTTCCTCATCCTCCTAAAAGGTCGAGACTAGACACAAAGAGAGCGGTATTTACATTGTTCCGAGAACTACCGATTTTCGATCAGCTCTGTATGGGGTTCTCAGGGGTGATGAAGGTAAAAGTTGTGCAAAAGCAAACCTTACCTAGCTCGATTGTCATCTGCATTAAAATCTGCTACAAATTAGCCATGAAAGCCTCCAGAAGGTCAGTGCTCATTCTATGCAGGTGTGATGTGTGCCAGTCTTGAATATCTGCCCTAGCTGCAATGTGGGCATCAATACATCCATTCACAAAACACTACTACCTAGACAGTTAAGCCTGGCAGGAAGGGTTCTTTGCCTGTTCTCCAGGATATTATGGTATAACTCAATAACTCATTACACAGACCCATCATAGAGGGGGTGTAGGGGGCTGGGTTTACTGCTTTGATATCTATTTACAAGGTGACAAATCTGTAGTTTGAGATGTCCAACAGAAGAACAAGTTGCATGCCTTCTGTAACTCTTTCTGATGAATACTGTACCTATCCTCTGATTCCTCACCGACCCACCATTCTCCCGGTTCTGTGGAGTGACTCTTCTGGTCCATGTTAGTAAGATTTAATCTTGGACATCTGAATATTGGCCCAATTTGTTTATTAAAATTCTACATCAGACCGCACAAACAGATATCGAAGAGGAAAGAAACAAAAGTCAGCGTGTGGAGGTGGCTGCTATATAAAGGCCCAACGTCACATCTGGGTGGGATGGATCAGATGTGGTGCCACACAATGCCACCTACAGACATGCAAGAACATTGCTTCAAAAACCTACAGATCCAGTCTCGTGCCCGGGGGTACGCACAGTGTGAGAATTTTACAGTTAGAGTATTCACAAGAAAAAGCATTATCGTAGAAAAGTAATTTTTTGGTAGCAGTTTTCCACAACCAGTTATACAAGTAGATGCCAGTAGGATGTTAGCAGGTTGCAATTAGTTCGTAGTGTTAGCTGATGAGTTGTAAAAGTGCATGATGGACAATGCCAAGAGATTCATTACATAAATGTGACTGCTAGTGTTCAAATATACATCCCAACTGGTTGGCAAAATTATACTTTTTTTAAAATAAAAGATTGAGAATACATATAAATGGAAACTGCTGTTCTCCGTCCCATCCTTGTGCATTATTCACAAGTTAGTATGCATACTATGCTTTCTTTACTGGTTAAAGTGTTCTTCACTGTTGTAGTGGCTGTGAGAAGTTGGCCTGGTATATGATGATCACTATTCTAGTGAGCACCTTGCACCAGTCCAAACAACCATTATGGTGATGGTTGTAAGTCAACCTTATAGACCAGCTATCCTAGTGGTAGCGTGGACAGAACAGTCTTAGGCTAAAAGACTCTTGAGGGCGTGTAAAGTCAGCTGTTTTACCATATGTAACCCCTTGAATACAAAATAAAAGGACACCACACAGGATATATTTAAAATATATATGTATTTATTTACTAACACACTCCTCTGAACTCTTTATGAGGTCAGAGGCAAAAGCACATAAGTTACACTTAGAAATACTTTAAATAGCACAATTTACAGTTAGGCCCTTGGGGCGCGTAAAACCATATACTAAGTAAGTGGGATAAGAACTACGACTTGGGAAAGGAGAAGGCCTAGGGCCTAGGGAATCGCTGGGGCTACACTATCTAACCCTTAGGTTCGGAGTGGGAGACCCACAGGCGGCGCGTGCAGTGTCAGTACACTCACGCGAAAGTCAATAGAAAGTCAATGGGAACTTTAAAGGTAAGTAATCGAAGATTTAAGACACTTCCGGTCTAACTAGGAATGTACAACTAACAAAACTAGACACTAGGATAGTCACTCCCTACAGGAGCACCTAAGTACTCTCGCTACCTCACCCACGGGCTGCGGGTGCATAGGTGTCCAAGTGTGTCAGGTTTTCTCGTTGATTCCTGTGGAGCCTTGGAAGAAGATGCTGCATGCGACCAGGAGGAAGATGTCCGGGTGGATCCAAGGGTGGATCTAGGATGAAGAGGACCTGAAAGCAGAGGGGACAGAGTCTAGGTCAATAGCCAGTGATAGGGTGGAACCAGGGAGGAACCAGAAGTCGTCGAGGAGCAATCGGGTGCGGATGTGAAAGCTTGTCGTTGCAGCCACGCGGACCAGGAGGCGTCGAGGACGACCAGGTGCTGGAGAGGAGCTGTCCCACGAAGGTTCTCGCAGATGGAGGGGTCGACTTCAAGATTGGAGCCAACAAGCCTAAGCAAATGCAACCCACGCAGGATACACAAGGAGCTTCTGGTGCAGACCAGGAGGGTCTGAGGTACTTCACCTTTTCAGGGAAGCAAGTGGCAGTCTGGAGCAACCAGACCAGCGATGGATTTTCAAAGGAATCGTCATCACAGGGCTACTAGCCAACTGGCCAGCAACCGGGACAACGCGTCGAGCAGAACACAAGCAGAAGGGCCCCACGCAGATCTCGTGGAGTGTGGAGGGCTGGTCTTCGGTGCAGGTGGAGCTCGGTGTCGGGGTGTCTCAGTCCCCAGTGCACAGCTTCGAGGATGCCTCAGGAGCTGCGCTGTTAGCAAGTTGAAGACTTTCCAAGTTGCTTGGTTCCACGGATTCCGACGCCTTCCACGGAGCTCAGCTGTGCTGGAGTCGTGCAGTGGGGTCAGAGGAGTCCTGGAGTCGAGGTCTTGTCAAGCTCTGCGTGCGAGTTCCGCCGGGAACGGGGACAAAGCAAGCCGTTGAGTGGCTGGGTGGTGCCTGGTTTCCCAGGGTGGTCTCTCCTTGGCCACAAGGGAGATTCTTCAGTCTGAAAGTCGGTTGAATGTCGAAGGGTCCAGAGTTTCGTTTCAAGTTTCAGTTCAGGATCAAATCTAAAATCTCCTGGGTCAGCTCCTATCTTTATACTACTAAAGGGGGCTGGGTTACTCACTAGGTCCCTCCTATGGTTGGGACCAGGAAGGGGGGTGGTTACACCCCCTTTCCTTTGTGCAGTTAGGCGCCAGAGCTGTGGCTGGAGTGCCCCAGCAACCGGTTTGAACTGGGGTATGCATGGAGCACCTAGTGTGCCCCAGGCATGTCTCATTCTATTCAGCCCTCCCTGTCCCAATGCACAAAATCCTGTCTGGGGTGGTGCTCGCACCTCTCCAGGCAGGAAACCTATTGTCCAGGCCTCCCTCGCTGGAAGGACCCCCAGCAGCAGGAGGTCAGACTTGTGTCTGTGGCAGCAGCATCCATTTTGTGACGCTGGGGCTCTGGTTAACTTTAACCGGATAGTCAGCAACAACATGTCTTCTCCCTCTAGAAGGGTGAAATGCTACCCCTGTCACCAGAATTGGCGAGGGGGTAGTATTCCAAAGCGTATGACACCTTACACGACATGTTTAGATAAAGCCAAACCAAAGTTAGCATTCAACCGCGAGGTTCATAATGCACTTAAGAGTATATGGTATGGCAATATCATAGAACAGCTATAAGGACATGGTTCTGAAAGCTGCAGACAGGCTCAGCTCATGCTAGAGCACCATCTCACACATAACCAAGCACTCTGCCTCCAGGATTGTTAAGGCCTGCCATAGGTGTCACTTTTAGGTTATTATGTGTCTATATATAAGGTAGGTATAGGGATACTATACCTAAGCAAGGGCTGATCACACGACCTTGCCCCAGGTGAGTGATCAGCCAGTTGTGTCAATTTAGGTGGCCAGCCAGGGGTGGCATAATATATGCTGCAACCCATGGTAGGCCTGGGATGCACCCTATGCCCTGGGTACCTGTAGTACACTATACAGGGGCTGACAAGGTGAACCAATTCCCAATTTGGTATGTACTTACAGTACATGGAGTCCATTTTACAGAGAGAGCAGATAGCCTGAGGTCCTGAATAGCAGGATCCCAGGCCAACTAAGTTGAAAACCAGCTAAACAGTAGGCAAAAAGTTGGGGGTAACCATAGTCCGGTATCCACCTTCCTACAGTGTCCGCTCTGGTGTTTTTGTGACATGATTTTGGAGGTGGTTTGCACTTAGAACATACCATCCTTGATGTTGCAAAGTAGTCAAGTCAAACTATTCTATTTTTAAATAAAAATCATAAAAGTGTACAAGTTAGACGTAGTTCATGCACAATAAAAATACATCATAAGTTTAACAAAAAAGATTTATTCTACACAAATAATAAAAATATACAAAAAAAATAGCACTTCCGCGGAGTCGCCAGCAGCTCCGGCCCCGGCTTCGGAGGTTTCGGCTTCAGGTCGTCAGAGGGTGGTGTCGTCTAGGTGCGGTGCTTCGGGGCTCCCCTCTTCGGCGCCTGGCGTCCCTGCCGCACAGCAAATCCCTACAGGGCTCCCTGTGGTGTCGCCGGAGACCGCTAGGACTCCGGACTTGCCCCAAGTCCCCCTCAGTCCTCTGAGCAGGCGGTTTCCTCACCAGAGGTCGAGCCGGTGCCGTTTTGGCTCTGAGAACCTTCCTCTGGTGGAGGCAGGGACCTGGGATGCTTTCCCAAGTCCCCCTCGGTCCTTGGCGCGGGCGGCTATCCTGTCTGAGGCCGAGCCGCCACCTTTTCGGCGCCGCTCCCTTGCCGTTCTGGCGTCGACCCCGCTCCATACTCATGGAGAGCATGTGGTGGCTGAAGTCGGCCCGGCGCCACAAGTGTCCACTTCAGCGCAGATCAGGCGCCGGTGGCGGACTCCAAGGAGCCGCGCCAGCATCTGGTTCTGGATTCGTCCTCTGAGGTCCCTTCTTCTCCAGAGGTCAGCCATCTGTTGGTGTGTTCCTCCCCGGAGACAGGGCGCCGTATTGTTGCCTTTTCACCGGCATCTTCCAGGGAGGGCACCTCGCTGTCCCCACGACCTAAATCCTCAAACCCTTCTTTCCGTGGCTTGCTGATGGATTTTCCCCTGGCCTCTCCACCTCCTGGGGCTTCTCAGGTTCCCCATTAATCTGTGGACCCCCGACTATTTCGGGGCTGGCCGCTTCCCCCTGGACATGGGGAAGGGCGGCTCAGCCTGCAGCCGTCGCCCACGGAGGAATTACTTTCTCCTCCGTGGCGCCCTACGGAGGGTAGTGTTGCCTTTGTTCTGGCCATTTCCACAGCTGCTAGTATTCTGCGGATGGGTGAACCTGTCACTCCGTTTCCTACGGACAACCTTTAGGAAGTTCTCCACTAGGGCTCTGGTGGACGGGAGTTGTTACTTCCCTTTGAAGCGTCACTCCACAATTCTCTTATGGGGGCTTTGGGTCGCCCTGCCACGGGTGATCCGGTGCCTCAGACACTTCTGCATTTTCACCGCCCTGCTCCGCAGGACCCTGTTGGTCTTTCTTTCCACCCTTCTACTCAAGGCTCTCTTCTGCGGAATGCTTTTCCGTGTTTGCCTGTGGTGTTGTTTCTTCCGTCTCAGGAGGCCCTGTGGTTCAAGGGGGCGTAATGTCTTCGCTTACACTAGCGCTGCCTTGTGGGCGCCTAACACTTTGCATGTATTGACCAGGGCTGCTTCCAGTCTGTGGGACTCTGTGGAGTCCCTTCTTTCTTATGTCTCTCATGAGGGTGCCCATGCTGACCTACGGAGCCATGTGTTGTATGGTATGGAGTTGGCCGCATTTATTCTTCGTGTGGCCTTGGATGTTGCCGATGCTCTAGGCCATGCTATGGCCACTTCTGTGGCTCTCCGTCACCATGCCTGGCTATGTGATGCTGTTTTTCCTGAAAATATCAGGAAACGTGTGGTTGACCTACCCTTTGATGGGGTCCTTCTATTTAACACTCATGAGGAATCCTCCATTCAGCGTCTTCTTAGCGGGGCTCCGTCCTCCTCCTCCTCCTCCTCCTCCACAGTAGGTGGTTTTATTGATCCTCCGGGTCTTAGTGGGAGGTGTTATCCCACCACTCCTGGATTCTGGTGTTGGGGTGAACTTTACACTTTCTGTGAGGGATGCTGTGCCCTCGGGGTCCTGGGTTGGCCTACCTCTTCAGTTGGCTGCTGGGTCAGCCCATTTTGGCAAAGAGTGTTCTTTTTGGCTGGTTACTAAGCCTTATGTGGTTTCTGCCGCAGGTTTTCTAATTTGTTCTCTGATGCGGGATTTTCATCCCTAAGAGTGGTTCCCATACTTCTTGGGCCTTGTCCTACCCTTCGCAGGATATTTGTAGCTTTTGGATAGCCCTGTCTTACACTGGGAAGGTGTGAACTCCCCCTTGCGGGCTTCTCGCCCTTCCTGGTGTTGCTATGTCGATGGTGTGTTTTCTTGGGCAGCTGCGGCGTTGTGCTGCGGTGGTTTTTTTTTTTTTTGCCCTTTGTCTGCAGTTTGACCTGGTCCTCTGTCTGGTGTTCACAAGGTTTATTTTCCTGTGTTGACGACTTGGTTTGTCCTACTTGTTTCGCCTCATGTTTTCAAGCTGATTGCTTGTTGGCCCCCAGCTGTGCCAGCTTGGACATTGTGGTCTGGACGTTTAGTTTAGTGACGCGTGTCGGCGTCCAGCAGCGCCTGCCTATTCTTCTGGTTCACGGCCAGGGGCCTTAGAGTGAGTTCTGGTGCCCCTGCTTCTTGTTTTTCGGGAGCCTTGTGGGCTATGTTTTTCTGTTCCACCTGCCTTATTACTGAGGCGCTGTTTTGTCTGGCCTGTTGACGACCAGCTGTGATGGATTTGGCCGCCCTCTTCACTGGGTGTGTTCCCGGTGCAGGGCACTTGCCCTAATTTCTACTCTTCTCCTTGGAGTCTCTGGGTTGCTCTTCTTCCTCGGCACTCCCCTGCGTTGCCTGTACCTGGGGCTTTTGGTGGAGGTCCCTGGTACATTGGCTGTTGGTCTCCTTTCCTATTGCCTGTACCTGGGGCTTCCGATGGAGGCCTCTGTTACACTGGCTGATGGCCTTCTTTCTTATTGCCCTTCCTTCTCCTGCTTGTCGTTATGACACATCCCCAGTTGGGCTGTGTTTTCCACGACACTGAGGTTCTAGTCTGCTGGGCTGGGGGGGGGGGGGGAGCCATGGCCCTTTCCCCTGTCCTGGTGGCCCTTCCCCTGTTGGGGAGGACTGGGCTATCTCTGGGTATCCTACGTTAAGGAATCTGCGGCTAGTAGTCTCGATCAGATGTACGAGGTACTTATCTTCGGTAACGATGTATCTGGTAGAGCCCATTCTAGCCACAGATTCCTCACGACCCGCCCTTTCTCCCCGTTCTGCGAGGGCCTTTCTTGGTCTTCTGCACTCGCCTACCTCTGGGTGGTTGTCTTTTGCGAGTGCCTTTTCTTACTCCCTCCTTAGGGGGATGCTTGCCTTGTTGTTACTCCATTCTTGACTTTTATGGCTACGAGCAAACCCCACACTGGTCTCCAGTGTGGGGTTTGCTCGTGCTCTTCTTCCCTTTGTTGCTTGCACTTCTGTCTTTGGCAGTCCTTGTGGTTGAGGTACCTTGGCTGGTCTCGACCTTGGCTTTCGGGAGACTTTCTCCCTGCTGGTATTGTCTGAGGTTGAATGGTCATTTCTCTCTGTTCTGACCTTGGTGTCCCTTTCTGTTCCGGACTGTGGCTGCAGACTTCTAGGTCTGCTGTGTATTTTTCACATTCTTCTGCTCCCGGGAGGCTGTTGTTTTGTTGCAGGATTGCTTTCCAGTAGCTGTTCCCTGTTCTTTCATTCCAGATCTCCGTGCCTTAGTACCTGGCTCTATTCTGGATGGTGCTGTTCCTCACCATTTGTTTCTTCCCTTCTGTTTAGCGGGGTTTTTCGCACTGTTCCAGTATTCTCAGTTTTGTTTGTGATGGCTCCGCATTGTGGCGCGGAAAAGTTCTCCAAAGAAAACTGGCGTAGGCGTGCTGGGGTGGGACTTATGTATCCTTGCTGATGTCATGGACGCGGACGACGTCCGGGCAGTCACGTGGTGCCGGCGCGCAGGGATGTTGTGGCAAGAAGTTTTCCAGATCCAGTCTCACGCCTGGGATAATTCTACGTTAAGGAATCTGCGGCTAGAATCGTCTCTACCAGATACATCATTACCGAAGGTAAGTAACTCGTAATTTAGGCATTAGTAAATCCAGCAAATATAAAAAATGCGGGTCTCACCTGTCTAAAATTCAAGGATTCAATTATAAACTTGTGACAGGGCGAATTAAATATAGAGCAGATAAGAACAATATGCATGGTGTCACAAATAGGTATAATCACACAAACACACCGGAAGTTCTGACTTTTTGTGCTAAACAACATTCCCAAACAGCTGGTAAAAAATGTTCCCTGTCTAAAATAAGTCAGAAGTCTGTGGTGGTAATTAGACATTTCCAGGTGAAGGTAGGGCTTCCTCCCACTCATTTATTTCACCATGATATACTGCTGCATAAACAGTTTAGTTAAAGCAGAGGCTGTTCTGTTAGCTGCCACTCTGAGAGAAAAGACCTCTTTTAACCAAAAAGACCTTTTTTTCATGATGTGACCCGGATCAAGAGAAAGCTCAGGTCTCCCAGGTCCTCGAGTGTACTTAATGTAACATAGCCAAGGACTGTGTAACCTATTATCCAGGCCCAGACAGTCACAAAATAATTAACCTATCAAACTTAAGCTCCTCCATCAACCATATTAAGAACCAAAGTAATAGAGGGCGTAGGCATATAAAGTATGATAGCCCTTTCCCATCTCTGTGGACAATCTCTGAAGAGGTACCTTGAACTACACATAAAAGAGCCCACTAAATGTATTTTCTACTAGCTGAAGTGAGGCAATAGAAACTTACCCCCAGATGTTGCACCCAAAACTTGCTGCCAGGGTACACTTTGCTTTAAATACATCCAGCAGAATCTGCAAGAAATCTTTTAGGCTGTATATAGCCGTCTTTAGGCGGACCGTGTTGCTCGTAATCTGGAGGTGCTGAGTCCTGAATCTAGTAGGATGTCCAGCTAGGAGAAGTTTTCCACCCTATTATTATTCTGGGCACCAATCAAAAACCTTTGTGCTTTAGTGTTCTTAGGAACCACCACCATAGAATTTGATTTTTATAATTGGTTGACAAGTCCATACTAAGCATAAAAACAATAAAAAGGTCTGAAAGGTGCTACAGACTCCTTGCTGTATGTGCAATCAGGCCCACATCGTCCGCATGTAGGAGGATAGGCACAAGTGGTCCCAATGGGGAAAGTGTAGCCCTTGACATCCACAGCAATAGTTGTACAGAACCCTTCTCACAAATAAGATTGTTTATGCGTTCAGTACTTTTCATTTATCACATACGAATCCTGTATTATGATAGTAGGATGCTCAGTAGTTCTAATGGTTTAACAAGGTGCTCCTATTGGCAATGGCATGGTGTAAGTGAACAAATAGGGTGCAAGTGCTTTATACAAATATATACATGTGACTGATATGGATAGTATGATGCTATACTAAGCACTGGTCATACAAATGTCAGGGATCCACATTCAAATGAAAAAACAGACCACAGTAGAATTTTTTTTATTGTTTCGACCCTCCGTGCTAAATTAATTAGAGACGGGTCATCATCAGGACTAAGTGTTGTAGGAGGTACCTGGAATGAAAGGATCACGTGTAAGTGTTGGAAGGGTCTGTATCAAGTCAAGTCAGAATTTATATAGCGCACTACATACCCATAGGGTCTCAAGGCGCTTGAGGAAGGGGGGGGGGGTTTACTTATCGAATATCCATGTTTTAAGTTGTTTTCTGAAGGCTAGGTGATTTTGAGTAAGGCGGAGCTGGATGGGAAGGGAATTCCAGGTCTTGGCCGCTAAGTAGGAGAAGGATCTTCCTCCCATGGTGGCTTTGTGGATGCGCGGAACAGCGGCGAGGGCTTGGTTGGACGAACGCAGCTGGCGGGTGGGGGTGTAAAAGGAAAGGCGCGTGTTGAGACAATCGGGTCCAAGTTCGTATAGGGCTTTGTGTGCGTGGGTGAGGAGACGGAACGTTATTCTCTTGTTGACGGGGAGCCAGTGAAGATCTTTCAGGTGAGCGGAAATGTGGTCTGTGCGGGGGATGTCTAGTATGAGTCTGGCTGAAGCATTTTGGATGCGTTGGAGTTTTTTCTGTAGTTTTGCGGTGGAACCGGCGTAAAGGGTGTTTCCGTAGTCCAGACGGCTTGTGACCAGTGCGTGGATGACCGTTTTTCTTGTTTCGGTGGGGATCCAGTGAAATGTTTTTTTGAGCATGCGTAGGATGTTGAATCATGAAGATGAGACGGCGTTGACTTGTCTGGTCATCGAGAGTGAGGAGTCCAGGATGATGCCCAGGTTCCGTGCGTGGTCCGTCGGTATGGGGGCATTTCCTAGGGCCGTTGGCCACCAAGAGTCGTCCCAGGCGGAAGGGGATGAGCCCAAGATGAGGACTTCCGTTTTGTCCGAGTTCAGTTTCAGACGGCTGTGCTTCATCCACTCGGCTACTTCTTTCATCCCTTCGTGTAGGTTGGTTTTGGCGGTGGTTGGGTCTTTGGTGAGTGAGAGTATCAGCTGAGTGTCATCAGCGTAGGAGATGATGTTGAGGTTGTGTTGACGTGCGATGGTTGCGAGGGGGCTCATGTAGACGTTGAAGAGGGTGGGGCTGAGTGATGATCCTTGCGGGACGCCGCAGATGACTTCTGTGGCCTCTGACTTAAAAGGGGGGAGGCGGACTCTCTGAGTTCTTCCAGCGAGGAACGAAATGATCCAGTCCAATGCTTTTCCTTGAATTCCGATGTTTCTGAGGCGTTGTATCAGGGTGCTATGGCAGACTGTGTCGAAGGCTGCGGAGAGGTCAAGGAGGATAAGGGCGACTGTGTCTCCGTTGTCCAGTAGTGTTCGAATGTCGTCTGTTACTGCGATGAGGGCGGTCTCGGTGCTGTTTGGCTCGGAAGCCAGACTGTGAGGAGTCGAGTGATTTGTTGGTTTCGAGGAAGGTGGCGAGCTGATTGTTAATGGCTTTCTCAAAGACTTTGGCAGGGAATGGGAGGAGCGAGATGGGGCGGTAGTTTTTGAGTTCGGTGGGGTCAGCTGTGGGTTTCTTCAGAAGGGCGCTGAGTTCGGCGTGTTTCCAGCTTTCTGGGAATGTGGAGGAGTTAAGGGAGTAGTTGATGACATCTCGGAGATGGGGTGCGATAATGGAGTCTGCTTTGTTGAAGATGTGATGGGGACATGGGTCTGTGGGGGATCCTGAGTGGATGGAGTTCATCAGGCGAATGGTCTCTTCTGTGGTGATTGGGTTCCATTCGAAAAGGATATTCGGAGGAGGTAACGGTTCGGAGGTGAGTGGGGTGGACTGGTTAACAGGTTGGTTGTCAAAGCTGTTATGGATGTCGGCGATTTTGTCATGAAAGAATGAGGCAAGGGAGTCGCAGAGGACTTGAGAGGGGGTGATGTCGTTGGAGCTGGCGGTGGGGTTGGTGAATTCTTTGATGATGTTGAAAAGTTCCTTGCTGTTGTGGGCGTTGTTGTCTAGTCGGTCTTTGAGTGCTGATTTCTTGGCTGTCCGGATTGGTTGGTGGTGTTTGCGGGTGGCGTTTTTGAAGGCGGCTTGGGTGATAGTGTTTGGGTCTGTTTTCCAAGTTCTCTCAAGAGAACGACAGAGCTTCTTGGATTTCTTAAGGTCATCGTTGAACCAGGGGGCGTTCTTGCTTCCTTGTTTGATTTGATGTTTTTTCAAAGGTGCTAATTTGTTGGCGGTTTGGGTTAACCATTGTGTGAGGTTGATGGCGGCTTGGTTAGGGTTCGTTGAATAGGCAGGGGGTTTTTGAAGAAGCGATGTTGAGATCTGGTCGATGGTGATTTTGTTCCAATTTCTTCGCAGAGTTGGTTGAGGGTGGTTGTGGATCGAGGTCTTATTGTAAATAAAGTGGATGCAGCTGTGGTCCGTCCAGTGGAGGGGTGTGGTATGAGTGAAGGAGATATGCTTGCTGAAAGTGAAGATAGGGTCGAGTGTGTGTCCTGCATAGTGTGTGGGGGTGTTAACAAGTTGTTTGAGTCCGAGATTGGCGAGATTGTCCAGAAGGGTGGTGGTGTTACTGTCGTTGCTCTTTTCCAGATGGAAATTGATGTCTCCCAGTAGAATGTATTCTTCCGAAGGGAGGGCGTGTGGGGTGATAAAGTCAGTGATGTCTTCGCTGAATTTTGTACGGGGTCCTGGTGGCCTGTAGAGGAGGGTGCCCCTAAGTGTTGTCTTGGGGTCGGTGTGGATCTGGAAGTGAAGGTGTTCGGCGATAGCGAGGTTGTCATCTGAGCTGGTTGAGACGCGGATGGTGTTCTTGTGGACGATGGCGATGCCTCCTCCTGTTTGGATGGGGCGGTCCTTACGGATGATCTTGTAGCTGTCCGGGATGGCTATGGTGATGTCTGGAGCTGAAGAGGCATTCATCCAGGTTTCTGTTAGGAAGGCGATGTCCGGAGAAATGGTGTCGAGTAGATTCCAAAGGTCGATGGCGTGTTTGTGAACCGAGCGGGTGTTGAGAAGGATGCATTTGAGGTGGTTGGTGTTGGCTCTCTGTTTGGTGTTTGTGGATTTGGTTTGGGACTTGACGCAGGTGAATTTGCAGGAGTGGCAGGTGAAGGGTCCATGGGTGTGTCCTGGTGCTGCTTGGGCGCAGTTAGTGAGTCGGCCGGGGTTGAGTGCAAAGAGGGAGGAGGCGTCGTATGTAATGCGGGAGGGGTGGGTGATGCGGGGACCAGGGTGTCTGGCGCTGGGCGCGGTCCAGGCGCGGACGGGCGTAGACGGGCTTACCTTTGGCGCACCTTCGGCGCTACCGCTGCGCGTGGACGCTGCGCGAAAGTCCATCTGTCTCAAATGGATAGTGGAGGGGGCGGGCGTGGGAGGGTCATCTGGGAGGCGGTAGCGGGGAGGAGAGGCGGGGCCGGAGAAAGCACAACAACAACAAGATGGTGGCACCCAGAGGAAAGCAAGTCGGAGTGCAAGCAGTGCCAATTACACACCTATAATCACGAAATGCAAGCGCAGGCAATCAGAATGACTCAACAATGTTGCGCCGTTAAAAGGCAAGTGCGAGGCTGCGAGTTATGTCAGGGTAAAAAGCGTAATTATGATAAGGTAAAAGTAGGGTACGATACCAGTGTCTTTCAAAAGGGCTGTGCAAATCTGCTTTAGGCGCAATATTTCAATCAGGAGGAGGAGCGCTCTCGAAGTGTCTGGGGCCGGGGAGCGTGTGGAGCGACCGCTTTGGAGCAAGTCCAGACGGTCACAGCGTGGTTGGGATGGAGGCGATCCTACTATCCGTGGGTGGGAGGGTCAGCTGGGAGGCGGTAGCGGGGAGGAGAGGCGGGGCCGGAGAAAGCACAACAACAACAAGATGGTGGCACCCAGAGGAAAGCAAGTCGGAGTGCAAGCAGTGCCAATTACACACCTATAATCACGAAATGCAAGCGCAGGCAATCAGAATGACTCAACAATGTTGCGCCGTTAAAAGGCAAGTGCGAGGCTGCGATGTTGTGTGTTATGTCAGGGTAAAAAGCGTAATTATGATAAGGTAAAAGTAGGCTACGATAATGTATCTGATGATGATGTATCTGTTAGAAAGATTAAACAGGAGGTCAAATGGCCTAGCAGACTGACTGCAGCAGAAGTCCTACAGTCTTGGATGTATCTGATTCGATAAGGACATGATCTGGCCGGTTTCGATAGACGAGCTCTGAGGAGAGAGAAAAATTACTGATCTCCTATATGTTGTGCATGTGATATAATAAGTAACAGTAACGCTGGTGCTACGTGAGAGGTGGCAACAATTCCCTGGGCTTATGCCAAACAAGAGCACCCCTCCTTGGCGCTCGCCCATGGCGGTAGTTGTGCATATTCTCACTGCCTGTGAGGAGCATGAGCAGGATGCAGAAGGCCTGTGCCATCTCCCCCTTAGACACAGGTATGACAATACAATCTGCTAATCAGTTCTTTCTCCTTGCTGTACCCTGACACAAGCTAGCCCAGAGGGCAATAAGCATTTAAGGGAGGTGGCTGCATGCCTCCTTCCCCTGAAAAGGGACCTTTACAGTTGCAGTGACCCCTGAGCCCTGCCTACTGCAGAGGGGATCGAGAAGGAGATCGTGCAGACCCCTATGTGCTCACTTTTCTTTTAAATGAAAAGACAAATCTATAAGACCACGTATTTCTAGCCCTGTAGGGCCCATTTTCTTCATTGTGGGCTTGTTTTATTCCTGCTGGACACGCCGAACTACTAGAAGCATTTTAATCTGGCCTTCTGGCCTCTAAAGGGGCACTTCTTGCAGGGAGCTGTATTTTCTTGCTTATTGCGCCAGCCTTTCCCTTTGTATGGCTTCTGTGCCATTCTCCTGCTAGTGGGAACATCTTGTCCACTGAACGTCTTGGCATCTTGAAGGGCATCGGATAGGGAAGAGGAGTCCAGGTCCTTTCTGTAATAGAGTAGGGTCTGATTCCTATGGTCACCCCCACTTTTTGCTTTTGCTTTACTGGTTTTCGACTTAGATGTGGCTGTGGGCCTTCTAATCAGACCCCCACAGCCCAGATGCACTCTCTCTAAATTCACACCATGTACTCTAGGTACATCCACAATTGGGAATTGGTTCACCTTGTCAGCCCCTGTAGAAGTGTACCTTAGGTACTCGGGGCATAGGTGTAACCAAGGCCTACCAGGGGCTGCAGCATGTATTATGCCACCCCTGGCTGGCCACTCAAACTGACACAACTGGCTGATCACTCAGCTGGGGCAAGGTCGTGTAATCACCCCTTGCTTAGGTATAGTATTCCTATATCTACCCTTATATATAGACACACAGTAACCTCTAAGTCACTCCTATGGCAGGCCTTAACAATCCTGAAGGCAGAGTGCTTGGTTATGTGTGAGATGGTGCTCTAGCATGAGCTGAGCCTGTCTGCAGCTTTCGGAACCATGTCTTATAGCTGTTCTATGATATCGCCATACCATATACTCTTAAGTACATTATAATCCTCGCGGTTGTATGCTAACTTTGGTTTGGCTTTATCTAAACATATCGTGTAAGGTGTCATACGCTTTGGAATACTACCCCCTCGCCAATTCTGGCGACGGGGGTAGCATTCCACCCTTCTAGAGGGAGAAGACATGTTTTTGCTGACTATCCCGGTTAAAGTTAACCAGAGTCGCAGCGTCACAAAATGGACTCTGCTGCCACAGACACAAGTCTGACCTCCTGCTTCTAGAGTCCTTCCAGTCACGGAAGTTTGGACAATAGGTTTCCTGCCTGGAGAGGTGCGAGCACCACCCCAGACAGGACTTTGTGTATTGGGACAGGGAGGGCTGAATAGCATGAGACACTGCCTGGGGCACACTAGGTGCTCCATGCAGACCCCAGTTCAAACCGGTTGCTGGGGCACTCCAGCCCCAGCTCTGGCGTGAAACTGGACAAAGGAAAGGGGGTGTAATCACCCCCCTTCCTGGTCCCACCCATAGGAGGGACCTCGAAAGTAATCCAGCCCCTTTTAGTTGTATAAAGGTAGGAGCTGAGCCCCAGGACTTTAGATTTGATCCTGAACTGAAACTTGAAACGAAACTCTGGACCTTCGACGTTCTGCTGAAGCTGAAGACTGAAGAATCTCCCTTGTGGCCAAGGAGTGACCACCCTGGGCAACCAGGCACCATCCAGCAAATCAACGGCTTGCTTAGTCGACGCACCCGCCGGGACCCGAGCACAGAGCCTGACAAGACCCAGACTTCCAGACCTCTCTGACCCTCTCTTCACATCTGCAGCATAGCGGAGATCCGTGGAGGCGACGAGACACGTAGGACCGGACATCTTGAAAAGTCCACGACTTGCTAACTGTGCAGCTCCTGAGGTATCCTCGCAGCTGTGCACTGGGGATGGAGAAGCCCCGAATCCGAGCTCCACCTGCACCGAAGATCAGCCCTCCAAACTTCACGAGTTCTGCGTGGGGCCCTTCTGCTTGTGTTCTGCTCGACGCGTTGTCCGGTTGCTGGCCCGTTGGCTAGTAGCCTCAGTGACGACAATCCTTTTGAATCAACTCGCTGGTCTGGTTGCTCCAGACTAGCCCTTGCCTCCCTGCAAAGGTAAGGCACCTCAGACCTTGCTGGTCTGCATCAGAAGCCTTCTTTGAATCCTGCGTGGGTTGCCTTGGCCAAGGCTTGTTGACTCCAATCCGGCAGTCGACCCCTCCATCTGCGAGAACCTTCGTCTGACCGCTCCTCTCCAGCATCTGGTCGTCCTCGACGCCTCCTGGTCCGCGTGGCTGAAGAGACGAGCTTCACGACAGCACCGGATTGCTCCTCAACGTCGTCTGGTTCCTTCCTGGTTCCACCCGGTCTGCTCCTCGACGTAGTCTGGTTCCTTCCTGGTTCCACCCGGTCACTGGCAAGTGACCCAGACTCTGTCCCCTCTGCTTTCCGGTCTTCTTCATCCTCGATCCACCCTTGGATCCACCCGGACATCTTCCTCCTGGTCGCCTGCAGCATCTTTCTTCACAGGCTCCATAGACTTCAAGGGCGAAACCCGACACATCTTCACACCTATGCACCCGCTTCCTCTGTGTGAGGTAACGCGAGTACTTCGGTGCTCCCAAAGGTATTGACTATCCAAGCGTCTAGGTTTTTAGTTGTTTCCTCCTAGCTAAACCGGAAGTGTCCTAAATACTTCTTTTTCTAAACTCTAAGTTCCCATTAACTTAACATTGACTCTCGCGTGTGAGTAAAGACACTGCCTGTGGGCTTCCTACTCCTAAACTATTGTTCAGATAGTGTAGCCCCAGCGATTCCCTAGGCCTTTCCTTTCCTCGTGACGTCGTACTTATACCACTTTCTTAATATATGGTTCGCTTCGCCTCTAGGGCCTAACTGTAAATTGTGCAACTTAAAGTATTGTGATTAAGTAACTTATGTGCTTTGGCCTTTGATCTCATAAAGAGTTCAGAGGAGTGTGTTAGTAAATAAATACATATATATTTTATATATATCCTGTGTGGTGTCCTTTCATTTGGTATTCAAGGGGTTACATATGGTAAAACAGCTGGCTTTACACGCCCTCAAGAGTCTTTTAGCCTAAGACTGTTCTGTCTACGCTAACACTAGGATAGCTGGTCTATAAGGTGGACTTACAACCATCACCATAAGGGTTGTTTGGACTGGTGCAAGGTGCTCACTAGAATAGGGAACCTCATATACCAGGCCAACTTCTCACATTTTCCACTAACTGGTCATTAGGGGCATAAGGTGGTCAATGCCACTAACCCTAGTCATGGGGTAGAGCTGGAGGCAAAGTCCTTAGTCCATCATTGCATAGAATCAGGTGACTTCTTCCAAATGGTCATTCTTCAACCTTAGTTTCCTCCCATGTGCAGGGTCTTCTCTCCTGCCTTTCCGGTGTGCAGGAGTTTATAAGAAGGGGTGGAAAGATTCAGGGGCCAGGCACCACTGGCCAATCCTACGATGCGTCATCATCCTTCCACCCTTGACCCAGCTCTCCTGCACAGCATTTTGAGATAATCCAAAATGGGGAATTCAGGTTTCCTCTGGTAAGAGCTCCTCTGAGGGCTCAGCTCTGCCCCTAACTGATACCACTGCTTGATCCCTTCCCACCAACCCTCCTGAGTTGGCTCCAGAGACATTGTCTCCCTACTTTTTCTAATGGGCCTGGGCTGTGTGAAAATCGAATTAATTATCAGATGCAGATTACCTCCACACCTCTTTCCTCTCCCAGGAACTGTCAATATCTGATAGTCACACATTCTGTGGGAAAGCCTTTGATCCCTCTCTGGGAAGCAGAGTATTTAACTTGGCCCTCTAAGGGGAACAAAGGCTGGTTCTCTTATTAGGAGCTGAGCAAGAGAATTATGACAAATAGTGAAGTCTCATAAGATGTGGGTTATTGGGGACTGAAAAATCACTCTCAGCATGCATGTTTTGCCCCAGTTTGGTACCTTGCTGAACACTATATATCTAAGTGGGACAAAACTATACTGTAGAGCAAATTTTGCCTATATGTATTAGGGAGTAAAAACACCATAGGTTTTCCAGTAAGCACTACAGACTACACTGTGAATGACCACTCTTATTATAAGGTCTACCCCAGGTCAGCACCAGTCACTGCAGATTCACTTCTGCGACAGGCAACCTGTGCGCAGTTGCTGGGCTGCGCACAACAGTAGCCTCCCATGCACAGCCCTCAGCTCATCAGAGGTCTTATCTTAAACTATGGACACTCAGTCCAATTACTGAGCATTTACCATGAGTAAGGCTCTAAGTAAAAGTAAAAAAAAAAAAAGTGGTTAAAAGAGAAAAATCCTTGTGGACTAAAACCCATTCGGGGATCCTTGAAACAGACCCATCTGTATTGAACCTTAAAATGGCTGCTTGTAAAAAATGACAATGTTTATATGCTAAACATCTGATAGACATCTAGCTGCAGATTCCTTAACTTAAAATGTGCCCAGGCATCAGGCTGGATCTGGAATTGTTTTGCAGCAGCACCTCTGCGCGCCGGGGGACAGTGCCACACAACCTCGCCCTGACGTCCACGTACATGACGTCAGCGAGGTCAGATAAGTCCCTCCCGGCGCGTTGACGTCACTTTTCCTTCTTCTCCGTGTGCAACGTGGATCCGGAGTGAGCGATTCCTCTGGCCTGTTTCCTGATACTGCGCAGGTACAGTCATTCGAAACAGTAAGCAGCGTGTGTCGCACATCACCAGGCCTATAATTCAAAAAACAATAGACAGGATCGACTGTTTGGTGGTGCTAGAAAGCAATTGCAACACCGCAGCAGCAGCTGAGGACGAAGACTGCGAGCAGCCGTGTGGTGCCGTAGAGCTGCGGAGCCCTGTGT
Source organism: Lissotriton helveticus (assembly GCF_964261635.1). Taxonomy (NCBI): domain Eukaryota; kingdom Metazoa; phylum Chordata; class Amphibia; order Caudata; family Salamandridae; genus Lissotriton; species Lissotriton helveticus. Next base: position 951,993,699 of record NC_136069.1, read on the forward strand.
CCAAGCCCGACACCAAGCCCGAGCCCAAGCCCGAACTGGTCCAAACGGTCTAAACGGGCGGAACAGCGGAATAGCAGTAGCGGCCCCTGACTCCCGGTTACCGGCGTCTAGCATCCGGCATCAGGGCGGCGGCGGTGGCTTCCAACGGCAGCTTCCAACGGCGGCTTCCAGCGGCGAGGTGAGGTGAAGACGGGTGAGCAGAGGAGTCGAGGAGTGAGGACAGAGAGCGCCCTCTGCCCCGCCCTGCCTTGCCTTGCACAGCCTGCCATCGCTTTTGCCCTTGCTGCAGCCTGAAGCGTTCAACAGGACCCAGCGAGACTCAGGCGTGGTCTATTCAGCAGGTGGCATCTACTCTCTGCATTTCTTTACTTACCGCCCAGCACTTTGCGCACATTGCTCAAGGTGACAAGGGATTCGGTAGACAGCTTCTGCGCCTGACCCTCGGCTCCAGCATCTGCGACAGCTTCAGTTTTGCGTCTGCTCCCGTTCCCCTGCCTCCACCGTGGTCTTACCGCCTGCTACAGTAGGGGACAGCAGGGGGGAGAGGGGGGGGGGGGGGGGTGACGGCTGGCTGTCTGTGGAGCCTGAGCCTGGGAACTGCTGGGCGGCATCAGCGAGAATCACCGGGAGGAAGAAGTAACAGTGGAATACGGTGGTGAGCCTTTGATCTTTTGACCTCTTGGACCCTGAGTCTTGTCCCGTTCAAGAAAGGAGAAAGTCTTGAAGCGTCCCCAAGCAGTGACTTAAGGCAAACTCATGAGGTCAGGTAGGACTAGGGGGTCTCCAGAGTCAAAGATGAAACCAAAGGCAACAAAAGGAAACAAACTAAAAACAAAAACATACCCAAGCACAACTCCCGGCATTGAGCCGAACCTCATTACAACAGAGCAGGAATCAGCCACGATCCCTGAGTTACATGAGACGGCAGCAATAAAACCGCAAGCTACGAAGAAGTGTAACCAACCAAAGATCTACACAAAGTTCCGCTTTTTAAGGGACGCGGGTTCAGTCATCTTCTCGTGCAACGATCACCTGCAAGGTTTGCAAACCCCACTGCTACCGTTACCACCGCTACCATCAGATCCGCCTCCACCAATGTCGGCAATGACCACACGCCCTCCTCCCCCACAAAAACCTATGGCACGACTGCATCAAGGCGGGATCTCGAGGCACAGAAACAATAGCACAGCTCAGAGGACCCCACCTGTAAATGAAAAGCCCAATGATTCTATCCCCAATCTGCAATCACCTCCTGCCCACCAGGAAGGACAGGAAATATGCAGCCTGAGCAGCACCGAGAGGACCCCACTGCCTGAACCCATCTTCGACGAAAAAACTCCCGCAGCATTATACTTGGGCGACAAAGCAGGCAACTGGCCATTGCAAAGGGTACCTGGGGGCACTCCATCCTCAGAAGCAGCAGTTTTCTCCAAGGAAACATATCTCAGCCCTAGGCCAAGCATACAAACAACGAGCCACAGTACACCTATCATGTCGGCAAACTCAATAACTGGAAGCTCTACCACTTACAGATTCGGAGGTCCATGGCCTATCCGACGTACTGACCAAATCAGGTAGGCTGGGTGAAGGTGCTCAGGACCCTAGTCAGGAAACCGATGGCAGGGCACCGGTGTCTTACCTTAACACACTGGAATGGGAAGATATGCTTGCAACCTATAACTCAGAGGACAAAGAGCACCTCCACCTTCACCCACCCCTGGCAGCCAATAACACCAACACCAACAATAGAAAACCCGAGATAGAGCTTAAGGAAGACCAAAACTCCGGCACTTGGAACTCACTGTTAAATACAATCCAGCTAGCTGTCGAAGGCCTCCAATACCAATCAGAAAAAATGGAGCTACAACTAACCCTCCTTAACACACTGGCAGTTTTCACAGCTGGCATCGATGACAAGCTGGGCAACTTGAACAACCTGATAACGAGAGCACAAACAAATACCTACCTCAGCTGCAATTGCAGCCAGGTAGTGGACAAACTAGTTACATTGCCCTCAATGCTAACAGGCCTCATAGGCGACATAAGGAATCTACATACAGAAAATACAATAAGAGAACCGGGCTCTAATAAACTCGAAGAGGGAGAACCCAGGAGGGAAACATCGGGTACAAGGCCAAATGACCATCTTACTGTCTAAAACGAGGAGACAATACAGCCGGGGTTGGCAATCCCGCTAAAACTCGACGCAAAACGACGACAACAAAAAAGGAAAGGGCGTAACCAAAAACCACAAACAGATACAATAAAACACTTTTCCATTTTTACCAGTACAAAGGCAAAATGCTCGGCTGACAAAATCAACCCAAGCCCAACAGACTGGACAAACCAAATCGCAAACAGCGTAAACCAACAGCAAAAATCAAACAGTGACTCGCCGGATCAGGATGGCAAACGGCCCCAAGATTCTCCATTAGGAAGCCAAATAAAACAAAGTTGCACAAAAAAAAAGAGGCAACGACAATCCAACTACCTATAAAAAACAGACAAGAGTGTGATACTCAAAGACAGGCGAGTGAACCAGCACCCTCAAACAAGGAGACTGCATCCCTAGGGAAGCACCTGGTGATACTGCAAACCGAGAGGCACTAACAATAGCAGGAACTAAGCAACTATCCATCTCAAACCCCCATGAAGGAAACACAAAAAGAATTACTGGTCCAAAGCTAAGCTCAAACCTCGAAGATTCAACCAGGGACACAGTATTCACGACAGCGTACTCCATTCCTAGCCAAACAGCGCAATCATCAGCAAAAAGTCCACATGATACGGGGGCATTATCAAAACAAACTTCTTCATCTAAAACAACAATACATCCCCCCGCTATGCCTGTAGAAAGTAATCATCTGGCATCCCATGAAGTACGTTCAGGCGATGGTCCAATATCCAAAGTACATCATTCACCAACAAAATCTCTGAGACAAGGAAGCATCCAACAGCCGACAGAGGTTCTAGTTTTTCATCCTGAATAGGTCAAAAGGGCAGCAGGACGTGCTAAATCGCAGCAACATCCTCAGACTAATGAAATCCATCACAAAATTGGGGGGATAAGCACAAAGGACTTAGTCTTTGTAGAATTCTTACCCGCTGCCAACCCACAAAGCCCGGAGGCAACCAAGACAACCTGGACCTCGAGCAATATTGTAGATCTGATTTTAACGGAAGCAAATCTCTTTAAAAATTGGGGAATTAATTTGGCCCCCCTACAAAGACCAGCCTATTCTTCGCCATTTTTTAGCAGGACAATCCCGGTACCAAGGATACACCAGGTCCAAACCTTCAGCCTCCTCAAGGATGCATTGGGAAGCTCACCGGAAAGAAGCAAGAGTAGCCCCTGGCAGCGACCAGCACCACGCCTACCAGCAGCACGCCCAATGGCAGTAGCAGGCCCACACTTAGAACCACTCTCGAGTAGGTTGAGCCCAGAGCCAAAGGGGCACCAGTCTCGCACTTTTAGTACAATTAGAACCATACGAGGAAACTCGACAAAAGGTAGCACAAGCAGCTTCCAAGGTCGGCAGGCAGAAAGCGCATTGGAGGAATTAGAGCATAACCAAGTTCCAACAAGGGAAATACTGTCCCGAACCATCTTTATATGCCCCAAAGAGGCCTGACGCTACCAACAAACCAGAGATGGTATCAGGGGAAGGGATCGAACTATAGGCATCTGCTCTTGGAACATTAATGGCCTCAAATCTAAAATGGATGATCCTGACTTCCAGCATTTTATCACTCTCTGACATAACGCTGCAAGAAACTTGGCTTTTTAGCTCCTCAGCACCTCCTGGGCTACACCTACTTCGCCACAGCAGAAGCAAGGACCAGCAGATTTGGCCACCACTCAGGAGGTTTGGCAACCTACGTCTCTACTACAGCAATATCTTCAGTAACCCTTATGGATGCATCTACATCTACAATATTAGCTAAAAAGATAAAATTAGTCCTAGGGAACAAGGAAGAAGAGGTTTGCATAATTAACGCATACGTCCATCCCAAAAATAGAGCCAAAGATTCCTCCATAATTTCCAACCGCCTGGCTGAGTATGTTACCCAGATGGGAAAGCCACTCTTCCTTCTGACACAGGACCTAAATCAAGATCTACTAGGCTCGTCAGCAGGAGAAGATGTACTGGCCCTAAACAGAATTTACACGATACCAACGCAAAGTGCCCCACTACACAGGAGAAAACGTTTAAACAACCGTTTTCTCTACGACCTAGAACATCAAAACCTTCGGACACTGAATGGAAGATTTCTGTCAGACTCTCCTCCAGTAGAATCTTTCTACTCGATCACAGCAAGCTCCATCCTGGACTACACTTTCGCCAGCCTTACATTATTCCCATACATCATGGGGTTTAGTATGGGGGATAAGGGAGAAAGCGATCATCGCCCCCAGGAATGTCATATAACATCAAAGACACCAAGTTCAATCAGGCCGGATACAACGCTCAGAGTGACATACTCCAACTAAATGCACTCCAACTATACAATACTCGAAACTCAACTGCTGTTGGGCACATCACCTATTGGGAGCTTTACACGGTAAGACTGCTAAAAGAACTCGCACCCAAGGCTACTCCAAAAGCCAACCCTCACGAAAAGTGCAGCACAAACAACTTAAAGAAAGAACAGAGAGCACTACTTAAGACACTTAAAAGATGTCTAAAGCTGACATTACGGAAGCGGAGATTAGCCCCTAATAACATCTACGCACGAGCGGAGCTGAAACACCAAAGGGCTGAGCTCAACTGAACTAAATGGAATATTAAAAAATATGTTGAAAACGAGGTCTGGGCAAAATTACTACATGACACCAAAACTAACAACAGTGCCCGATTCTGGCAATCAGTGAATAGGATCTTGCGCCCACAGCACAAAGAGTTAGGATCTCACATTACGGAAGAGACTTGGCTTAACTACCTCTCCAGCCATTTTAACGACCACACAGAGTATGCAGGAGCTCAAAAAATGTACAACAGGAGCATAGAGACAGAATGCGAAATGCACATGCCTGAGACATTGGGTCAGGTCGATCAAGGCCCACTCATCAACTGCCAAGACACCGCTAGAATCCAGCAGACGGCCCTAATCAAACAGCGTATAACCAAAGGAAGGAAAGAAGGTGCTCCAGGACCGAACGGCATTCCACCAGCCCTTTTTAAAGCAAAAAACACAGAGTGGGCGGATATCATGCAAACCCTATCTTCGGAAGTTAGACTTCTAAATAGAATCCCAGAATCCTGGAGGGGGTCGACGATCGTCCCTACCTATAAAAAAGGAGACAAGATGGACCCAAACAACTACCGACTAGTGGCTTTCCTCGACAACGAGGCGAAATACTTTGCGGGCACCATTCCAGAGGAGATCACTCTCTGGGCTGAGACAAACCTGATTATACCACTGAACCAGACCGGCTTACGGAAAAAGACCGGTACAGCAACCAACATCCTTGCCATCTCATTAATTATCGACGCAGCCATAACCAAAAAACTCCCGCTGCACTTGTGTTATATCGACTTCAGTGCAACATTAGATAATATCGAGACAGGCAGATTATGGGGGAAATTGGAACAATGGGGCTTACCACATCCGACTCTAAATATGTTGAAGCTTCTGCACACTGACACCTGGGTGCAGGTAAAATTAGGAAGTGGCTCCCATCTGTCCTCAAAAGTTTGTACCACTAAAGGACTCAAACAAGGGTGCGTGCTTGCTCCAATATTGTTCAATATTTTCATGGCGGATTTACCAAGACTACTCGACACCCGCAACTCCCACTCCCCGAGGTTGGGAGGGAAAACTTTGAGCAACCTTCTGTATGCTGATGACGTTGTACTACTTAGCCATACCTATATTGGTCTTCAGCACCTTCTGAAGGAAATGAACACTTGTGCAACAAAAAACACCTTAAAAATGTATTTATTTAAGAAGTTTTCTATAGCGCTAGCCAGACCCCAGGGTATCGGAGCGCTTTACAGTAGGTACAGCACAGATAATCAACAGATAAAGAATAGAGGGGAGACATATCCACAGAGAAGCGAAAAAATTATGAAAGAGCAACACATTGAAGTAAATGACATTTTCAAGGATCTTAGAGCTGGAGCGGAGCTCGATCATTGTTAATTGCTCCCCACTATCCATTTCCAAAGGAGCGGTTGAGGAACAGGTCTTTGAGTGTGCGTTTGAATTCTACATAAGAGGGAATGATTCTGATATGCGGGGGGGATGGAAAAATAAATCTCGGGGCGTTGCTAAGATGGCGGCCTGACCAGACGTGTCCCGCGAGGCTCCCCGGCCCTGAACCCCGTATAGCCTTCTTAACCGAGAGCACCACCCTTTAAATTACGAATTTCACGGCCACAAGGACCGGTGCTTTGCCCCGGGACCCATCACTCAATGACCTGAGCTGCGCCGCCCGCCGGAGTTACGAGGTGTACGGCGGGTGCTCTTGCCGATGAGAGACGGCAAAATGGCGGCCATGTGTGCTCGGCGCCTGGAGTGACTTCGACACCCCTGTGGTCCAGTACAGCACAAGCGACGCGACGCATACAACTGCCGCCACCCTCGGAACAACAGACAATCAGCCGCGGCCTCCCGCGGCTGGTATACGGCCGGGACTGACCGCGGCGGCGGCCGGACGGACTGCTGAGACACTCGTGCAGAGGGCGACGCTGAGCTGCAGCTTCTCCACCCGGTGTGGTCACGGGCTCTGTTGGACGGCATCGGACCCCCTGGCCTGGTCGGTAGCTGCTGGTCCCGTCGCCTGCTGGCGCTTGGGAGATTTGGACGGAGCAGGACAGAGCGAGGTAACGGCAAAGGAGACGGAGATCTGGGCCTCAGTCCAGGAGGGGCCCTGGCTGCCGACTGGGGATCCAGGACTGCCGGAGCTGCTGCGCGCCGATCCCCGGGTGGCGAGGGAGCGGTCGGCCCCGTGCGTTCCCCGCCCAGCGCCTAACCTCGAGACCGACAGGTGAGGAGCAAGCGCCCCCGGCATGCCCGACCGGTGCGGCGGAGCACCGAAATTGAGGCCCAGGCTTCGGGCCTAATACAAAGGAGCACCAACAGCCGCCTAGAGGGAGAGACGCCGCACCATACCTGCACTGGGGTGTCCCGCCCTGAGGGACATCCAACGGCTGCTGCCCACGCTGAGGCCCGCTCCGGGCCTGGCTCGGAACCTGTTGGGCTCTATCCCACGGCTGGCCCCTCGATGGTCTCCCCTCGCACCGGGGGAGACCAGAGCACCCCTGAGGACTCAGCATAACGGCAGCTGCCCCCCCCCCGGCCCGATACCCGCCCCAGCTTCCCGGCTACAGGAGTCGCCGATCTACACACGCGAAGCGCGGCTGCCCCCCACAGACTCGCACCCTTGAATTCTACGTGAATACAGGGACACTCGCTCACAGACATAGCGAGAGTGCAATGGACTTGGATCTGCACAGACCGACTTTCGGCCCCCTCCACCGGGTTGCGATACCGAACGACACTCCAGAGGCTCAGACCCAGCGCATTCCTGGATAACGGTGTAAGCTCGCAGGCCTAGCGAGTCCTGTCCCCGATATCGCCGTTGCGCCACCTGCGGCCTTCCGGAGAGCCTCCCTCGGACTTCAAGCGGTACTGCACACCGACGACATGGCTAACACGGGGCGCAAAGGATCCCGCAACATTGTCGATATGCTCCACAAAAACGCTCCCAAAGGGGAGAAGGCCCAGGTGCCCCCATCCCCCAAGACGCCGGTCAGCGCCCCCAGCCAGGATGACGAGGCTGCTCCCATCACGAAAGCCTTTCTTGCCTCCCTTTTCAATACCCTGAGGGACGACTTTCAGGCCCTGAAACAGGAACTGGCGGGGGTACAGCGAGAGCTCCGCCGTGACGTTGATGGCCTGGGAGAGCGCGTGGCCGCGGTGGAGGAAGCAGACCAGACCCGCAGCATGGAGGTAGAGCGGTTGCAACAAGAGATCCTCCGCCTCCAGGAGCAGCAGGTGGGCCTTCAAGCGCACTCGGAGGATCTTGAGAACCGCTCCCGGAGGAACAACATACGGGTCCGGGGGATCCCGTTGAAGGCGGAGGGGAACGGCGTGGTTTGCTACCTGCAGGAGCTATTCTGGGAGATCCTGGGGGTACCCAATGAGTTTGACATCCGTATTGACTGCGCACATAGGGTTGGCTTAGAGCGGCGCGCCCCGGCCCCCCTTCCGGACATATTGGCTTTCTTACCCGACTTCCCGCTGAAGGAACGCATTTTGAGAGAGGCCCAACTGAAACAACCTATCCTCTTCCGGGGAGACTCCATGGCCCTCTTCCAGGACCTCTCCGCCATTACCTTGCAGAAACGGAAAGCTTTCAAAGTTGCCACGAACTTCCTAAGAGACAATGGAGTGCCATACTCCTGGGGTCACCCGTTTCGCCTCATTTTCAAGTGGAAAGGGACACTACACCAACTCAGATCACTCCGAGATACTTGTGCGTTGCTAGACATTGACTTACCGGAGGACGCGAGATCTAGAGAGGCTTCCCCACAAAGGTCACAGGATGGGCCCACACGACGCTCCAGCGACGGATGGCTGACAGTGCGACGACGGCGGTCCCCTAGGTCTCTTCCGAAACCTGACCCCATCACAGCCGCTCAGGAACGAGAGGCAGCGGTGCAGGAAGTGGTTGACAACACAGCGGCCAAACTGTAAGGTGTTACTATCACAGGGTTTGCCTTTATGCTATCGCTTTGTCAGGGGGAAAGGGCGGGGGAGCCACTGGGTCGGCCGCTGCCACGGTATCCTCCACATTGACACTCTACGGACCTGAACTCTGTTCTGATTGGCCCGAGACTATGAGTAGTGTTTCGAGGGGTTGTTTTGGGTGGGGTTAGGGGGGGGTTGGTTGATGTTTGGGTGGGGAGTTGGAGGGGTCGGGTTGGGAGGGGTGGGGTTGGGAAGGGGGAGGGACCGAGGGGGGGAACCAGGGTGGGTTGTCCAGTGCTCTATACAGGTCTCAGATCCTTGGCATACAACTCCACACCGAATGCCACCAGGGCGGGGAAACAGCGTCTTGGACTCCACTGTCACACATGCCACCTACAACCTTTAAGATTCTGACCCTTATTGTCAGGGGCTTAAATAACCCAGTAAAACGGCGCGCAATACTGTCCCACTTAGAAAACACCCAGGCAGACATTTGCTTATTACAAGAAACTCATCTGCTATCCCGCAACTGCCACCGACTCCGCTCTCACAAATTCCCGACTCAATTCTTTTCGTCTGGAAACAACAAGACTGCAGGGGTAGTGATTCTAGTTGCACGTCATTTTAAGGGGGAGGTTCTACACAAATGCGCAGAACAGAAGGGGAGGCTGCTAGCTTATCGACTTAGGATAGGGGGCCTCACGTTCACGGTTGGGTCCCTGAACATCCCTAATGAGAATCAGGAACACTTCTTCCACTCGGCCCTGATATGACATCGCAGACACACCAGATAGACATATCGTACTCGGGGGGGGGGGGGGGGGGGAGGGGATTTCATCAAGCGGGAGCGTTTACGTCTGGGTGTAAGGATAGGATGGCGGAACTAGATCTCCATGACCTCTGGCGCCGTACACACCCCCGAGATAGGGAATATTCGTACTACTCCAATACACATAAAACATATGCCAGGCTGGACCATCTCCTGGTCACAGGGCCAGTGTGCGCTTTAGCTACCACGACGGAGATCAGAGTTATCTCCCTGTCGGACCACGCGCCAGCCTCCACCACAATCCAGTTGCCACCACTGGCATATCCCCCCTGGGTCTGGCATCTCCGAGATACTTTATTGCATAAAAAAGCAGTGGTGACGTGCATTCAAGACACTATCCGCGACTACTTATCTCACAACGCCAACAACGACACCTCCTTGGCGAATCAATGGGCGGCCATGAAGACAGTAATCAGGGGAGAATTTCTGGCCCTCTCCTCTGTGGAAAATAGGGAGCGGCAATGCAAACGAGACGGACTCACCCAGCGAGTTCGTGAACTCGAACAAATGCATCAGCGCACGCCGCTCCCAGAATCTGGAAGCAACTTAAAGTAGCGAGGAAACTCCTGGCGGCCCTAGACATGGACCGGGCGGAATATGCAGCACTGCTACTGCGGCACGCCTACTATACCGGTGGAGACAGGTGTGGCCGTCTCCTGGCGAATGGGCTTCGAGCGGCGCGCCAACGGCAATTGGTGAAAGAAATCACTGGGCCCGACGGAGCCTCGATCACAGAGGATACCCAAATAGCAGACACCTTCCGCAGCTTTTATGCAGCTCTTTATACGGGTGGCCCAGTGGACAACCTAACAGCAGCGGAATACCTAGACTCGGTCACTCTCCCTTCCCTGACCCCCTAGCAGGCGAAACACCTAGACAGTGATATCCGCATTGAGGAAGTGATTTCCGTCATTGCCAAACTCAAGCATGGGAAGGCGCCAGGGCCGGATGGCTACACATCCCTCTTTTACAAAACATTCTTCACGACGCTAGCGCTGATTCTCACTCGCCTTTTCAACTCCTTTTCTGCACCGGGCGCCATTCCGCCTGACCTTCTGCGGGCGTCCCTCACGGTCATCCCCAAGCCGGGAAAGGTTAGGACCAAGTGCGGCTCCTACAGGCCGATATCACTCCTGAATGTGGATCTTAAGTTATATACTGGGAGCCTAGTGGCCTGACTGGCCCCCCACCTGCCGGGCCTTGTGGACCCGGACCAGGGGGGGTTTATCCCCCGGACGGCAGATGGTGGACAACACCAAAAGGATCGTCCATCTCATAGAAAAAGCTTCCAGAGTCCCCGGAGAGAGGTTGTTGCTAGCAGTCGACGCTGAGAAGGTGTTTGACCGTGTACACTGGCCATACCTAGAACGAGTCCTAGCGAAAGTCGGTATTGGGGAAAAATTTTGCTCACTCTTATTTAACTGTTACAAATTCCCTACAGCAGTGGTGAGAGTGAACGGTTGCAACTCAGAGCTTCTCCATTGAGAAAGGCACGAGACAGGGGTGCCCGTTGTCGCCAAACTCTTTGCCTTGTATATGGAGCCATTTGCCCAGCGGATCCGCCAGACGCCTGCAGCAACGGGGGTGACATTTGGCGGCTTCACCCACACCATCAGTCTCTACGCGGACGATGTCATACTGTCCCTAGAGAATCCGCGAACGGCTCTACCGGCCTGCATTGTGGAGATAGACATCTTCACAAGGGTAGCGGGATTCAAAATGAACTTAGACAAGTCTGTAGCTCTGGATCTATCCCTCGCTCCTGCTACCACAACTTACTCACAGGACCTCTTCCCCTTACAATGGTCGTCAGACCTTGTGCCATACCTGGGGATCCAGCTGGCCCCCACCTTGCCGGCCATGGTGACGGCCAACTATGCCGCACTCCGCGGGAAAATACAGGCGGAGTTGAGAGACTGGAGGCGTGGCACCCTTTCTTGGCTGGGCAGAATTGCCGCAGTCAAGATGACCGTCCTCCCCCAAATTCTCTACCTATTCCGAGCACTACCACTACAGCATCCGGTGGGCTGGATTCAGCAAACGCAGGCAGACCTCTCGCGCTTTATCTGGCAGGGCCGGAAGCCCAGACAAAAGAGGACACTGTCCACGCTGGCTCCGGAGGCCGGGGGGCTGGGGATACCGGACCTGCGCAAATACTTTCAGGCAGCACAGCCACGCTATCTAGTGTAATGGAGCAAATGGGAGTCGGACAAGCACTGGCTCTTCCAGGACCAGGCGGTGGCAGGGCGCCCACTCCAGGAAATACCCTTCCTACGCAAAGCCCATCGACCCGCCAACCTGTATGCTTCAATTGTCACGAGGGTACCCCTGAAGGTATGGGATGCCACTAACACCATACACGAGCTCACCACCTTCACTTCACCACTTACTCCACTGGTCGATAACCCGGATTTTACCCCAGGGCTAGACAAGGGGGCCTTTACACACTGGCGACCCGCGGGTGTGAGAAGTTGGCCTGATATATGATGCTCACTAGTTCTAGTGATCACCTTGTATCAGTCCAAACAACCCTTATGGTGATTGGTTGTAAGTCAACCTTATAGACCAGCTATCCTAATGGTAGCATGGACAAAGCAGTCTTAGGCTAAACTCTTTTGGCATGTGAAGCCAGCTGTTTTACCACAATATAACCCCTTGAATACCAGATGAAAGGACACCACACAGGTTGTTATGAAAATAAACAGTATATTTATTAATAACAACACCTCTGAACTCTTTATGAGGTCAGAGGGCTAAGCACATGCCAATCTCTTACGAAAAATACTACAAGTTGCACCAAATTACAATGGTGCCCTAGGGGCACGACAAACCATATACTAAGTAAGTGGAATGTGAAAGTCAATAAAAGGAATGGAGCTGTCCAGAGGCTGTAGGATCGATGGGACCACGCTACACTAACTTCAGGTAAGGAATAGGAGGCCCACGGAACGCGTGTGCAGAGTGTGAACTCACACGCGAGATGCGTAACAACGTCTATGGACAGTGCAGTTCAAGTTAAAGGTGAGTACGGACAATCCTGACTAGATAGGACAACAACGACTGTGGAACTGGACACTAGGACAGTTAAACTACCCTTGAGCACCGAAATGCTCTTGTTACCTCACCCACGGACTGCGGGTGCACAGGTGTCAAAGTGCGTCGGGTTCTCGCGTTGAAGTCTATGGAGCCTGAAAGAAAAGAGGCTGCAGGCGACCAGGAGGAAGATGTCCGGTGCAATCCAAGGGTGGATTGTTGAAGAAGGAGACCTGAAAGCAGAGGGGACAATGTTCACAGTCACTAGCCAGTGACTGGAGTGGAACCAGGAAGGAACCAGATGTCAACGTCGCGATCAGGTGAAGTGTGGACGCTTGACTCTGCAGCCACGTGGACCAGGAGGTGTCTTCGACGACCAGGATGGAGGCACAAGCTGTCCCACGCAGGCTCTCGCTGTCAGCGGTGTCGGATCCGGGATTGGACTCAACAGGCCTTGGCAAAGGCAACCCACGCGGTGAGTGAAGAAAGCATCTGGTGCGGACTAGGAGAGTCCTGGGTGCCCCTCTTTTGGAAGGGAGCAAGGGCCAGTCTGGAGCAACCAGACCAGCAGCAAAGATTCAAAGGTTCGTCGTCTAGGAGGCCACTAGCCAGCCGGCAAGTGACCAGACAACGCGTCGAGCAGCAAACAAGCAGAAGGGCCCCACACAGATCTTGTGGAAGCTGGAGGGCTGATCTTCGATGCAGGGGCTGCTCGGGGCTGGGGCTTCTCAGTCCCCAAAGCACTTGGTCGAGTTTACCTCGGGAGTCGTGCTGGAAGCGAAGTGCAGGTTCGTTCAAGATGGCCGGTCCCACGTGTCTCGTCGCACCCACGGGTCTCAACTTTGCTGCAGATGTGAGTTGAGGTCTGAGAGGTCTGGGAATCCAGGTCTCGTCGGGCTCTGAAGTCTGGATCCTCGAGGGAAGACGACAAAGTGAAGCCGCTGGACGCTTGATGGTGCCTGCAGTTGCAGGGTGGACACTCCTTGCCAACAAGGGAGATTCTTCAGTCTTCTGTGGAGCAGAACGTCGAAGGCCAGAGTTTCTTCTTGTTGAATAGTTCAGGATAATCTAATTTGGAATGGGACCAGCTCCTACCTTTATTCTCCTAAAGGGGGCTGCACTACTGACTAGGTCCCTCCCCAGGGTAGGACCAGGAAGGGGGGTGGCTACACCCCCTATCCTTTGTCCGGTTTCCCGCCAGAGCTGGGGCTGGGATGCCCCAGCAACTGGTTTGAACCGGTGTATGCACAGGGCACCTTGTGTGCCCCAGGCATGTCTCATTCCTTTCAGGCCTCCCTACCTCAATACACAAAATCCTGTCTGGGGTGGTGCTAGCACCTCCCAAGGCAGGAAACCCTTTGTCCAGGCCATCCTCGCTGGAAGGACTCCCAGCAGCAGGAGGTCAGACTTGTGTCTGTGGTGGCAGCATCCATTTTGTGATGCTGAGGCTCGAGTTAACTTTAACCGGGGTTCACAGTTACATACATGTCGTGTCCCTCTAGAAGGGTGGAATGCTACCCCCGTCGCCAGAATTGGCGAGGGGGTAGTATTCCAAATCGTATGACACATTACTCGACATGTTTTGATAATGTTATACCAGAGTTGGCATTTAATCGCGAGGATTATAATGCACTTAAGAGTATATGGTATAGCGTTATCATGGAACAGCTATTAGGACTTGGTTCCGCAAGCTGCAAACGGGCTCAGCTCATGCCAGAGCACCATCTCACATAATTCCAAGCACTCTGCCTTCAGGATTGATAAGGCCTTCCATAGGAGTGACTGATAGGAATATATGTGTCCATTTTAGGGTTAGATATAGGTATACTATATCTACAGCAAAGGGTGTTTACACCACCTTGCCCCAGCTGTCATGCAGCCAGTTGTGTCAGATTTAGATGGCCAGCCAGGGGTGGCATAATACATGCTTCGGCCCCTGGTAGGCCCTGGGTACACCTATGCCCTGGGTACAGGGACTGATAAGGTGGCCCAGTACCAATTGGTATGTACCTAGGGTACATGGAGTCCATTTTAACAGGGAGAGCAGGACGCCTGGGGTCCTGAATAGCAGGATCCCAGGCCAACTAAGTCAAAAACCAGCAAAACACCAGGCAAAAAGTTGGGGGTAACCATAGTCAGATATCCACCTTCCTACAGCGGGGTGTCGTTTTCTCTACCATATATATGGTCCAGATGGCGTAATTCCCTTCTCACTCTTTAAACAGGAATACACATTGCCAGAGACTGAACGGCTGCGCTACATGCAGGTCCGCCACTGGGCATTACACCCCCAAGTGAGAGAAACGGCGGATAGGAAACTCCTTCCCTATGAACAGTGGCTTATATCCCGCACTTTGGACGCCAAGTTGATATCCGATCTTTACAAATTCTTGCAACCACCGCCCACACACCTTCATAACCCAGGCAGGGAACGCTGGGAACGGGAACTGGGTAGGTCATTGAGCCGTAAAGAATGGGATCAGATCTCATACAGAGCCCGAAACTCAGCATACCACACGGGGCTTACGGAAACACTTACCAAGGTATCTACTTACTGGTACTATACCCCAGAACGGATACATGAGATGGACCGCAGCAAGGCCAACACTTGTTGGCGGGAATGTGGGCACACGCAGGCACATTATCACACATTTTGTGGGACTGCCCGCTTTTACACTCTTACTGGAAGCAGGTGCTAGATGACATTGACACTCATTTTCAGACCGAGCTGTCTCGCTTCCCCGCCTACATTCTACTGGGGCTCCCTAACCGACTAACATATCCCTTGCCCTCCCGTAGGGGACGTCCGATTGCCATCGCCCTGGGCTCTGCGGTGCAGAATATCCTTATACATTGGCGCACCACTAAAATCCCTTCCCTTACGGGGTGGTTGCACAGGCTGTGGCATGTACTGGGAATTGAGAAGTTGTCCCTTACCCTGGCTGGAGATATAGACCAGTTTGATGAACTTTGGCAGCCATTCCACTCCCTGTTGGCCACTGAATTTAGAGAAATCACCTGCCCGAAATATCTTCGCCTATTACGGCTCACTACACCAAAAGGGGAGGATTCCTGAATGGGCCCCACATAGGAGGTCCCTCCATGACAGGAAACGAGAGAAACGGGGTAGGATGGGCCTGAGCACTGGACGGGGGATGGGGGAAGGGAGGGGATGGGGAGTTGGGGGTTTGGTGGGAGGGGGTTTTCTAGAGGGAATTTTTTCCTTTTTTGCAGCACTGCCTATACCGGCTTCACTCTATTGGCTGGATTGCTTTTGGACTGTCACCAGGAGGGCCGCAAGCGAGCCCCTGGCCTTTGCAGATCCGCATCACCTATGCAATGTATGTTTTGTTTCTTTGTGCTGCTTCAATAAAAATGATTTAAACCTAAAAATAAATCTCAGCAAGACTCGCACGTTATCAATCAACAACAATAAAAAACAGAAGACCTGGTCTCTTGGGGGTCTAAAGATCGAGTCAGCCAGCGAGTATAAATACTTGGGAGTCATATTCGAAAGAGAAGGCTCATTTGTGCAGCCGAAACAGGAAACAAGAAGGAGAGGAGCATTGATCGCCGTAACGTTGAAAAATCCAGCTACCCAATTGATGGGACTGACCCTGACCCCTTATCTGAAAGTTATTCAGGCGAAGCTGCTTCCCTCGATCACCTACGGCAGCGAGGCCTTGCGGGGAAGAGACTCCAAAAACCTGGACCACATACAGGTCAAAGCCTACAGAACAATGTTTTCGCTCCCGCTCCACACCTCCCTGGCTCAAATAAGATTGGAGTTTGGTCTGCAAAAACAAGTTCTAGCTAGGCATGGAGCATACATCATTTGCTGCCACAAACTTAGATCCACCACTACAGAAACATTAAACTCTTTACTATGGCAGGACATACAAGGCAGGGACGCCTCTCAGGCAAGAACCTACTTGCAGGCAGCGCTTGAAGTTACAAAACTCTCCGCGCCTTGGGACATGCAACTTGGGCATAGTGCTTTTAAAAAACTAGTTTGGAAAAACGTTAAATCACTTTCCCTACTAGAGGACAAGGTTCTCTTTTCCAAAAGATCTCATGCATGGATGACCCTCAACACGTACAAAGTCCTGACACCACAAACATATTTTAGCCAGGGTTACCCAAAAGCAACAAAAATGAGGTTCCTGAAACATAGACTAGGAATTCTGCCAAGTACAGAGCATCTTCCACCATGGATCAGGATAGATGGCAACGATCTCTGCCCGCTTTGCAACTCAGACAAGGGGGACATTCTCCATGTCACTTGTCTTTGTGAAGAACTCCATCAAGCACGCCAATTGCTCCTCAAGGACCAGCTTAAGCAAAAAGGGATCAGCACCAGAAGGCAAGCGGTGCTTGCCTGCCTGAATCCTCTAAACACTAAACTGAACTGCAGATACGTCAAATTCCTCGCGATTGTCGAGCAAAGTGAATGTAAATGTAAATGTGCTGGATTTGTAAAGCGCACGGCTGCCCGTGAGCGTCCCGGCGCTTGCTTAGGGAACCCGTCCTGGTATTCCCCTGTGAGAAACCCCGGCAGGGTGTCCACAAGGTGAAAGCCAGGCATCCCGCCGCGAGGGGCCGTAGTGGAGATTAAGCAAGCTATTGCCCAGAGTCGCAGAGTGTGACCCCGTGAGTTGAGTAGGCACCAGAGCGAGAATTGTCGAGTCCGTGGAATTTTTGAGCCCGAGACCCGCCGAGGCGGGGAATCGAACCCTGGTCCACGGTCAATCTCAGCTTCCGGGTCTGCCGCCTCTAACCACTGAGCCACGCTTCTCCAACCACTGAGCCACGCTTCTCCAGCAAAGAATTCCAAGACCGCCAAAACCGGGGATTAACAATACAGACACAGGTTATCAAGCAGACGATCAGAAGGAAGTAAGGGAACTCACTGTCCAACCCTTGTAAAAAGGCGCATTGACATTCACACTGTATTTTTATTTAATCACATGCTTAACTTTTAACGGTTTTAATCTATGATATTTCATGATCCTTTTGTAAAATGCTTTGCTCTGGTTTTAATTAACTATGCATAATAAACTTTACCTTACCTTACCTCTGGCCTGTTTTCAGGCCCCACTTTTTTGACGCTTTGCGTCAAGGAACAGTGTGCGATGCCTTTTGGCTTCAAATCTTGTATTTCTTCTTTGCGGCAGATGTCCGCTACCGACCTGCATCTTATTTGTATGTGGTGTCTGGACGAGCACCATGACTCCACGGACTGCGAAGCCTGTCAGCGCCTGAAGCCGAAGTCTCGGCGGGAGCGCCGTATGAAGCTTCTCTCGGCACGGCTGTCCCGGTCGGAGTCGTCTCGCCCCCCCAGCCTCATCATCAATGGCAGGTCCCTTTTCTGTCCGGTTCCGCTGTCGATCGCCCTCTGGAGTCCGGGGCCGTCGTTCGCCGATTGGTAAGTCGAGGCGCTTGTCGCCCAGGTCTTCGACCTCCCCTTCCTCTGTTGTCAGGGGTGCTAGTTCCTGGAGCATTCCGGACTTGCGCTTCCAACAGTCGCCCCCCCTCTATCCGCCCTTCCCGGGTGTGGGGGCGACTCGGGCCCAGATGGAGGCATATCCCTCAGCTCTTCAGGCCTCCCTTGGGTCCTCTCCCATTCCTGGGGCATCCTAGTGGCCTCCACTTCTTGGGGGTCCCCGACAGACTCGTCGGCGGGTTCTCCCCCGGCGCCAATTGGGCCTTTGCCACCCTTGAATGTCGGAGATGTGGTGTTGTAAGGGCGCAGCCCGGTTGGGTCCCCCTCTATGGTCCACATGGAGTCATTACGGCGCGGCCCACCCGGGTCCCCCTCTACGACTCACGGTGCCTCTTCTGCGCCACCAAGCCTTGCGGGGCTCTCTGAGGCGCCGCAGGTGGTTGCCGGTGCTCATGGCCCTGCCTTGAGCACGCCCCGGGCTTCTGGGCAGGCGGCCGCCTCTCCGGAGCTGGGGTCGGCGCCCTACCGGCACCGTAGGCTCGCCTCCTCGGCACCGACCTCCGCTTCTTTCCCCGTAGTCGGAGCCTGTCTTGGACAAGACGGGAACGGCGCCAAAGGCGCCTTCTCCTTCTTTGGAAGGGGATCTGGTCATAGTTTCGGCGCCAGACGGAGACCGATGAGGCATGATCGGCGCTGACGCACATCGGTTTGATGCTGTCGACGCCGAGTTGTGGAAACTTCTCTAGAGGCCTCTGTGCCACTCTCTCTCGCCCGGCGTCGCCAGAGGTTTTGTTACCAGTGGCCCCCTTGGAATTTGTTATGCCTCCTCAGGAGCTTCCAGATCCGGCAGGCTCTTCGCCTCCCCAGGAGCCCCATCAAGATCCTCATTCTTCCATGGGGCTCCCTTACGTGGGGCATTGGTCGCACTCTCAGTCTCCTGGGAGGGTCAGCTTGCAGCCTTCTCCAACTGATGAGCTGTTGTCCCCCCCCGCGGAGGGCTGCCGAGGCTGGTGCGGCTTTTTTGCGAGTGGTCTCGTTGGCCACCCGCATTTTAAACATGCACACCCCCTCTGCCTGTGGACCCCTTGTTGGAGTTCCTGCACCGTGGGTCCGGAAATGTGGAGCCGCTTCTGCCCTTTGAGGCTTCACTTTATGATGCCCTTTTAGGTACCTGGGTCCGGCCTGCTTCAGGTGACCCGGTGGCTCGTTCGGTTTTGCACCGCCACTGTCCAACTCCACATGACTCTGTGTCTTTTTGTGCATCCTGATGCACAGGGGTTTGTGTTGCAGACTGCCTTTCCTTCTCTGCCTCCATTAACACTTCCTCCCTCTCTGGAGTCCAGATGGCTTGAGGCATGGGGTAGGAACATCTTTGCCTCTTCTAGTGCGACCCTAAGGCCCTTGGATACAGTATGTTTTGGGGCGGGCAACCTCTGCCCTGTGGGACTCTGCAGAGACCTTGCTTTCCGCCGCCTCTGAAGGCGCTCGTGTCGACCTCCTTCAGGATGGTCACGACCTGGCTGAATTCACAATCCGCTCCACCTTAGATACTGCTGATTCTTTGGGGCGTGCTATGGCGGCCTCTGTTGCCTTAAGGTGGCACTCTTGGCTGTGAGACAGCGTCTTCCTGAAAACATCCAGGAGCAACTGGTTCACTTACCCTTTGATGGGGTTTTGCTATTTGATGCTCAAGCCGAGTCAGCAGTTCACCGGCTCCTTGCAGGCTTACGTCCTCCCACTTAGGTCTTTTTAGACTATCTTCCGTGGTGGTTCCTTTTCATTTTGCATCCTCAACAGATATGCTCTGTGTTTACCATGGGCGGTGAGCCTTGCATCTTCTTTTTATGTGATTAACGGTGGTTACCATTGTGGGCATCCCTTGGATGTGTTTTTGCTATAAGCTGCCTGTCGGCCTGCTGTGGCTGTGTCGCTCAGGTTGCTGTGGCAGGTCGCCTGACTGTGGTTTTGAGCAGGTGGCTCAGCTCGGTATTGGTTATGGCTCGGAATTCAAGTTCACAAATTCTATTCCTCCCTGCGCTCTTAGGCTTGGCTTCTTGCCCTAAGAGGTGTTTCCCCTGTTGTTTGGGGTATGCCTACTCCATGTGGGTTACTTGTACGCTATTATATAGCTTGCTTACTTTGCTTGGGCCTGGGGTTCCTGTGGGCTCCATGCGTCTCTTGGTGGTTAATTTGTACGATGTTCTATTTTTTACTTGGTGCCATCGGCTTATGCTATGGTCAGCCACCTGGGGAGGTTTCATGAACTCCTCTTCGGACACGGCTCCTACCTGTCCTTACTGTCTAGGTATGATTCGGTATGGCCATATTCCTGCTCCTGGCTGTTGCTGCCTCTGCATGTTATATGTTTGTACCCTTCTATATACATGCCGGTGGCCTAGCATCCTCTTCCTATGACGTTACCTCTTGTTGAGGTGCTTTTTAAGTGTTTATATAACAAAAAAGGAGGAGTACCACCTGAAAAGGGCTCAAAAGAGCGATCTAGGTGGGATGATTTTCTAATGAGACAAAAAAGAAGAAAGTCCTTCTTTGGTTTTAATAAACCCCTCACTCACCGACCTGGTCGGTGACATGCTTCATCATCGGGGCCACCTTGATAGCCGAGTGCCATCAAGGTGTGCTACGACACCTGAAATACAGTGGAGCTGGTATGTGAGTGATGAGTGCAAAAAAGAAAGTAGGTGAGTTAAAAATTGTCCTGGTATGGCTTATTGGTAAAAAATCTTTATTCTTAAGACTACTGGACAATGTTAAAATATGTGTAGATACAATAGTAGGTTTAATTATGAGCAAGTGTATCTGAAATGTGAAGTGGAGGGTCTACATGTTTCAAACCGTATTTGGAATTTACCGGTTTTTCTTCAGGACCAAAAAAGAGAAAGAAATGGGTGGTCAGGGTACACTAACACCCTGCCATACCGTCATTCCTTTCTACCCTAAGTAACAAAATTATGTTACAGGGTAAAGAAAAAGGTAACCCAATGGTGGTTAACCTAGGCAAAATAGGACTCCTAGTTCGGGGTCGTTGGGAAGCACGGGATTAGAGGGAAGGGTGGCCTTTGCTCGAAAAACATATTAGTTATCACAGGTCAAGTCTTACAGTGTACCTAATACGCCCCTCCATGCGCCTTTTTAAGTGTTGCCTGTTGCGCATATGGTCCTCCTTGCCTTCGCTCATTGGAGAGATATCCCCAGTTGGCATATGCTTGTGTTTTCTGAAGTGTTGGTCTCGTATTCTGCAACCTTTTTTTTTTTCTACATTATCACCCACTCTTGTTGAAGATACGCCTGCGGGGCGGTTCTTCTGATGGCAGTGGTCATTGGCTACTGCCTGTAAGTCTATATTGTGGGTTGTTTGTCACTTTGGTTTCATACTGCCCGGTTGGGCACTCTTATGCTTCTGTGCAGGCCACTTTAAGGCATCTATGGCCTTTTGCCGGCTGTGTATTATACCTGCTTCAGCGGTTCAGAATTAATGCTAATTGGCCCTACTTTCCCTTTTTTGGGGTTGGCTGTGCACTTGGCATGTTTCTTGTCCCGCCGGCTATTCCCAGACCATTGCTCAGGTTCTAGCTCTTGCCTTGTACTTTTGACACCGGCTCCTTCGACTTCCTTCTAAAGGCTAGTCTGTTTGGCTCGGGTTGCATCTCTTCAAGTTCATTTCAAGCTTAGGTCGGTGTACTCCTCGTGCGCCATTCAGCGGAGAGTGGTCTTTCCTCTCTCTCTCTCTTTCTTTGCTCTGGTATAGGGCTCATTCCGTTCTACCTGTTATTTGATGGTATAGCGCTATTCTGGCATTTTTAGGATATATCTCTCCTGTTATTTCTGTTCTTCGAGCTGATTAAATTGCTGTTTGGCTGTTCCGCCACAGCTTTTCCCCCCTATCTGTCACTCTGTTGCCGGATCGGAAGCTTGGCGCTTTCTGTTGTTCTGTCGCAGACCAACCTCCCTTTTGGTGTATGGCTGTGGTATCTATTCTAAGTTAAGGAATCTGCGGCTAGATGTCTCTATCAGATGTACGTGTTACTTTCCTTCGGTAACGATATATCTGGTAGAGATGTCTAGCCGCAGATTCCTTAACACCCACCCTACCACCCCCGTTCTGTAAGAACCTTGCCAAGTGGTGTTCTCCACTGGCCTATTTAGTTGCTATTGGTCTTTTCTCTCACGGGTGCTTACATTGTTGCGCCCCTTTGAGAATTGCCATATATAGCTAACTCCCTCTAAGGGGCTTCTTTCCTTTGATTCACCTTCACCAGGAGATTCATTTTTCTCTTCTGTTGCCTTCCCTTCCTCCCGCCTTCTCTATTTACTCGGGGTTCTGGTCTCCTCTATAGTCGTCGTCTTTGGGGATCTCTGGAGCTCTGTTTCGCACTTCCATTACTATAGCGGAAGTGCCAGTCTTTTCATACCTTCCTGTAGTGGATTGTTCTTCTTCTGTGCTCCATCTTACTGGATGGCACGGTTCTAAATGGTGATGGCAGTCTATTTCTGTCGAGATATTCTTCCCTTGTTACGCTTTGGGAATGGTCTTCGCTCCCTGGCGGGCTCTTTCTCACAGTTTTTTCACTTATATGTAGGCTGTGTCTAGTTCTGTCTTTTACGATGATGTCTTGCACCATCCTCCTTCACAGATTTCCATCACTCGCACACTATTGCCATACAGTTTTTCTTGGTGGCTCTGCATTGTGCCGCAGAAAAGTTTATCCGAAGAAACCTGACGTCAGCGCTCCGGGAGGGACTTATATGACCTCGCTGTACGTGTACGACATAAGGCGGGGTCGTGTGGCACCGTCCCCAGGCGTGCAGAGGTCCTGCTGCAAAAAAATTCCGGATCCAGTCTGACGCCTGGGGATATTCTAAGTTAAAGAATCTGCTGCTAGACAACGTCTCTACCATATACATCGTTACCAAAGGTAAGTAACTCGTACATTTGGAAGGCCACTTTTGGCGTTTCATATTTTCATCTTTTTGCATGTCATATGACTCCACCATCACATGTGTTCATCCAGTCACTCCTCTTTAATAAATTAATTATTTTTCATCTGCAGGGCTTACAGATGGAGCCCAGCTTGAAACGCTGCTGCAAACCAGAATGTGAAGCATCTCCTATGGACTATGTCATTCAGCTGCAAAACAAGCTAATTGTGGATATCAGACGTCACATCAAAAAGTATTACAATGTACGTATCTCCATAGCTAACAGTGCTCTTGTGATGGTGTAAATATGTTTGGATTTATTATAACAGTCCATTATCGAAAAATGTGGTGGTTTGAAACCTTTTCCGTTTGCAGTTGTTCGGTGTGAATACATAGTTTGTTCCATGTAATTTTTTTCCTCCTGTACATGTTAAAATAGGAAGTACTGGCTGGTCAGTTTTGATTCAATTATATTGGTTCCATAAGGCCTAGTTTTTGTTTCTTGAATTTTCTTGTTTGCCCCTCTTATGTTTTGCGATAGTACCACGGTTAGTGAAATCTTTTGAAAGTATATAGATGTAGACTTCTGAATTTCAGTTAAGGGATGCATCACTTTTTAGCTGACATTCATAACGTGCATTGTCCTGCTTTGCAGTGGCTTGAGACAGAGTACACCAATACTTTTACATTTAGATAGGTATTTCCTCCCTCGTTTTGTCAATGAAATGACACTTTTGAAATGTAGCATTCAGTTTAGGAGTGCCTCAGCAGGCATTCACGTACAAGGGTAGTGGAAAAGTATTCTGGGCAATCCAAGTGAGAAATAATCCCTGTTTTCCCATTTATATAAGCAGCAGTGCATCTTATCATAATTAAAATGTAGCCTGCTGCAAACATTTATCATTTGACTACAGACATTTATTTACTTGTTGGGTTAAAAGTAAGTGGTTTGAAAGCGTAATATATAGAAGTAGAGGGTGCCCTAAGAAATAGGATAAGATTTGGGGGTCCTGGCGGCTATATCGCCGGCTGTGGGGGAGGGGTAGGGGCTTAAGTGAGACAGATCAGCCAACAATGTTGATCTGAGTTTTACTTGCTCCAGTGTTGAAAATAAAGAAATGTAAAGTATGAATTGGAGATTCGTGTACATTCTGTATTGATAAATTACTTACCGAGCACATTGCAAAAACATAAAAAGTAGGTAAGTGGTTAAACGAATATTTTTTGCTCGTTGGTGGCCAAATGAGCCCCTGGTTTTCTGGTACACAGTGCACACAAACAGTCTAATAACGCTGTAAAAGTGTGGTGTCCGTGGATTTGTGAGAGACCGCATTGCTCTGTTGGCAGGAGCAATGCTTGACAGTTGGTCATTGGCTGTGAAGTCAGGTTTCTTGGCTTTGTCAATGGTTGTTTACGCATGAAACACTGTTTCTAGCCAGACCCCTCAAAAAATAGATGAATATTCAACAAGTTAATTTGCTAGATGACTTGCCCTCCTCAGCCATGTGACCCCTTTTTTCCTTTGTCATTCAGGTGCATATTGAGCTTGTCCACGATTACTTAATAAACAAAAAACACAGAAGGTGGCGTGGCAATCACTACTTTGCTGGCAGCATGCTTTCCAAGGAATTAAGTACAAATCAAGGTTTAGAAGTGTACTTGGCAAGCAGACAGTACATTTACAAATACAACTAACTGTGCTTTGCATTCATTTAGGCAAGTGTGCAAAAAAGAAAAATGTTGCATACATTTCAATATTCCACAACTAAGAGGGGCAGTTTACAAATTAGCAGCTGGTTAAGCATATCTGAAAGAGACTATTAGTTATAGATTCTTTACCTTAGAAATTACCCCCAGGTGTCAGACTGGATCAGGAGAATTTTTCTTCAGCAAACCCCTGCGCATCGGTAGGTGGTGTCGGTCGACTCTGCGTCAGTCGTCTACGTCGTGGTCACCGGGATGAAGTCGCTGTGCCTACTTAGACTTCGCCCCTGCACGCTGACGTCACTTTTCTTTTTCCACGACAGTCTAGCGCACATCCAGAGAGAGCTTGCCCTTCACCAAACTTTTTTCGACTTTTGTCAATGTCTTTTTCGAGTCTTTGACTCCTGATGCGTGAGGGAAACCGGATTCAAGCTTTGTGACTCCTTTCACAAGCTGATGTCCGTCACGGATCCGCACCTCATGTACCTCGGGTGCCTGGAGCGCCACCGCAACCCGAAGTCGTGCTCTGACTGTTGGGTCATGAATCCGAAGTCTTTTGGAGGCCCGGCAGTCCGCTCCGCGTCGCTCCCGGTCTCGCTCGCGGGGAAGGTCTCGAACGGTTGCGGAGCCACCACACCTCGTCATAGTCTTTGCACTCCTCGGGTAAGTCGGAGCACAAGAAGAAGGCGAAAAAGCACTGGAGCTCTTCACCTTCCTGCGTCGTTGGCTGACGCGACGCCGGACCCAGAGCATCATCGCTTTAAGGCTCCGTCTCCAGCAGCTGGTTCAGGGTCAACTCCACGCCTCCCCCCCGTTTCCAGGAGCCGGGTGTCCCCTGCCCAGCTACGTCCATTTTACGAAGTCCTCCATTCCATCGTTGGGCAGCCTGACTCCACTGGTGCGCCTTCGGGCCTCGCAGAGCCGGTTGTGGTCCCTGGGCCTTCGATGCCGGTGGCTCTGGGCCCAGCGCCACAGGGTTCCTTTGGATCCAGGCCTGGATCCGGATCGACACCAGTCGACCTTACTCAACTTTCCCTGATGCCAATCCCTGCAACCACACCCCCGGTGCTGGCCGTGCCTTCAGCCGACACCATCCCCGAGATGGAGCCGAATCGAAGTCGAATCCGATGTCGGAGGGTACTTTTGTGCCCTTGTTAATCCCAGATGTTCCCTATCGTCCTGAGGGTGATGATGAGGACTGGGAGGGGTTGCTAGACCCTTTAACAGGCCGGACTGGAGAGAGGAATTGGGTGGCGCCAGTGGTCTGGATACCTCCCCAGACCTTGCCATGCATTTTCCCCCTACCGTGGCTACAGGGGAGGGAGCCTCTTATGCAGTGGTGGTGCGTAGGGCAGCTGAGGCTTTGGGCCTGGAGCTCCCTACAGTGGCAGTCCAGACTAACCTCCTGACAGAGGTGATTCAACCAGCAGCGCTCTCATCTGAAACCCTCTTGCCCTTTAATGAAGCCCTCACGGATGTCTTTCTGGGCACTTGGTCTGAACCCAGCACAGGGGCTCCTGTGGAACGGACAATTGCCCACTGCCCGGCTCCTGGCGACCCCATTTTCCTTTCCCAGCACCCTTTCCCCTAGAGCTTGGTAATCCAAGCCTCTTCTTCCAAGGACACATTCCCTTCTGCATCCCTGTATAGGGAATCCAAGTTGCTGGATCATCTTGGGAAGCGTATGTTCTCTTCCTCCAACTTGTCGCTGTGGTCCGTGAATACCGAATGCCTCTTGGGCCGCTATACCCATACAGTCTGGAATACAATTGTGCAGGTGCTGCCTTACTGACTGGGAGAGACCTGGGCTATTCTCTCCCAGGCAGTGGCAGATGGGAGAGATGCAGCAAAATTCACAATCCCCTGTGGACTGGACACCGCTGACTCTGGGCAGAGTGATTCCCACGTCGGCAGCCCTTCAGGGCTATGCCTGGCTAAGGACATCTGTTTTTTTCTTGGGATGTCCAGGCAACTTTGCTGAACATGCCCTTCGATGGCTGTCGCCTTTTGGGTATTCAGCAATGCGGGTCTGGGAGCCAGCGGGCGGGCCAGTCCACCCTTATCCCCCCCTTCCCCGCAGCAGCCTCCAAACCGTTCTAGTCTAACCTTTCAGGGCCATCAGTGGCCAGTGGGTGGCAGGATTCGCCATCACCTCCCCTACTGTCAAGCCATCACGTCAAACAGGAGGGTTTTGCAGATAGTATGAAGGGGCTACTTCCTCCCCTTGCACCAGAAGTAGGTCGTTGTTGCTATTCCCGCTACTTTCTGGTGCCCAAGAAAATGTTGACATTGGCTCAGGTCATGTCTGTCCTCAACCCTGGAGACTGGATGGTAGTGTTGGACTTGCAGGACGCTTATTTTCACTTCCTTGTCCTGCTGGCCCATCGGCGTTACCGATAGTTAACGGTGGGCCAAGAGCACTTTCAGTTTACTGTTCTCCCCTTTGGCCTTACCAGCGCCCCTCGGGTGTTCACGAAGGTGATGGTGATGGTCGCAGCTCATCTGCGCAGATCAGGGGTTCCAGTCTTCTCTTATCTCGACAACTGGCTGCTGAAGGTGGGCTCGCCCCAGGCTGTCTCCCACCTCCAGACTAAGGCTGATCTCCTGCATTTGCTGGGGTTCATCATCAATGTGCCGAAGTCACACCTGATTCCCTCTCAGAAGCTCCTTTTCATCAGAGCGGTTCTGGACACAGCGCAGTTTCCCAATCATCCTCCGGAGTAGCGAGTCTGGGATATTTGGGCTATGATTCCGATCTTTCAGCTTCTCTCCCGAGTTTCGGTCAGACTGACCCTGAGGCTACTGGGCCTCATGGCCTCCCGCAACCTGCTGGTGGACTATTCCAGGTAGCAAATGCGGGCTCTGCAGTGGGACCTGAAGTTCCAGTGGGCACAGTATCAGGGGAATCTTTCTGATTGCGTCCAGATCTCGGAGGGCACTGCACACCAATTGCAGTGGTGGCTAACGAACCAGGACTGGGTCAACGGTAGGTCCCTCTCTCTTCCCCAGAAGGAACTCAGTGGTGACAGATGCCTCACTTCTGTGGTGGGGCGGCCACATGGGAAAGGCAGAGATCAGAGGCCTCTGGTCTCCGGCAGAGTCCGTTTCGACAACAGCCTTCTGGAGCTTCGGGTGATTCGTCTTGCACTGAAGGCATTCCTTCCTTCAGTCAAAGGGAAGGTAGTGCATCTGTTCACGGACAACACCACTGCCATGTGGTATTTCAACAAACCGGGAAGGTGGGGTCGTGGACCCTATGTCAGGAGGCACTTCGTCTCTGGAAGTGGCTGGAACATCAGTGCATGTCCTTGGTGGTCAACACCTGGCAGGTTCTCAGAACGCAAGGGCGGACCAACTCAGCCGCCGGTGCATGATGGATCACGAATGGCGCCTTCACTCGAAGGTGGTGCAAGGTCTCTTTCAGCAGTGGGGAGACCCTTGGTTAGATGTATTCGCCACTGAAGAGAACGCGCAATGTCAGAAATTCTGAGTGTTGGAATTTCCAAGGTGACACTCGTTCTGCTACACTTTTAATCGCGAGTGGAGTTGTGGTTTTCTGTACGCCTTTCTGCCTATACTACTTCTACCCAGAGAGCTGAAGATGATCAAGGGCGACCGGGCCCAAGTCATTCTTGTGGCTCCGGACTGGGCATGAAGAGTAAGGTATCCCGAGCTTCTGCACATGGCCATCGATCCTCCGATCAGACTGCCTCTTCGGGAGGATCTTATGTCGCAGCAGCAGCGGACGGTCTTCCACCCGAACCTGACCAGCTTACACTTACTTGCTTGGAGATTGAGCAGCGACAGTTGACAGCTTTCGTGCTTCTTCCCGAAGTCTGTAATGTTATCTTGGCATCCAGTCGCCGCTCCACCAAAACGGTATACGCCTGTAGACGGAATAAATCTGTGGCATGGTGCGCAGCAAAGGCTGTGGACCCCCTCTCTACCCCCCCTTTCAGAGGTTCTCCTTTTCATTCTTTCTTTAGCCCAGCAGGGCTCTGCTCTGGGCACTCTAAAAGGCTATCTTTCGACCAGTCCAGACTTTCTTCGGCTTCCTGATCAGCCTTCTCTTTTCAAGTCCCCTATTGTAAATCACTTACTTAAAGGCATAACTCACTTCTTTCCTCCCATTTCTTTCGTAATGCCCCAGTGGGCCTTGACCCTGGTTCTAACCTACCTTATGTGCGCTCTTTTCGAGCCGCTACATAACTGTCGTCTCACACTTTTGACACTTAAAACTGCCTTTTTGGTTGCCATCACCTCTGCTCGCAGGGTGAGTGAGCTTCAGGCTCTTTCTTCAAAACCTCCTTTCCTTGCTGTTCATCTGGACAAAGTTCTTCACACTACGCCTTCCTTCCTTCTCAAAATGGTTACCTCTTTCCACATAGGACAGACTATCACTTTGCCCACCTTCTTCCTGCTCCCACATCCTTCTAAAGAGGAGGAGAGGCTCCACCGTCTAGATCAAAAATGTGCGCTTTCATTTTATTTAGATTGTACAAAGTAATTCTGGGTGGATGACCAGCTCTTTGTTGGCTATATGGGCGCCAAAAAAGGTCGGGCCGTGCAAAAGCAAACCACCTCTCGATGGGTCGTTATTTGCATCAAAATCTGTTATTTCTTTGCAAAGAAAAAACCTCCTGTGGGGCTGCGCGCCCACTCCACCAGGGTGACGGCAGCCACTACTGCTTTGGGACGTGGAGTGCTTCTTTGACATCTGCCAGGCAGCCACGTGGGCTTCATTGCACATGTTTACTAAACACTACTGCCTGAACAGCCGAGTCCGGAGGGGACGGCTTCTTCAACTGTTCAGTTCTCGAGGACTTTCTGGTATGAACTTAGTTCGCAGACCCACCCCCTGAGTTGGTATTGCTGGGGTACCTATTCTAAAGTGAGGAATCCATAACTAATAGTCTTGTTCAGATGAACAAGTTAGTTACCTGCGGTAACGATATATCTGTAAGAGACATATTAGTTATGGATTCCTCACCGCCTCACCAATCCTCCCTGTTCTGTAAACTGACTTCTAGGGTAAGGGGCTCCCATTTCAGGGACCTAGTTTTTGTACACCAGTGATCAGTTTCTTGCATGGCTCTGCACTTCTGGCTTGGAATGTTGTGTAAAGTACTGACGTCAGCGCGCAGGGGCGGCGTCTAAGTACATACCCAACGTCATTCGGGCGATCACGAACCAACGACAAACGTGTAGTTGACTGACGCCACCTACCCACTTGCAGAGGTACTGCTGAGGAGAAAATTCTCCGGTCCAGTCTGACGCATGATAGTAATTCTAAGGTGAGGAATCCATAACTCATATGTCTCTTACAGATATATTCTTACCGAAGGTAAGTAACTTTTTCATCTACAGTCCTGACAGTACACACCTAGTATCCAGAATTTACCTTGCAGCTATGGATAAGAAGTGCATCTGGGAACTGGATCAGGTGGCCTGGGAGAATGATCTGGGTTTCCCCCTGTCTGATGAAATGTGGTACTTTTGCTGTGAACAAACCAAACATGTCTCCAATAACCATCAACATAAATTATTACATTTCAAATATTTACATTGCTCATATTACACACCACAACTTTTATTCAGCCCAGATCCCTCCAAACCCCACAGCTGCATTCGATGTGCTGCAGAGCACGCAGACTTTACCCACTTGGCCTGGAATTGTGCGTCTATATTGAAATACTAGCAGCCTGTCCCGATGTTGTCCGGGTAGGCTTTGCGAGGTGAAAGGTACTCACCAGCATTGCGCACCCCGGACATGGGCAGCTCCTTTCTCTCTCTTACCAATCACCCCTTTTTGCCCACTTCCCCTCAAACTACCTGGCCTTCTGTTCTGAGAGCCTCAGCTTCATCTGGCCCGGCCATCCACCTGCGGACCTACCCCCCCCCCCCCCCCCCAAACCTCCTTACCCCAGTCACCTCATCCTCACACCATCACTCGAGTACACTCACCTCAGACTTCCCTCATCTCAGCCCACTCCCATGTGTACCCCATCACCTCCTCAGCCTATTACATTAACCCACGTCACCTCTTAATCTCTACACCCTCCCAACCCGTCAGTTACACTTGACACCTCAGTCAGACCCCCCACCTCTTCCCACCCATGTCCTTGCTTTCAGTCTCACGTCTTCAACCTACCAAAAGCGTACCTTTCTTCACCCTACCAGGAACTCCCTTCCTCTCTTCAGTCCCCTTCACCCTTCCGTTCACTCCGTACCCTCTCACCATCATAGCCCGCGCCATCCTCAGGGGCCGTCTCAGCCCCACGGCCCCACTGTCGCCGCCGCTCTCTTCACCATGATGGTGGCGGACATTGCACTGAACCGGGTGTCGGTTCCGCGCTCCTCCTCGCGCTCATGGCCGGACGCCGAACGCCGCGTTACTTTTCCTCCCCACGGCTCCACTGTCGTCGCCGCTCTCTTCACCATGATGGTGGCGGACATTGCACTGAAATGGGTGTCAGTTCCGCGCTCCTCCCCGCGCTACTGTCCGGACGCCGCAATTACGTAACGCCACGCCCACACGCCATTGCGCCTCTCGCAAGCGTTGTATGCGCCAATGAGGCCGAACGCCACGTTCATATCACTGTATGCATACGCCCAAGGACTACTTTTTCCCTAACGTTCTTCCCCCCCCCCCCCTAATGTATATGGTGTGGTGCTGTACAGCCTATGTCCATCTCCTGGACCTCCCCTTTCCAATGCTGTATTGGGTGTTGTAATTGGTGGTGTACTTCTGGAGTTTACCCGCCTCAAAGGACACAGTTCTCTCTTTATAATAGTAGTATAGATTGGAAGGCGGTGTTTCGTATTTTATCAGTAATTATGGAAAATACTATTAAACCATCTTCATTAATGCCCTGTTGCCAAAGGCCATCTCATTACTACTGGCTAAGTTCCAGGTGTCTGTCCACTGGGCAGCGTCCTCCTGTCTCAAAGCTAAACAGTGGATACAAGATATGATTGCGTGCGATACCTCCGGTGACCTATATGCATCACTCCAACCCCATGCCTCCAAACAAAATATGTATCTGAAAGAGACGCGTTAGTGATAGATTCCTTACCTTAGAATATCCCCAGGCATCAGTCTGGATCCTGAAAGTTTTTTCGTCAGCAGTACCCCTGCCCGACTGTAGGTGGCGTTGTGCGGCTACGCCTCAGTCGCTGGCGTCGTAAGCGACGAGATGACGTTACGTAGGCGCCACCCATGTGCACTGACGTCAGTTCTTTCTTTTTCTGCACCAGTAAGCGCAGATCCTGTTAGAGCACGTACCCTACTCACTTTTTGACTATCTTTTTGAGACTGACTAAAGAACCGCCACCATATCGTGTGTGTAAAGACTAGGGTGATATGAATGTGCGTATGGATAAAGTGACTGATACATTCCGGGTTGTTTAGCTGTATAAACAGAATAGTACCAGAGAGTTCCAAAACAACAATGTGCACAAGATTATGATGTCTGCGCTAAAGGAGGAAAAGGAAAACGTTTGTGCTAGTGAAATTGACCATGTCGATAACGTGCATGTTACAAAAACTCGACAGAACTCAAAAAATAGGGTGACAATGTAATGTGAAAGAGACGCCGTGAATAAAACATGCTATTAATGCTAAGGTGACTGTTAAATATAACGGTCCAAGCGATGTGCTTACCGATAAAGTGTTCTGAAAAGCTCCCAACAGTTGTGGAAAGCAACCGGCGGTCGCACTGGCGTCCATGCAAGTTTGGGTGGCGTGTGACGTATAGTCAGTGGGTGTGGTTTTAATACGGAACAAACGTAACATGTATCCCGGGGCTTAAAGGGATATTGATGCATAATGTGTGTGAACTGTGAGTGAAAGTGAACATGCCGCGTATTATGTGCATTTAAACAGTCGTGCAATAAAGTAAGAATCAAAAACGAAAACCAGGCAAAACAAAAAAACTTTCCTACACACTGCAAGGGTGGATATCACAAGAATATCTGATCATAAATGTCTGGCAAACTTATTAAATGAAGCGCTGTAGCACATAAACTGAAAACGGTAATGACAAACGGTCATAATCACACCAATGATTTGAGCGGAGCACCATGCAAATGAAAACAAACACATAAATATTAACAATAATGAACACTGTCCTGGTGGTGTGAGGTCTAATTACAAATAACACGAAAGTTCAATCCTATCATTCATCCCTTGAGGCTTTAGGGCGTTAAGATGATACATCCAAAAGTTCTCACGCATCAGTAACATCTTTTTGTTATCTCTCCCTTCTCGACGTTCAATGATTTCTATTACACATGCTTTGATTTGACTGATATGATGATTTGCCTCTAAAAAATGAGTTGCAACAACGGATTTTAATGATATGATGATTTGATCTGGGGTATCTATTCTAAGGTAAGGAATCTATCACTAACATGTCTCTTTCAGATGCACATGTTACTACTTGTGTAACGATATATCTGTAATAGACATTAGTTAGTGATAGATTCCTTACCGCCCACCCATCCTCCCCGTTCTGCAAACTGATTTGTAGTGTTAAGGTCATCCCTTTCAGGGCCCTAGTTTCAATGCACCAGTGGTCAGTATCTTGCCTGGCTCTGCGTTCCTGGCATGAAAAGTCGTGTACAGAACAGACGTCAGAGCGCGTGGGTGTGTCTAAGTAGCTCCAACGACATCGTCTCAGCGAATACGACGCCAAAGACCTACGCGGAGCCGCACGATGACGCCTATCGACGTGCAGGGGTACTGCTGACGAAACTGTCTGAAGCCTGAGGATAATTCTAAGGTAAGGAATCTATCATTAACTAATGTTTCTTACGGATATATCGTTACCGAAGGTAAGTAACTTGTTCATTAAGACCCAACTGATCCTGCTCTGGCATAAAATATCCACCATATTGTTTTGGAGGATTCTAACCAATAGGGTTCGGGATATGCCCCCTCCCCAGAGGGAGTGAACATATAAAGGGTGTAGTCACCCTATTAGTAAGTAGCCCATTGGCTACTACCTACTAACCCCTGTAATGCCCATAAATTGAGTATTTCGGGGCATCCCTGAAACTTAATCCTCAGATTACCTATGAAGAAGAGGACAAAGAGGAGCCGTGCAACAGTGAAGACTGAAGACACCAACGTTACTGGCCTGTCTGCAGCCCTTAAAGACCCTGCTAAAGAAGAGGGACTTGTCCCGCAGCCCAGTGACCCCCAGAACCCTGGGAGGACTGCCTGCCTCCTAATCTCCCATGAACAGCAGACCTATTCAGAAGAAAAACTTTAAAGACTACGTGCTCTGCCTGTGGAAACGCAAAGTCAACCATCTCTGCACCCCATGGCCACGGCCTGAGTCCAAGTGGCCCACCGGTCCAGAAAAAAGGTTCCCAACAAACCCCAACTTACCAGTGTAGCTCTAGGTTTCTTTCGGCCTGGCTTCTGGCCTGAGCCTACTGACTTTTTCCAACTTTGAGTTTCCCCATTGGTTTGTATTCGGCAGCCGACATTGTGTTGGCACTCTACACCTGGCCGGGCATTTGCCGTTGAGGATGTAAGTATGGTCCTGATTTGCGGTTCTCCCCCCCCCCCTTCTTCCTGAGCCGCCCCCGGTCCTTACCTTAACCCCCGGAGATTGAGTTACCAAACTGTTATACTTGTAAGTCATACCACTTTGTTTGCCCCCTTTCTCCAATGGATAACGTTTACACCAGAACCAGAGTTTGACCTCTGCACCCGGCTACCCCAGTACCACTGGTGATGCAGTGTGGTCACTTACCTGACCCTTGCCTGGTACTGATTCATCATTCAAAAGCTCAATATCGTAAATTGTTTACTTAGTTGCATATTGCATTTCCTCCCATAGAATAACATTAAAGTGATTGAAAAATGCAATGTCCACTTTTTACACTGACAAATAGATATTGCAAAACTTATTTTACTGCAATAAAGCAGCTTTGGTTCTGCAACATAAATATACTAAAAGTAATATTTTTACAAACAATTGGTCTTGGCCTGTGTTTGTACAACAAATGTTTTTAGCACTGCCCTCTGTTAAGCCTAACTGCCCACCCACACTACCACCAAAGAGAGCATTAGTATTATCTACTCTAGCCTCTGTAAGCCTCTAGGGATCAACTGGACTCTGTGCACACTATACCTTACTTTGGTATAGTATATACACAGCCAGCTTCCTACACCAGGCATATGCCTTTACATATGCATGGTAAAAGCAGTCAGTGCTCTACATTCAGAGCAGATGGACGGGGAGATTTAAAGGAGAAACAGGAAGGATGTAGCCGCGGCTAGGTAAGTAGGTCAGGGAGCTGGGCTTCAGGGCTCGTGGGGGGGTGTTAGTTTTCAGGGCTGGGGAACTGGCTTGGGGGTGGGGTGGGATTATTATCCAAGGACAAGGGAACCCAAAGGTAATTCGGTAGGGACCTTGGGTAGTATCATATTATAGAGAACAGTGGTCCCTATTCTGAAGGAATAAACAAAGGGAGATAATCATACACTAGATAGGAAGTATGTCTTTTGTCCAGCCGGACAAGAATTTATTTTCATAATAGTTTTTAATTAGTAGCGTTTAAGAAACAGTCAATAACAAGTGGGCACGGCCGTGACCCACAAGACAGAACAACGAAGAAGATTGGCCAAAAGGCAAGCCAAAATGGGTCTGTATACTTGTACTCAGTTTACATAGACACAGAATAACTTCTAAACACCATTGCACACTCTAATACAGCTCAATCTTAGTGCATAAGGTGTATTGGTGTCGACGACGTTTCGATGTCACTATTAAATACAAGGCATCATCTTCAGGACAATAGAATTATACATTGTAGTCTTGACAGTAATATGCTGCGCCTTTTTACATTACTTTACATTTTAAAATGACAAGGGACAAGGGTAAGATACACACAAGAAAAAAGGGGGGAGAAACAAGGTATAAATCATATTTGGAAAAATAAGATAGGCATGTTTTCAGCATAGAATTGGTGACATTTGTGAATAAAACGGTGATTTGTGTGGCTATTGCTGTGCGAAATTCATGCACGGGTGATAAAGATATGAGAATCATGTCAGAACCACGTTAGGACTATATTGGTGGTTGTTCATAGTTTTCTCAAACATAAAACGCATGACCCAGTCCTGTAGGTTAAAATTAGCGTGTTTAGCAGGTTGGTCCGGACTTGGCTCGTGAGGACGGGTTCCATCATAAGTACATGCTGATACAGAAGTTAAAAACTGCGCAGTATATAGTAGTGAAGGGTGATCGGAAAACGGATAGTCATTTATGCCGCGTGTGGTTTAAAATCGGCGCAGTGCGTACTAATAAACAAAGTGCATAGTGAGCGGGGATTTACCTATCGCAGGAGTTATAATCGAGTCTCACGTAATTCTGTGAGGCGCGCGGGCCTTCATAATTTAATTATTAAAGGTTGCTTGGCCAGCAGGCAAGGTACCTGTGTGGGCGAAATTCCAAGGTTACAAGGAGTCTATGTGGAAATACACTGGTGGGTAGAATAAAACCAGAACACATATTTACCAGTTCCACTTAATAAGTCTCAGAGCGTCCCTGCGCAATCGCGTGTGTTGGACGCCAGCCGCCAGAAAGCGATGGAGGACTAAGGAATCTCAGGTGAGGGGATTAGAAAGGAAAGGCAGCAGCCATCTTAAGGTGGTGTGGGATTGGTAGTGTCAGTGCAGATAGGGTGAGATAAAGTTACAGTGGTGAAAGCATGCAATGTGACAAAGCATGTGACTTAAATACATGTTATAGTATAAAGTACAGAAGGCATTTTATAATAAGGAGGTCCAGTCCTCAAGGCAGTTGAGGCCACTGTAAATCAAGGCAGCACTATCACCATTCTTTCTAATCCCCTCACCTGAGATTCCTTAGTCCTCCATCGCTTTCTGGTGATAGTGCTGCCTTGATCTATATACCGGGCCCATATCCGGCAATCACCAGTCTCTCAGGAAACACGTAAGTAGATGAAGCTATCCGGCTCACCACTACCACAGTAAGTGCTCACGCCTGAATTCTGCTATCCCCTGCCACCCGTTGTCACAGTCTGGCGTTCCCGCCTAAACCCCTGTTTACAACTTCGTTCTCAGATAAATGCGATTGTGCTTTTCCCACTGGCTGGCGTCCAACACACGCGATTGCGCAGGGATGCTCTGAGACTTAAGTGGAACTGGTAAATATGTGTTCTGGTTTTATTCTACCCACCAGTGTATTTCCACATAGACTCCTTGTAACCTTGGAATTTCGCCCACACAGGTACCCTGGCTGCTGGCCGAGCAACCTTTAATAATTAAATTATGAAGGCCCGCGCGCCTCACAGAATTACGTGAGACTCGATTATAACTCCTGCGATAGGTAAATCCCCGCTCACTATGCACTTTGTTTATTAGTACGCACTGCGCCGATTTTAAACCACACGCGGCATAAATGACTACCCGTTCTCCAATCACCCTTCACTACTATGTACTGCGCCGTTTTTAAATTCTGTATCAGCATGTACTTATGATGGAACCCGTCCTCATGAGCCAAGTCCGGACCAACCTGCTAAACACGCTAATTTTAACATACAGGACTGGGTCACGCGTTTTATGCTTGAGAAAACTATGAACAACCGCCAATATAGTCCTAACGTGGTTCTGACATGATTCTCATATCTTTATCACCCGTGCATGAATTTCGCACAGCAATAGCCATACAAATCGCCGTTTTATTCACAAATGTCACCAATTCTATGCTGAAAACATGCCTAGCTTATTTTTCTAAATATGATTTGTACCTTTTTTCTCCCCCCTTTTTTCTTGTGTGTATCTTACCCTTGTCATTTTAAAATGTAAAGTAATGTAAAAAGGCGCAGCATATTACTGTCAAGACTACAATGACCACGTCCCACAATCCCCCACAACCTATTCCTCGAAGAAACTGGAACAAAATCACCACCGACCAACTCTTCACATCGCTTAACCAAAACCCTCCTACCATATCATCGGACCCAAACCTAGCCGCTACCAAACTCACACAATGGATCACCCACAGCGCTGACGAACTAGCACCCTTGAAAAACCTCCAGATCAAACAAGGTAGCAAAAAGGCCCCCTGGTTCAATGATGACCTCAAGAAATCCAAGAAATTATGTCGTACTCTCGAGAAAACCTGGAGAAAAAACCCAACCACTGATAACATGACCACCTTTAAGGACGCCACCCGCAAACACCACCAATTGATCCGATCCACAAAGAAATCAGCATTCAAGGATCGACTCCACAACAACGCCCACAACAGCAAGGAACTATTCAACATCGTCAATGAATTTACCAACCCCACCGCCAGCACCAACGACATCACTCCCTCCCAAGACCTCTGCGACTCTTTAGCCTCTTTCTTCCACAACAAAATCGCCGACATACATAACAGCTTTGAAAACCATTCCGAAGAACAGTCCACTCCACACACCTCCGAACCAAAGGAACACTCCCACAACCTCTGCGCCTGGAACCCAATCACTACCGAAGACACCATCCGCCTGATGAACTCCATCCACTCAGGCTCACCAACCGACCCATGTCCCCACCACATCTTCAACAAAGCAGATTCCATCATCGCACCCCATCTCCGCGATGTCATCAACTGTTCCTTCAACTCCGCAACCTTCCCGGAAAGCTGGAAACATGCCGAACTCAGCGCCCTTCTGAAGAAACCCACAGCAGACCCCTCTGAACTTAAGAACTACCGCCCCATCTCACTCCTTCCATTCCCTGCTAAAGTCATTGAGAAAGCCGTCAATAATCAGCTCGCCACCTTCCTTGAATCCAACAACTCCCTCGACCCCTCACAGTCCGGCTTCTGAGCCAAACACAGCACCGAAACCGCCCTCATCGCTGCTACAGACGACATCAGAACGCTACTGGACAACGGAGAAACAGTTGCCCTTATCCTACTTGACCTCTCCGCCGACTTCGACACAGTCTGCCATAGCACCCTCATACAACGCCTCAACAACGTCTGAATACAAGGAAAAGCTCTGGACTGGATCATCTCGTTCCTCGATGGAAGAACCCAGAGAGTCCGCCTCCCCCCTATTAGATCAGAGGCCACCAAAATCATCTGCGGCGTACCACAAGGATCATCACTCAGCCCCACCCTCTTCAACGTCTACATGAGTCCCCTCGCATCCATCGCGCGACAACACAACCTCAACATCATCTCCTACGCAGACGACACCCAGCTGATCCTCTCCCTCACCAAAGACCCAAACACCGCCAAAACAAACCTACACGAAGGAATGAACAAAGTAGCCGAATGGATGAAGAACAGCCGTCTAAAACTAAACTCGGACAAAACAGAAGTCCTCATCTTAGGATCATCCCCCTCTGCTTGGGACGATTCATGGTGGCCACCGGCCCTGGGTACAGCACCCTTACCTACAGACCACGCACGCAACCTGGGCTTCATCCTAGACTCCTCCCTCTCAATGACCAGACAAGTCAACTCCGTCTCATCTTCTTGCTTCAACATCCTACGCATGCTCAAAAAAAATTCCGTTGGATCCCCACCGATACAAGAAAGACAGTCACCCACGCACTGGTTACTAGCCGACTGGATTATGGAAATACCCTTTACGCCGGAACCACAGC
Source organism: Lissotriton helveticus (assembly GCF_964261635.1). Lineage (NCBI taxonomy): Eukaryota > Metazoa > Chordata > Amphibia > Caudata > Salamandridae > Lissotriton > Lissotriton helveticus. The sequence continues at coordinate 952,032,987 of NC_136069.1, forward strand.
CAAACTACAGAAAAAACTCCAACGCATACAAAACGCCTCAGCCAGACTCATACTGGACATCCCCCGTCAAGCTCACATCTCCAGTCACCTGAAAGACCTCCACTGGCTCCCCGTCAACAAGAGAATAACGTTCCGCCTCCTCACCCACGCACACAAGGCCCTCTACGACCTAGGACCCGAATGCCTCAACACACGACTGTCCTTCTATACACCCACCCGCCAACTACGATCGTCCAATCAAGCCCTCGCCGTAATTCCGCGCATCCACAGATCCACCATGGGAGGAAGATCATTCTCCTACTTAGCGGCCAAAACCTGGAATTCCCTCCCCAATCACCTCCGCCTCACACAGAACCACCTCTCCTTCAGAAAACAGCTCAAAACCTGGCTTTTCGATAAGTAATGCACCCACCCTCCCTTAAGCGCCTTGAGACCCTCTGGGTGAGTAGTGCGCTATACAAATTACTGAACTTGAACTTGAATGTATAATTCTATTGTCCTGAAGATGCCTTGTATTTAATAGTGGCATCGAAACGTCGTCGACACCAATACACCTTATGCACGAAGATTGAGCTGTATTAGAGTGTGCAATGGTGTTTAGAAGTTAATCTATGTCTGTGTAAACTGAGTACAAGTATACAGACCCATTTTGGCTTGCCTTTTGGCCAATCTTCTTCGTTGTTCTGTCTTGTGTTTTATGGGTCACCGCTGTGCCCACTTGTTATTGACTGTTTCTTAAACGCTACTAATTAAAAACTATTATGAAAATAAATTCTTGTCCGGCTGGACAAAAGACATACTTCCTATCTAGTGTATGATTATCTCCCTTTGTTTATTCCTTCAGAATAGGGACCACTGGTCTCTATAATATGGGGGTGGGGTGGGGGCTAGGGTATGATCTTTAACACACATATGCCTTCACAAATCATGCCTTTACTACAAAGTTTGTTTGAAGGGTCTGCTTGGTAAAGGCTTGCGTGGTAAGGACACAGTCAGGGTAAAGACCGCGTTAAGGCATGCAATCTAATTGCATGCATGGTTCCATCATACAACCCTACAAAATTAGTGTAACCAATCTAGCTTACTAACATGTAGGCCCTCTGTAATCTGAGCATCAGCACTGATGTATCCGGTTTTAAACCCTGTGTAGCACTGTCCGTGGCATAAAATGTGAATGCTGTATTTATTTTTCCATATTTTCTCTTTGGGGAAAATGGGGAAAATGAAAAGAAATGATGGGTAAAACAAAGATTCAATGGAAAATGATAGGCGATGTGAAAATGTGAACTAAGCAGACTGTGTCACCTTTGTTGTTTTTAGGGTAATGTTACTAAAAAATGAGCAATTTTCTTCGCCCAACACTCTAAGCAGGGTCAAGCTTGCTTGGCACATTACGGAAGCACTGGATTGTTTCATGAAGGATACTTCAGAACCTTGCATTTGTTGAAATGCTTGCGAGAAGTGAGCTGTAAATTGCATAATGTGGCCTTAGTGTTCTTCTCTGTATTGCAGGGGAGGCATAGTTTCTGTGTAGAAGCCATCAGAAGATCCTTGGCACTAGATGGGATCAATTGCTCCCTGCTATTATAGCCCAGTGACTACTATCCGCTGTAACACTCATCTCCCACCATATAAGGCCCATGGCCTTTTGCATAAAATCACAGATAACTTAATTGGGGTGTGAGAGGCAGGGAGAGGCTTGTGGCAGTATACTCGTATAGAATGTGTATGTCTTGGTTATGCCATGTGCTCAGCACACAGGGACAAAGCATAGACAGGTAAGCCTGTGATCAAGCCCTGCATTTGGATAATGTGCAGGGGCATACAGTACACCTGAGTGTAGGAAGCACAGGGGATGGCTTTGCCATCACATGTGCCCATCACACAGGGGCACGGAGATGCCACACACTGTGTGTCCAGCTCGTAGGATCTATTTGGTCCTGGGCAAAAAAAAACTCAAAGAGGATTCAAACAAATTCCATATAAACATTACGGCCAAGTTATAAAATCGAATTGGCTAGTTATTGTCATTTCCACCATTGGGTCGTAATTTATCCACTGTCTAAAGAAAAGAATAATGGATTCCAGGACGCATTATGGTGAGGATAGCCATAACTGGCCAATTTCAGGGGGTTTAAATAAATTAAACATTCTTAAATGCACGTTTTCAGTGATATATAGATATGTATACAAAAATGTCAAATTTTGTGTGAGGGCACTTGTCCATGCGTATCTGTAAGCTACAATGGCAGGTGCCTAGAGCGCGCAGGCTGCTCAATGTAATCAAGGCATTCAAGCCCACATTAGTAAAAAATAAAGATGCCCAATTACGGGTACATTGAAGCGCCGCTTCAAGAACGTGCGGTTAGATAAATGAAGTCTAAACAAAAGCTAGCCGGCGATGTATTTTAACTTGCTCAACAAAGTCTCCTAGGCGAACTGGCAGGCTAATACATTCTTTCCTATTCCATACCGCAGGTATTGCAGTTAAGGAGTTTAGCATAAGATGCTGACGGTAGCACTTCACAACAAACCAGCTAAATAAACTCCATAGCTGCACTTGACAGAGCTACACCTATTCTTTCCATTTCCAAAGCAGTACAGAATTAATTACCAGTTCTATGGATCTATTGTAAGTATAATAGACTAAAGAGCTATCGGAGACACATTTTTGTGAAAGCACAGCTCCAGGAGTGCCTACTGGAGGGCCAAAACGATTAACACAACTGCTTTGTCAGATCAAAAGATACAATCAGCACCGCCCAATTGAGAAATGAATTAAAACAGTGGGTTATCTTTCAAATTAACCAGGGCAGTTAGTGAGAAAAATGTCATGAAATTGTAATTCTTAGCCTTTGTGAATCCACACAGCAGGCGCTCTGCCAGCTGACAAGATGAATTTTCCAAGCTTAAAAAGCCCTCTTCATTTCCTAATTTAGATTAGCTAACACGTTTCTTCTCTCCTCCTCTGCTTCCACGTTTGACTCTTCAAAACAGAGTAAACACAATGGGCACACTTTTACAACATTTAGGATTATCAGTTAGCGTTATTTCATTAAAAAAATGGCATGCATAATATGCGATGAGTTGCCAATTCTTTTTTCTAAAATATGTGCAAAAGATTAGAGTTGGTGAACCAAAAAAGCCACTTCAGTTCAAAATACTTTATTCGGTTAAAAACAGAGAATAACCATAAAAGTAGCATGAGAAAGTACAATTTACAATGGGTCAGGTGATCATTATTTAAAATCTCAACAAAAAAGAAAAAACATATAAGAAAACAAGACATAGATACAGCAAAAGAATTAATTCCTTTAAAGGGTTCTACGACAGTTAAAAACTAATTAAAAAAATTCGGCGAGTGATGCTACCATAAAAACAGTTTCAATTTTTTGAAACTCTAAAAATGCTAAGCGACATCTATATACATTTAAGTCTTTGATAATGGGGATAATAAGTTTTCTACGATAAAAAGTATAACATTTACAAAAGAATAAAATATGAATATCGGATTGTGGGGACACATCATCACATGGGCAGGGACATAAGTTTTTCGACCAACAATTCATCACAGGAAAAGATAATAACCTAAAAACTATGTTGAATCTAAACCGGGTTAAAAGGAAACGTTTGTGGTTGGACATGTATAGAGATAGATAAGGCTGTAGTTTCTCTCCACTTATAATTGCCTGATGAGCAGAAACAGTCTTTTTTTTCACCTCCTCCATTTCTTTTTTCCCTGAGGTGAGCAATACATAGATTTTTCAGTCCTCTTCTTGAGATATGTGCCATCGATGATGGATCCTCAAAATATTGAGCACAACTTAGTTCTTCAAGGAAATGTCTGACATAACATATCCATTTAAAATTATTAATATTGTCCAGTGCTAGAACGTCCTTTAAAATAGCCCGGTTAACCACACATTCATCGTTAGTCCAAACCCTGTGCCATAGAAGAATCGGCTGGATCTTGATTATGTCAGTGACAAACACCAACCCTAATTCAGCATGGCATATAAAGGTCGCAGTACTTTCAGGGACGGACAAGATGTGACGTAAAAACTTATTTTCCATGGTTTGAATTGTACTGACATTTGAGTAACCCCACAATCCTGAGCCATAAGTAGCCACTGCTATACAAGTGGCGTTATAGACAGTTAAAATTTCCTTTATGGGTCTTTTCCCTAGCTTTTTTATAAAACACTGTAAAGCCATAATAGTTTTGGAAAATAACAAGGTTCTAGCATTGATTGCAGTGGTCCATGAGCCACTTTCATGAAACAAATTGCCCAGATATGGGAAAGTAGAAGTCTTTTCTAAAGGATTGGAATTTATGAAAATAGGTTTCAGATGCCTGCTTCTTCTTGTCCCACAATACATAGACAGTGTTTTGGAACAGTTAGTTTTCAAGTCCAAGCTAAGCATGAAACCATTAAAAGATGTAACCAGGGTTTGAAGTGCCCTTGGGGTGCGTGCCATCAGAACTGCATCGTCCGCGTACAGTAGGGCAGGGACAGGCCTCCCACCCACCATAGGCATATCCCTGCCCTCCTGCACGAGGCGATGCTCCAAACCATTTGTATACAACAAAAATGAAAAGGGCGCTAAAACGCACCCTTGGCGTACTCCGCGACCAATCCCAAAGTGTCTGCTACATTCTCCCTCTTTCCCATACCGGACGGTTGCAGTGGCCCCAGAATATAAGTCTCTCAAGAAGCATATAATAGCATTTTCTACCCCTAATTCGGCCATAATTGTCCACAGTTTATTATGTGACACGCAATCAAAAGCCGACGATAAGTCGACAAAGGTGAGGTATAGACATTGTTTTTTAACCCTTATATACTTCTGTTGCAAGGTAAACAAATTTAGTCCTTGCTCTATAGTCCCTAAACCCCTTTGGAACCCATATTGAAAATCACTTAGCACCCCATTTTCTTCGGCCCAGCTTTGCAACTTACCTAAAACCACTCTCCCAAGAATTTTTATGGAGGAGTCCAGTAACGAAATCGGTCTATAGCATGTGCAATTCTGCCTATCCCCTTTCTTAAAAATGGGGACTATAATTGATGTAAACCAGGTAGGGATTAGGCCTTTTGCCAAAGCAACATTAAAAAGCTGGACTAGCATTGGCCCCCATAGGTCAATATTGGCCTTATAAAGATCGGCTGGTATGCCGTCCGGTCCAGCCGCCTTGCCCCCCTTAGTTGCCTTCAGGCTCGCAAGGACTTCAGGAAGAGTTACAACCAATGCTTTCGGTAGTTCTAAATTAACCATCGTGGGATCATAACCTGTATCGGGCACTGATTCAACAGCCCTATAAAGGGAGGAAAAGTGAGCCACCCACTCATCTTCTGTGACGGCAATTTCCATGCATGCTTTTTTATCATACAGGAGCGGAGTATTTATAACCCTCCAAAAAGCAGCCGGATCCTTTGATTGTGATGCCGAACATAATTCGTCCCATGCCTCCCTTTTTAGCAGGTCCTTCCTATCCTTCAGCACTGTATTGTAATTCCTCCTTAATTCTCTAATTAGAGTTACGTCCCGCGGTCTTTTGTGAATCGCATGTCTAAGATTTGTTAAGGCTTTAGTGCACTTCTTATCAAACCATTTCCTATTAGACTTTAAGGAATTTTTTCGTGTAACCCACAAGCCCTCCTTAATTGTGGTAGTAATAATGTTAAAATGAGCTAAAATCTCATTACTCTCCGCATGTTCATCCAGACAAATCGAAAAGCTGTTCATACATTTATTCATCACTTTGGACAAAAAGTCATCCGGGACCACTTTACTCCATTTAAGAGTATAACCATTTTGAGAACCTAACTTCACATCCTGCGCCATATACTTAGATTTTGCTAAATTTTCGGGTGGCGCAAATACGTTCTCCATTTTTACTACCTGTGGAAAGTGGTCACTTAGAGCTAAGTCCATTATGCTAGAGCTAATCAATCTTCCAGCAGAGCTATTTGTGCAAAGACTAAAATCAATAATAGTCGAGGCCCCCCGACCCACAAAAGTTGGAACAAATGACATTGTGTGTTTGGCTATCTCATTCGTAAACCCAAAATCAAAATTAAAAATCATCTCATTTAGTGAGTCTCCAAGTAGGGTATGTTCAAAGTGCGTTAAATTGATATCCTGTTCCAACATCAGGCCGCATATACCCTTCTGACCCTTTTTACACATTGTACAATTAAAATCACCCCCCCCCCCCCATAATATCATTACTTCACCCCTTTTTTTTGTCAATTTCAGACTGCATATCTACAGTTATTGAGGCGAGTACTTCCTTAATCATGCTATTTGGAAAATTATTATAGAAGTTTAAAAAGACAATCCTTGGACCCATCCTTGTATCTATCACTATTTTCTGATAGTAACTGGATCCAGGGGAAAAGGAAATCTTATCGTATACTAGCAGGTTAGATATGTACGTAGTCAATCCACCCTTGGGTCTACCATGTAAACCCCCCACCGCAGGAGTAAAATGGGTTTTGTAACCATTTAGGTGTATCGGTGCGATGGCCCAAGTTTCTTGTACAGCTAGTATGCCTACACCAGTAATTACATCATCCCAAGCTGGATTGAGAATTTTCTGTTTTAAACCTGCCACGTTCCAAAAGACCACCTTACAGAAATCTTCTATGGGTAACGCTTCTACAGCAACCCCAGTTTGGCCACCCAGCATCCCTTGTGTTATCCCGGGCACCACTCGGGTTTCATTTGTCATATCATACCCTGGTAGATTAGTCAATCCCAAATTTACGAGAGTAGATGCCTGAGAGACCTCTTTTACCTCAGGGAGTCAATCCACCATTTCCAGGCAGTCAAACCGATTAGAACAAGGAGTAATGGGAGGAAATTGCTGATTACCAAACCATCCCAGATCGTCCCTTTGAGGGGGAAAGTGAGGAGCCCTCCCCCTATGTTTCACCACATTCCATCCATCTTCATTCCCCCCTCCCCATTGTGTATTATGCTGATTCCTATCAAAATCCACACCATTTCCGCCTCTTTGATATCGATTGTCCCTAGTCCAGCTCCATCTATTGTCCGGATGTTCCCCATCAGGGTAGAAATAAGATAGTGCCCTGGCCACAATGGACAGGCCATGGTTTCTTGGGGGCCTCATTGTGATATATTCCGCAGTACGTGGATTCTCAAAGGTTATCACCACGCAATCGCCCTGTACCCTTTTTTTATTATACCCAATCTATGGTGCCCTTTCAACCATTAAAATATTACTTTTAATAGGCTGCGGGAGAGGGTAGTTATTATTAAGCCAATGGATGGTCTTATTTACAAGTCCCCCATTGTTTTCAGTTGTTTGTACATCTAGTTCTGGCACTCCAGTCAGAACCACAACATATGGTGAGGCTTTTGGAGGTAAGTTTATATTTCTGCGCACTTCCCTTTTAGCTAATTGGCCTTTGTCCTGTGGTAAATTAGGAGTTTGTAGGACTGGAGCCTCCTTGTCAGGTACGACTGAATTTTTAGGAATTGATACCGTTTTTGGCGGTTGATTATTAGGGAGTTTTCCTTTTTCAGGATTGGTTGTACTTAAAGAATTACTAATTGGGACACTCTTTGTCAGTGTAAGGCCCGGTTTATTAGATGTTATTACAGTAGTTTTAGCCTTGGGTGTATTAACAGTGACTGTATGTTTAGCCAGATTCTCAAACTGCATTTGTGTCTTTTTTCAAATCCTGAATATGTTTCTCCAACTCCTTAAGAAGTTCTATCAGTGGGGATAATAGGGTTTTCATCGAAGTCTCCTGTAGGAAGGTGGATATCTGACTATGGTTACTCCCAAACTTTTTGCCTGGTGTTTAGCTGGTTTTTGACATAGTTGGCCTGGGATCCTGCTATTCAGGGCCCCAGGCTAATTGCTCTCTCCTTAAAATGGACTCCATGTACCTTAGGTACATACACAATTGGAATTGGCTCACCTTATTGGCCCCTGTAACAGTGTACCCAGGTACCCAGGGCATAGGTGCTTCCAAGGCCAACCAGGGGCTGCAGCATGTATTGTGCCACCCCTGGCCTGGCCTCCATATTTGACACAACTGGCTGATCACTCAGCTGGGGTAAGTCGGTGTAACCACCCCTTACTTAGGTGTAGTATGCCTATACCTAACCTAAAATGGACACATATGTTCCTATCAGTCACTCCTATGGAAGGCCTCATCAATCCTGGAGGCAGAGTGCTTGGAAATATGTGAGATGGTGCTCTGGCATGAGCTGAGCCTGTCTGCAGCTTTCGGAACCATGTCCTTTAGCTGTTTCATGATATTGCCATACCATATACTCTTAAGTGCATTATGAACCTCGCGGTTAAATGCTATCTTGGGTTTGGCTTTATCAAAACATGTCGAGTAAGGTGTCATACGAATTGGAATACTACCCCCTCGCCAGTTCTGGCGACGGGGGTAGCATTCCACCCTTCTAGAGGGGCACGACATGTACCTAACCTAAACCCCGGTTAAAGTTAAACAGAGCCTTAGCATCACAAAATGGATGCTGCCACCACAGACACAAGTCTGACCTCCTGCTGCTGGGAGTCCTTCCAGCGAGGGCAGCTTGGACAAAGGGTTTCCTGCCTGGGAAGGTGCTAGCACCACCCCAGACAGGATTTTGTGTATTGGGTAGGACAGGGCTGAATAGAATCCGACATGCCTGGGGCGCACAAGGTGTCCCTGTGCATAGGCCAGTTCAAACCGGTGCTGGGGCTTTCCAGCCCCAGTCCTGTCGCGAAACTGGACAAAGGAAAGGGGGTGTAACCACCCCCCTTCCTGGTTCCACCCAGAGGAGGGACCTAGTAGGTGATCCGGCCCCCCAGATTCGAATAAGAGTGGGAGCTGTGTCCTGAGACTTCAGATCATCCTGAATCAACTTGAAATACAGCAGAAGACTGGACTTCGACATTCTGCTGCACAGAAGACGGAAGAGAATCTCCCTTGTGGCCAAGGAGTGACCACCCTGTGAACACAGGCACCAACCAGCAACTCGACGTCTGCTTTGCCGCCGCCTCCCGCCGGAGCCCGAGCCCAGAGCCTGACAAGACCCAGACTCCCAGACTTCTCACCGCCCGATCCACAGTCCCTGCAAAGAAGGGACCCGTGGAGGCACCGAGAGACGTGGGACCGGACCTCTTGGAAGACCCCCGAAACGCTGACTGCGCAGCATGAGAGGCACCCTCGACGCTGTGCTTTGGGGTTTGAGAAGCCCCAACCTCGAGCAGCCCTTGCACCGAAGATCAGCCCCCCAGCATCTTCACGATCTGCTTGGGGCCCTTTTGCACTGTGCCACTCGACGCGCCATCCCGTCCACTTGCCACGTGGCTAGCGGCCATCTTGGCGACGAAACCTTCAACTTACACTGCGGGTCTGGTTGTTCCAGACTTGCCCTCGCTCCTGTAGAAAGGAGCACCTGCTCTGACCTTGCTGGTCCGAGTAACAAGCCTTTTTCGATTCCTGCGTGGCTTGCATTAGCCAAGGCCTGTTTGCTCCAATCAAGTTGCCGACACCGCCAACAGCAAGAAGCCTGCGTGGGACAGCTCGTGACCGACTCCTGGACGTCTTCGACCCCTCGTGTCCACGTGGCTGCAGAGAGAAGCTACACCTCGACGCCTGTTTGCACCCGACATCGCCTGGTTCCACTCTGGTTCCACGGTAGTCACTGGCTAGTGACTTTGAACATTGTCCCCTCTGCTTTCAGGTCTTCACCTCTTCAGATCCACCCTTGGATCCACCGGAACTCTTCACATCGAGCCGCCTGCAGCATTTTCAGCTCCAAGCACCATCGACCTGCGTGACGAAACCCGACACTACTTCGACCCTGTGCACCCGCTTCCTGTGGGTGAGGTAACTCAGCAACGCCGGTGTTCCCACACTGGTACGCACCTCTAATGTCTGTGTCTAAAGTTTCATCCTTCTAGGTCACTCGGAAGGTTCCTTAATAACTAACTTTGTAACTTTTACGCACCATTGACATTGCATTGGTAAAGCGTGCACTTTCCGCACTGCACCCGAGTCCCGCGGGCCTTTCCCGACTTCTTCACTGCTAGTCCCGAACAGCTCCAGCGATGCCCTAGGCCTCTTCACTTTCCCCATAGTGGTCCTTATACCACTATTTTAGTATATGGTTTAGGTGGCCCCTAGGGCTCATCCATAATTGTTCAACTTTTGTGTATTTAAACTGTGTTTTGTTTTAACGCATTTGCTTCTGTGCTCATAAAGAGTATCAGGGATATTTGTAGAAATAAATCTATATATATTTTCAATATATATCTGTGTGGTGTCCTTTCATTTGGTATTCAAGGGATTGTGTATGGTAAAACAGCTTGCTTCACATGCCTTTACAGAGTTTAGCCTAAGACTGCTTAGTCCATGCTACCCCTAGGATAGCTTGTCTATAAGGTTGACTTTACAACCTGCACCATAAGGGTTGCTTGGCATGGTACAAGGTGATAACTAGAACTAGTGAGCATCATATACCAGGCCAACTTCTCACATCTCCAACAAGTATAACATTGTACTCTTTCTTACCCTGCTAGCATTAAGGCTATCCTCAGCAGAGCTATTCCTAGAGCTGTTGGAGATTAAGTCAGCCATCGAATCATCCAGAATAGTATAATCCGGGATGGCTAAGCACACAGTGTTAGGGGGCTGGGGATCTTCTCCTTGTGTATTATTACCATTAACAATAAGTGTGTTACTTGCGTCTATTGCGTCTAATAATGGATCTTTACCACCTTCATTAGTAAGCATATTTTGATTTGTCCTCTTTTTAGGAATTGCCCCTTCCTTTGTCCCCTGTGAGACAGCATTTTTATCTTTAGAGGTCGGTGTTGTATGTATCAAAACACTAGTGGATGCCTGGGTAGATGTTAAGGTTTGGACTGGGGAAGCCTGAATAAAGTTAGGTGTTTCCAGGAGAGTTTGCGAAACCGCTGTACTATTCCCATCCAACGGTAATATATTAATCTCTCCTCTATTTGGGCTCCGTACGGTAGCAAATGGCCCATGGAAGACCTTCTTGCATGTTCCAAATCCTGCGATACCCTTCTTTCCATCAAAGAGATACCCTCATCAATCAATATATTAGTTCTTACGATAAAGTCATCTAGGGTGCCTGTTAGTTTCTTCCCCCCTGCTGCTGCCCTACTTCTAGTCTCAGGCATTTCCATACTATAATTAGTCACTTTTTTAGAGCTGTCCGTAGGACGGTAAACCCTAGTCTATGAGAACAAGAAGAAATATAATGGGGGTTTTATCACACAACACGCAACTATTTTTTAACATATAAATAGACAAGTGTCAAATGTAGGTACCCCAACAGTTTTTAGGGCAGAATGACTGGCCCGGTCCGGTCTCTTCTGGCCGATGAGGGCCGTGGAGGGCCCGCCCTTTTCCCGGGCTTCGCCCTGCGCTCTCGCGCAGCGAGCACCTAGCGCAGTTATATTACGATTCCACGGCAACCAAGGGGCGGGGCTAACAGGGGGCGCCAACCAGGTGGCAGGGACTCCTGGTAGAGCGAGTCCCTGCAGCGCCGCACACCTGTGATGACAGCAAAAGCCTCTCCGCCCCAGCACACTCCGGGACACAAAGCAGGTTCTCCCAACGGCGTCTCAGGCTGCGCAGCGGCACCCGCGAAGCGGGTGCGGCCAGTCGTAACAGCGGGACTCAAGTAGGTGCAATTCAGAGTGTGACGGATATCTCCTTAGGCGATTACAAGGACTCCCACTTGCACCAGGGTGAAAAAGTCGTATTTAAAGGAGTGTGTGCCGTCCAGGGGGCGGGGCTAACAGGGGGCGCCAACCAGGTGGAAGAGGTCGGGCAGGGACTCCTGGTAGAGCGAGTCCCTGCAGCGCCGCACACCTGTGATGACAGCAAAAGCCTCTCCGCCCCAGCACACTCCGGGACACAAAGCACGTTCTCCCAACGGCGTCTCAGGCTGCGCAGCGGCACCCGCGAAGCGGGTGCGGCCAGCCGTAACAGCGGGACTCAAGTAGGTGCAATTCAGAGTGTGACGGATATCTCCTTAGGCGATTACAAGGACTCCCACTTGCACCAGGGTGAAAAGGTCGTATTTAAAGGCGTGTGTGCCGTCCAGGGGGCGGGGCTAACAGGGGGCGCCAACCAGGTGGAAGAGGTCGGGCAGGGACTCCTGGTAGAGCGAGTCCCTGCAGCGCCGCACACCTGTGATGACAGCAAAAGCCTCTCCGCCCCAGCACACTCCGGGACACAAAGCACGTTCTCCCAACGGCGTCTCAGGCTGCGCAGCGGCACCCGCGAAGCGGGTGCGGCCAGCCGTAACAGCGGGACAGCGGGACTCAAGTAGGTGCAATTCAGAGTGTGACGGATATCTCCTTAGGCGATTACAAGGACTCCCACTTGCACCAGGGTGAAAAGGTCGTATTTAAAGGCGTGTGTGCCGTCCAGGGGGCGGGGCTAACAGGGGGCGCCAACCAGGTGGAAGAGGTCGGGCAGGGACTCCTGGTAGAGCGAGTCCCTGCAGCGCCGCACACCTGTGATGACAGCAAAAGCCTCTCCGCCCCAGCACACTCCGGGACACAAAGCAGGTTCTCCCAACGGCGTCTCAGGCTGCGCAGCGGCACCCGCGAAGCGGGTGCGGCCAGTCGTAACAGCGGGACAGCGGGACTCAAGTAGGTGCAATTCAGAGTGTGACGGATATCTCCTTAGGCGATTACAAGGACTCTTAACTATAGCCTACAAAACAATTTTATTCCACAGAATCCCATAGCTATGTTAATTCCTACGTACCACTACATAATGATCCATCAAGTAGTAAAAATGTGCAAAGTATTCCGTTTATCACTATGCCATAATGCATAGTGGATCCCACGGAAATAGTGTATTTGAAATACATCTTTTCCTCCCTGCGAGTTACTTAACTACCAAAATATCTTCAGCTGGCTCAACAATGACAGTTACTTTAACACTGTTCTGTAAGAGGAAAATCTATTAAACCAGCACTAGAAATGTCAATAGGTCCAGATTATAAATGCACTGTCAAACCATACCTAAACATCCATGTCCTTTATGGCTTCCCTCCTCCCATCTGTGGTGCCGCCAGAGAAAAACACCATACATTTAGTCATATAAAACGCTTTAATAGCATTACAATCCCCCGTGTGCACCTGAAAGTTCTACCTAGGGCACCTGGATAAACAAGCATTTACAATGCAACGGTCTCGCCGTTGCAAAAGTTAGAGCTATTGGCATTGTTAATGACAAACTTTTTATTTATGTGTTGGTTTTGAAAACAGATAAATAAATGGCATTGTCATTTACAATGCCAATAGATTAATCTCTCTCAAATGCGAGATCTATTAGATTTGCACACACATACAGAGCCACACACACAGAGCCACACACACACACAGAGCCACACACACACAGAGCCACACACACACACAAAGCCACACACACACACAGACACACACACACACAGCCACACACACAGAGCAAGCGTGACCCGAAGAAGGGCTGTTGTTCAGAGATCCATTGTACACATGACCTGCAGGGTGATGTAAACAGAGCAGCGCGAGGCTGCTCGGGGCAAAAACGGAGCAGTCTATTCCCTTGAAAACTGACGTATAAAAACCAAAGCAACAACCTGTTTCCTAACCGTGATTTGTCACACCAGATGTCCGTCCTGTCACGAGCTCCCGTGCAAGCTCGGTTGTGACGGGTCAGACAGCTGCCCCAGACTGTGAATAGCCAGCATGATCGATCAGATCAGCATACTGTATGTGATGCAGGCAGGATGGTAATGAACTCCTAGGGGCGGGGAGGTGGGGGCAATTCTGCTAAAGTTCTCTCGATCTAACAGCTGCTTGCACCAGAAGCACACAACAGGAGGCAGGAGCACGCCCAAGTTATTAATGCGTCGCCCCTCTCCCCTGCTGCTGCCCAAGAAAACATTCATCAGCATGCAGCACAGCAGCCAGAGCACCCCTAGCTGCCCCCATACCCGCAGGCCCGGCCCGAGCAGCGCTCCGAAGACCTGCCCGACCCTGGCGCACCACCGCAACCCCGCACACAAACAAGAACCAGCACCAACCACAGACCGGGGAGGCTGAGGGGTGAGTGTTGGGGGTACAACCCAAATGCATAGGAGTATAAACATCCAAACAGTCGGGCGTATTTATATTTAGCAGCAGCCACGCACACCGAGAGGAGTGACCGCGAAACTTGCATAATTCCCCTACAAGCGCCCACATGAAGAATACACCGAAACCAGAAGGCAGCGCTCAGCAGCGTCAAATTCATACATGAAATCTGTCTTCTAGCGGCTACTCGCGCAGAAAACAGCCCGACATTCCCATGCCCCACATTTCAGCACAAAACACCAATTAAAAATAAAAGGATGCAGGCGGTACTTACCAATGACACATCCTGATGTAACTTTCTGTTCACACCCTGCTGCTGTCCGCGGGGCTGGCGATGGCCGGCGGTGGTTTATATTTTTAATGTTTTTGGTTATCAATAATAAGAGAAAGACCTGGGTCACATGGCAGTGTGTGTCTGTGCATGCCCTCCACAACCTCGGGGTGCGTGCTGTGCCCTCAGATGCCCCCTCCCAGCCGGCGAGAGAGGGAGGCTGCAGAGGTGCGGCTGGTACTCCTCCCCTGTTGTTGTTTTTGCTTCTCCCCGGCGGCTCTCACTTACGGAGGGGCTGCGGCGGCGGCTGCTGCAGGGCGCTGCTTGTTGTGTGTAAATGGTGGCTCGCGTGGCCGCTCCTCCCGCAGCGCGTGCGGATCCTCTCTGATTGTTACACTCGCTGCTGCCCGTCCCTTCCGCCCGCTCCTCAATCGCTACATTGTTGACATTCGCAGGGTGACGTCACCCCGTCAGCGCTCCATTCACAATAAACTTTACGCTCAAAAGGGGAGGAGGAGGAGGAGATGAGGCAAGGGGCGGGTGAGAGCCTGGGTGGGGCAGAGTTGTGAAATCGAGACTGGCTTTCTTTATCCAACGCTTTAAATATAATGCTGATTTATACAGTAGAACATGTTTCAACATAATTCAGATGTTCAAATGTTTCAAAACAATCTGATGATTCCGTTTTAATGTATTAATTTTGATGAATTTGCTTCTACAGCTTTTTAATATTGCCATGTTTCTCATAGGTTTAACCGGGTCATTCCATGATGGCTGTAGCCGCGAACAAGCCTTTAAGTACATTGCACGTGATGTTCTTCCACAGCACCTCACTTCGCTTGTACGAGCCCCTGCCTCTCCTGTGCCTCACGTCAAACACACCGTTCGCTCGCCATGACACAGCCTTTTGTCTCTAAGCCCCATCCCTTTCAGACTGGGCGCCCGACTTCCTGCTCGGGTAAAAGGTTCCTTATCTTATTTATGGGGCCATCTGGACCCATAAAGAAGATAAGAAACCTTTTACCACAAACGTAAGGCAAGGAACCCAGTCTGAAAAGGACGGGGCTTAGCGAGAAAGGAGAACGTCACTAGGACCTCTTCTCCAATGACTGGCCACTGTTTAGGAGGACAGCCAATGGAGAAAAGGGGCGGGCTTAACCCTCGCTAGTGAAGTACTCCTAAAAACATAAAATCTCGCGAACTCGACTGCGCATGGGCGCAGTACGCCACGGGAGACCTAAAAAATGATCACAGCTGTGTGGAGGACAAGCACCTTTTTTATGGAAGCACAAGTTCTGCACAACCGAAACGTTCTCCTGGCTCCCAACATGTGGGCGTAGCTAAAGCCGCTCTCTAGTGTTGCTCGCATAATTGTCTGACAACACATTGCTTGACATGCCAGACCACAAAAACGAGAATCCTTATAGGAGCTGAAAAAATGTGTGCTAATTTTTTCCCGATTCTGACCTGCAATGAAAAACAATAACATTAAATTAAAAGGAACCGTTCTATCTGATGATAGAGCTACGTGCTTTTTGCACCTGGTCCTGGTGCTTTGGTTGCACAGTTTCAAACCCAAAGGGAGATACTTTCTGCAGAACGAACCTGAAAGCTGAAGCATGGATGCTAAGCACATACTAAAAAGGATTTAAAGCTGTCTGTGGGTTACTACTTCAAAAAGAAACTTTAAAAACTCAGAAGAAAACTAACCACCAATCAAACATTTGGCGCTGCAATATAGCTCTCTCCCAAACTCAAATGCATCCTACTCAATTGCAGATCGGCCCAGAGACACTCCTCCGACATCGCTGATCTCGTCTCAGCTAGGGATCTGGACCTAGCCATTCTAACGGAAACGTGGCTTACTGAAGCCTCTACCCCGATTATGGACATACTAGTCCCCCCTAATTATCACATCATTAGGCTAGACAGGTCCCCTGGCAAAACGGGCGGGGGAATTGCATGCATCTTTAGGAGCAACCTTTCCGTTACTAAAGTCAACTCCCCCTCCCTTTCCTCCTGTGAACTCCTATGCCTCGACATCACCAGCGAGGGCAAACAAGTTTGTGCTCTACATCTCATCTATCACCCGCCTGGGGACAACCTCACATTCACCCAACAACTCATGGACATGATCACTTCCAATGCCGGTCGGCAGACCACCCAAGTCCACCTGGGCGACTTCAATCTTCATTGGAACGATCAGAAAGACACAGTGGTGAATAGCCTCAAAACTTTCCTGAATGCGCTTGACCTCACCCAAATATGCGATAGACCAACACACGACAAAGGCTCGATACTTGATCTCATCATCGCCAAAGAGAACTCTACACAACTGGAGGCGATACAACCGTGCGACTGGTCAGATCACCACATTATCACCTTCTTTATCAACGAAAAAGTTAAACCTAACCCAGCTCAACCAATCAAATCCAAAACATGGAAAAGGGACATGAAGAATCTTAACCCCTCTTCTCTGCCTCCACACATCGGCAATCTCCTCCTCCCCCCCTCAGGTGCCTCGGATGTTCAATTACTGACCGACCACTACCTTGACTCTATGTATACAATCGTCAATGAAGTCGCCCCACTGCAACTGAAGAGAGTCTCCACCAAAATCTCTAACCCCTGGTATGACGAGAGACTCAATGACGACAGGCGTACTATGCGAATGGCAGAGCGCACCTGGAGATCGGACCCTTCAGCACTGCACCTCAAAAGGCTTAAGAACAAGAGAAATGCCTACTTCAGGAAAATAAAGCGCACAAAGTCGGACTTCTTTAGCCGCCAGTTGGACCTAGCAAAAAACAGGCCAAAAAAGTTGTTCGAACTAATCAAGACTCAAACAAAGCCACAACCCTTACAATCAAACGGCACAACAAGCGAAACCCCACACTGTGAAGCCTTCTCTGCTTTCTTTAAGCTAAAGACTGACAACATTAGAAATGATCTCATCATGGATGTAAGCCGATTCACCAACCACACCCGGATGTCCAACACTCAACCTAAAAACAAGGCATCTTGGCTATACTTCGATACTTATTCGGAAGAAGCAATACACAAACTGCTCTGCACCTTGAAGCCCTCTAATCACCTCACTGACCCCCTTCCTGCTAATGCTGTAAAAGACTTCATCCCATTGCTCCTCCCTCTCTGGACCAAAATCATCAACAGCTCCCTTCAACAAGGTCTCATTCCAGACTCCCTCAAGGTGGGGCAAGTCACGCCTATACTCAAGAAACCTACAGCTGATCCGTCTGACCTAAACAATTACCGACCCATCACCAATATCCCCACCCTGGCCAAACTGCTGGAGAAATGTGTCCAACTCCAACTAACTAAACACATTGATCAATTTGACCTCCTCAACGCTCATCAATCAGGCTTCTGAGCGAAACATAGCACGGAAACAGCTATGACACACATAATTGATGACGCCCTCCAAATACTTGATCGCAATGAGTCCTGCCTCCTCATCCTTCTTGACCTCTCTTCAGCATTTGACACGGTCAAACATGAGAACTTGCTGGAGCTGCTAAGCACTAGAATGGGTCTATCGGGAACTGTTCTCAAATGGTTTTCGTCCTTCCTCCATAACCGGTCGCAGAAGTTCAAGATCGACAATATGCTATCTACGCCTGCAGATCTAGGTGTTCCACAAGGATCCTCCCTCTCCCCCACACTGTTCAACCTCATCATGGAACCGCTCGCCACCTTGCGCCAAGCTTCCAATGTCCAATTCCATATGTACGCCGACGACACACAACTTTACCTAAAGTTACAGTCCCCGGAAGATATCAAACATCTGAATTCCACACTTATTAACACTCAATCTTGGCTGGCCGATAATCACCTCAAACTAAATGCTATGAAAACTGAGTTCCTACTCATCTCACCCCCGGCGAAAATTTCCACCGCCCAAACCTGGCTCAATAACCTAACAGCACTCAATGTCCAACCTACCATCGTGGATTCGGCGAAATCCCTAGGCATCACACTCGACGCCAAGCTCAACATGCAGCAGCACATTAGCAAAGCCACAAAAGGAGCTAACTTCCAAATCAACACACTGAGGAAAATTAAACCCTTCCTCCCTGCCGAAGACTTCCAAACTGCTGTACAAGCCTTAGTCATCCCGCGAATAGACTACGGAATTGTGGCCCTCAGCGGACTCCCGCTATCCACAACGGCACCCCTAAGAGCCTCCCTGAACGCTGCTGCGAGACTCATTACTGGCTCAAGAAAACACTCGCATATATCCCCAGATTTAAAGTCTCTAAAATGGCTACCTTTTGAAGCCAGAATACAGCTAAAAATTGCAGTTATGACACACGCGGCCTTGCACCACAAGGCACCCAACTACCTCGCTCAAAAGTTGTCTATATCAGGAGGTTCGAGATCCAATAGAAGTACAAAAAATCTACTCCTGAAACCTCGTAGATTCCGGAAAGAGAAAACATACAAGCGCTCCTTCTCAGGAATGGCACCCAGAATCTGGAATGCACTCCCTCCTGAAACCAGGCTTATCTCCTCCACTGCACTCTTCAAGAAAGGGGTGAAAACCATCCTTCTGGCCAAGATCTCCTGAACTTTACAAGTACTGGATCAGAGACTCTGCCTCGCTGTGTATCACTGCTCACCTTGTCCATTGGCACTATACTTCTACTTGATGATGACACTACTACGCTACCTCTTACTCTTACTACCGACCAACATATGATACACTTTGGTCCACTGAACCACCCTCCCGATGCCCCACTCAGTGTTCTCTCTAGCCTAAGAACTTGGTATAAGCCATTCACACATCCTAGGTTTACCTGAAAACCTCTGCAGTGAGATTAATGACTTGTGCCGTCTTATATTACTTGTCTACTTGATTGTATATTGATATGTTTTCTGTACGTTATTATTAGCCTACTATGTTGGTGACTATTGTACTGCTCCCATTATCCCTCTTCTTTCCTGCTGCCCCTACCCATGTCTCTGTGAAGCGCTCTGATATCTGTAAGGATCTTGTTCGCGCTATACAAAACTTTGAATAAATAAATAGAATAAATAAATAGCTGCAAGGGAGACATGGGAAGCATAACTAACATGACATGGAGGAAAGTCCTAAACCTTTAACACCTCGATGATTTATGAGGCACCAGAATAAGAAGCGGCTCAGTTAGAATATGCTGCGCCAGTCACACTTGACCAGACAACATGATATATTCCAAAGGCAATCGTGTTTAAATGAGATGTGTGCATATTTATGGATGCTCTGTACTTTAGATTATCTTGCTATGTAAATCTGTACAGACGCTATCCTTGTGCAGGTCGCAATACAAGATCTAAAGCTTAATACTGCTAACAATCTGTTTTATTTTGGAATTCAAAGAAGTTAGCAGACCTGATCTCATACCAGTGCCTGATCACTTAAGATGCACTAGCTTGATCCACGATCGCCACATCTATACTACTTCTGAGATTGGGTACAGCAAGAATGCATTAGTCCTACATGAATACGTTTAAAGCTCAAGGTTCTACATTCCTTGGTGCCACAAAATTGCACTTACTCCAATGCTCCAATGGGAGGGGAATGAAGCATATTCTTTATTGATCATTTTGAGAGTGTAAAAGACCATGGGTCTTTTAACAAGTTTTAGAACATATTTACCTGAATAACAATTGTAGGAAAGTGCCCCTTTCTGCATGGTAACACCCACTTTTTGCCTGACCTCTGATGCAACCTTACTTGATGTGCCCTGGGCCCCTGCCAATCAGGTTTGCTGTGCCTGTGTTCTTTCACAAACCTGTACCTTTGTATCCACAATTGACACTTCTCTGGCCACCAGTAAGCCCCTTGTAAAAGGTGCCATGGGTAGCAAGGGCACTGTGACCAGGGAAGGCCTCTGAGGGGTGCAGCACCTATTGTGACACACTCGGAGGCCCTGCACCATAACATCCACACACTGCCATTGCAGGCTGCGTGTTTTGGTGCAGAGAAAAGTGAAGAGTCGATATGGCACACATCCCTGGACATTGACACGAGGATGATAGGACCATTAAATCCTCAGAACCCCATTTTTTTCCTCATTTTAATATCCCCTGAAGCTCCATTAATAAAGGGATATCTGGTGCTTCGGGAGGGTTTTTAATCTTCAACCCCCTTGGCCTATTCTCCTAAGTGCTCCCTAAGATATGGTCGAGCCCACCCTGACCTTTAGGAGTCAGGGTGAACTCGATAATGAAGCATGAAACTATTAGAGGGTGTGAGGGTTGTTTAATAAAAAGGAATTGCTCCCACTCTCGCAATTAAACTAGTGATACATCTCCATAAGAGAATAGTGTCCAATTTTTATTGCTACCACTAGCACTACTACACTTACAACATCTAATAATAGACTTAGACACTGTAGGGGTACAGGGCCCATGCCAGTGTACCTTCACCTGAGGAAGAGTGCACCCTGCTAGAGGAGGTGACTTACCTAGGCCTCAGGCAGTGGGTTGGAGGCATGGCATACAGGGATGTGAAGCACTCGCATGTATCCCACCGAGTAATGCCATACAGAGTATATGGTCAGGGAGTTGGTCATTATGAACTCCATAGCTCCATAATGCCTTTACTAAAACCTGGAAAGATTGGTAGCAAACTTCTCAAGACATTAAACTCACACTGATGCCAGTATGGGATTTAATGTAAAATGCACTCAGAAGCCATCTTAGAGATGCCGCCTGAAAAAAGACCAGCCCTGGTGTGGTTCCTGAAGGCTGCCCGTCATTTGCCACTGCCGAACAGGTTTCTGGACCCCTGGGTATAGAGCCTCCACTCTTTGGGTCCAGAGAGAAAGCCCATCCTGGGCAGAGGTGTCATGCCTCCTCCCCCAGGATGTGCTGGGTACACGAAGCGGAAGCTTCAAAGGCCTACCGCCTTTGGAAGCTGAACCTGCCTACTGCTGTCCCCAGCAACTGGCTCCCACCGGTTCTGCCCCCTACTTTTGGTCGGAAAATCAGTGGGAAAACCATGCTAGGAAGAGGTGTGCCCACCTTTGCTAACCTCACACCTCAGGTGGGGGAGGCGAGGTGTAGCACACATCTTAGTCGCCTCCATCTTGAAGATGAGAGGACTCAGCCAATAAGGGAGAGTCTCTTGGCCCCTCCCACTGGAGTGTGGCATAATAGGGGTTGTACCCACCGCAAATGAGGGACCCATTGGTCATGACTTGCACACTGCTTTAAACACCCCTAAATCTAGTATTTAGGGGCGACCCTGAACCTTGCCTCCACGATTCGAGGAAGAAAGAAGGGCCGTGCTGACCCAGGAAGAGTAAGACAACTACTGCTTTGGCCCCGCCCTACCGCCTGTCTGCCTCCGACCTGCCTACAGCGAAGAAACCAGCATAGCCAACAGCCCCCTAGAGCCGAAGGACCTGCCCTGCACTCACTGTACAGACTGTCTCCTGTGAGCACCGGAACTGCTCAACAAAGACTCTAAGACCAGAATCCGGATTCCGGCGACTCCGCAATTATGCACTACTCTGGACCCAATTCCCACGGCCTGAGTTCAAATTGCCCAACAGCACGAGGGAGTCTCCCCAGCAATCCTGACCTGGGATCTGGTGATCCCCGTTATAGGAGAGTAGGGTGTGCTTCCTATGGTCACCCCCACTTTTTACTTTTGCTTCACCGGTTTTCGACTTAGATGTGGCTGTGGGCCTGCTAATCAGACCCACAGCCCAGATGCACTCTCTCTAAATTCACACCATGTACTATAGGTACATCCAATTGGGAATTGGTTCACCTTATCAGCCCCTATGAAAGTGTACCCTAGGTACTCAGGGCATAGGTGTAACCAAGGCTGCAGCATGTATTATGCCACCCCTGGCTGGCCACTCAAACTGACACAACTGGCTGATCACTCAGCTGGGGCAAGGTCGTGTAATCACTCCTTGCTTAGGTATAGTATTCCTATATCTACCCTTAAATATAGACACACAGTAACCTATAAGTCACTCCTATGGCAGGCCTTAACAATCCTGGAGGCAGAGTGCTTGGTTATGTGTGATATGGTGCTCTAGCATGAGCTGAGCCTGTCTGCAGCTTTCGGAACCATGTCCTTATAGCTGTTTTATGATATCACCATACCATATACTCTTAAGTGCATTATGAACCTCGCGGTTAAATGCTAACTCTGGTTTGGCTTTATCCAAACATGTTGTGTAAGGTGTCATAAGCTTTGGAATACTACCCCCTCGCCAATTCTCGCGACGGGGGTACCATTCCGCCCTTCTAGAGGGAGAAGACATGTTAGTTCTGACTATCCCGGTTAAAGTTAACCAGAGCACCAGCATCACAAAATGGACGCTGCTGCCACAGACACAAGTCTGACTTCCTGCTGCTGGGAGTCCTTCCAGTCACGGAGGTTTGGACAATAGGTTTCCTGCCTGGGGAGGTGCGAGCACCACCCCAGACAGGACTTTGTGTATTGGGACAGGGAGGGCTGAATAGAATGAGACACTGCCTGGAGCTCCCTAGGTGCTCCATGCATACCTCGGTTCAAACCGATTGCTGGGGCACTCCAGCCCCAGCTCTGGCGCAAAACTGGACAAAGGGAAGGGGGTGTAACCACCCCCCTTCCTGGTCCCACCCATAGGAGGGACCTAGAAATTAATCCAGCCCCTTTTAGTTGTTTAAAAGATAGGAGCTGAGTCCTGAGACTTTAGATTAATCCTGAACAGAAACTTGACATGAAACTCTGGACCTTCGACATTCTGCTGAAGCTGAAGACTGAAGAATCTCCCTTGCGGCCAAGGAGTGACCACCCAGGGCAACCAGGCACCATCCAGCAAATCAACGGCTTGCTTTGTCGACGTTCCCTCCGGAACCCGAGCACAGAGCCTGACAAGACGCAGACTTCCAGGCCTCTCTTACCCTCTCTTCATGACTGCAGCATAGCTGAGATCCGTGGAGGCGACGAAACACGTGGGACCGGACATCTTGGAAAGCCTGCAACTTGCTAACTGTGCAGCTCCTGAGGTATCCTCGAAGCTGTGCACAGGGGATTGAGAAACCCCGAACCCGAGCTCCACCTGCACCGAAGATCAGCCCTCCACACTCCGCGAGTTCTGCGTGAGGCCCTTCTGCTTGTGTTCTGCTCGACGCGTTGTCCGGTTGCTGGCCCGTTGGCTAGTAGCCTCTGTGACGACAATCCTTTTGAACCACCTCGCTGGTCTTGTTGCTCCAGACTGGCCCTTGCTTCCCTGCAAAGGTGAGGCACCCCAGACCTTGCTGGTTTGCACCAGAAGCCTTTGTTGAAGCCTGCGGGGGTTGCCTTTGCCACGGCTTGTTGTCTCCAATCCGGAAGTAGACTCCTCCATCTGCGAGAACCTTTGTGGGACAGCTCGTCTCCAGCGCCTGGTCGTCGTCGACGCCTCTTGGTCCAGGTGGCTGCCAAGACAAGCTTCAAGACAGCACCTGATCGCTCCTCGACGTCGTCTGGTTCCTTCCTGGTTCCACCAGGTCACCGGCCAGTGACCCAGGCTCTGTCCCCTCTGCTTTCAGGTCCTCTTCATCCTCGATCTACCCTTTGATCCACCCGTACATCTTCCTCCTGGTCCCTGCAGCATCTTTCTTCAAGGCTCCATAGGATTCAACAACGAAACCCGACACATCTTCACACCTATGCACCGCCGTCCGTGGGTGAGGTAACGCGAGTACTTCGGTGCTCCCAAGAGTATTGACTATCCAAGTGCCTAAGTATTTAGTTGTTTCCTCCTAGCTAAACCGAAAGTGTCCTAAATCCTTCTAAATCTAACTTCTAAGTCCCCATTGACTTTGCATTGACTCACGTGTGTGTGTCAAGACACTGCACGCGCCGCCTGTGGGCCTCCTACTCCTAAACTATTGTTCATATAGTGTGGCTCCAGCGATTCCCTAGGCCTTTCCTTTTCTCGTGGCGTGGTACTTATACCACTTTCTTAATATATGGTTTGCTTCGCCCCTAGGGCCTAACTGTAAATTGTGCAACTTAACGTATTCTGACTATATATCTTGTTATGTGCTTTGGCCTCTGATCTCACAAAGAGTTCAGAGAAGTGTGTTAGTAAATAAATACATCTATATATTTTATATATATACTGTGTGGTGTCCTTTAATTTGATATTCAAGGGGTTACATTTGGTAAAACAGCTGGCTTTACACGCCCTCAAGAGTCTTTTAGCCTAAGACTGTTCTGTCCACGCGACCACTAGGATAGCTGGTCTATAAGGTTGACTTACAACCATCACCATAAGGGTTGTTTGGACTGGTGCAAGGTGATCACTAGAATAGTGAACATCATATACCAGGCCAACTTCTCACATTCCTTACCTTAGAATATCCCCAGGCATCAGACTGGGTCCAGAAAGTTTTTGTCAGCAGTACCCTTGCACTTCGGTAGGTTGCGTCGTGCGGCTCCGCGTCCGTCGTGGTTGCCATGATGAAGTCGTGGGTGCTACCTAGAAGCCGTCCACGCGCGCTGATGTCAGTTCTTCTTTTTTCCGCGCCAGCAAGCGCAGATCCGGGAAGAGCAGGTACCCTTAGTCATTTTTTGACTAACTTTTTGAGGCTTTTTGTCTCCATTTTTTCATTGAGTCTTTGACTCCTGGTGCAGTTAGGATGCCCGGTTTTAAGTCCTGTGGGGACTGTCATCGGCTGATGTCAGTGACGGACCTGCACTGAGTGTATCTTTTCTGCCTGGGGCGCGTCCACGACTCCAAATCGTGCCCTGACAGCCGGGCAATGGCGACGAAGTCTTTGCGGGAGCGTGGCCGCGACGTGGTTCCGCCGGGGTAGACCAAGGGGCCAGCGAGCGTGTCAGTCCATCTCCACCCCGGCCACTTCTGCCTCCAAACCTTCCTACTCTGAGCTTTTAGACCCATAAGACACCAGTGGGCGAAAGGATTCGCCATCACCTCCCCCACTGGCGCTCCATCACATCGAACAGGTGGGTTTTAGAGATAGTACGAAGGGGCTACTCACTCCCCTCCGAGACTGCTCCTCCAACCATGCCACCTCAGAACCACCGCATGTCGGGGGACCACTTGGTGCTTCTTCAGCAGGAAGTTGCGGCCCTCTTGGCCAAGGGGGCCATCGAGCGCGTTCAGACGCCAGCAGTAGGTCATGGTTGATTCCCGCTACTTTCTGGTGCCAAAGAAGGACAAGTGCCTGCGTCCTATCTTAGATCTCCGGAATGTAAATCGCTTCCTCCGCAAAGAGACGTTCAAGATGCTTACTTTGGCTCAGGTCTTGCCTGCTCTCGACTCATAAGACTGGATGGTAGCGCTGGACTTGCAGGATGCTTACTTGCATGTCTCAGTCCTGCGGGCCCACCGGCGCTACCTGCGGTTCACGATAGCCCACGAGCATTTTCAGTTTACCCTGTTCCCCTATGGCCTTACTAGCGCCCCTCGGGTGTTCACAAAAGTGATGGCGGTGGTCGCAGCTCATCTGCGCAGATCAGGGATTTGTCTTCCCCTATCTCTACGACTGGTTGTTAAAGGTGGGCTCACCCCAGGCAGTAGTTTCCCACCTCCAGACTACGGCCGCCCTCCTGCATTCGCTGGGGTTCTCCATCAATGTGCTGAAGTCGCACCTGATTCCCTCTCAGAGGCTCCTTTTCATCTGAGCCGTTCTGAACACGGCGCGGTTTCGGGTCTATCCTCCCGAACAGCGAGTCTGGGATATTCAGGCTCTGATTCCGATCTTTCAGCCCTTGTCCCAGGTTTCGGTCAGGGAGTCCCTGAGGCTGCTGGGCATCATGGCCTCCTGCATCCTGCTAATCAATCATGTCCGATGGCATATGCGGGCTCTGCAGTGGGACCTGAAGTTCCAGTGGGCGCAGCATCAGGGGAACCGGTCCGATCATGTCCAAATTTCGGAGGGCACTGCGAGACAGTTGCAGTTTTGGCTCACGGACCGGCATTGGGTCGATGGCAGATCCCTCTCCCTTCCCCAACCGGAGTTCACAGTAGTGACGGACGCGCCCCTCCGGGGATGGGGCGGCCACATGCGAGAGGCGGAGATCAGAGGCCTCTGTTCTCCGGGGAGTCCAGGCTCCATATCAACCTTCTGGAGCCTCGGGCGATCCGACTTGCACTGAAGGCATTCCTTCCCTCTGTCAAGGGGAGTGTAGTGCAGGTGTTCAGACAACGCACCGCCATGTGGTACTGCAACAAGCAAGGCGGGTGGGGTCGTGGACCCTATATCTGAAAGAGACACAGTGATAGATTCCTTACCTTAGAATATTCCCCAGCTGTCAGACTGGATCCGGAAAGTTTATCTGCTTAGCAGTACCCCTGCGTGTCAGTAGGTGATGTTGTGCGGCTCCATGCCAGTCACTGGCGTTGTAAGCACCGGAATGACGTCACGTAGACTACTTAGGCGCCACCCATGCGCGCTAACGTCAGTTATTTCTTTTTCCGCCCTGAAAGCGCATATCCAGTTTGAGCACGTACCTCGGTAATTTTTTGACAACTTTTTTGAGACTTTTGTCTCCTGGTGCACGTTGGGATGCCTGGTTTAAGTCTTGTGGGTCGTGCCGCCGAAATATGTTGGTGGCGGACTCCCATGATGTCTGCCTATACTGCCTGGAGACCGACCATGACTCCCGAGACAGTCGGGACTGCTGTGCCATGGCCCGAAGTCCTTGCGGAAACGGTGCCTGAAGTTGCTGGAGGTCCGGCACTCCTCTCACCGCCGCTCTGGGTCTAGGGGCTGTTTGTCGGACTGGAGCCGTCACTCCTCGGGCTCTAAGTCTTCACCTTAAGATTCCGGTAAGCGAACCATAAGAAGAAGTCAAAGAAGCGTGTTCGCTCTCCGACGACCCCTCGCTCCTCGGAGGCGGACGAGGGGGACAGGGAGTCCCGCGACCTACCTTCTATACCCGGGTCTGTCGGCGACTCCCGAACAGATGCAAGAGTTTCTTGCTGCCATGGACTGCCTGTTTAGGCCTCAGGATCCGGCCGGCACACCTGCGGGCCCCCCGGTCCCGTGTCAAGATCCTGTTGGCCTGGCGGCACCGCTTCTGGCGCCGGCCCCGGAGCCACTGGACCCAGCGCCCTCTGCTTTGGCACCACAAGGTGCAGCACTGCTGGCTCCGGCATCGGCGCTGCCCTTGGCTCTGGCCCCAGCGCCGCCCCTGGCTCCACCACAGGTGCCGCACTGAGTGCTGTTTATCCCGCCCTTGCCCCGGTTCTCAGACCATTTCGTTATGCTCCGGTTCGGGCCCGGCGCCGCTGGCCCCCCTCTCCGGCTCCTTCTACTCCGGAGCCGGATGAGGACTGGGATGGCTCCGAGGACCCCCTTGTGCGACATTGTGACTCCGAGCAGGATTGGGTGGATGACCTTCAAGATGCGGGTGAACTTGATTTGTCTTCTGACCGGGGAATTTGCCTCCCCTCTGCCTACTATGGAGAAGGGCGCTTCCTACACTACGGTGCTGCGTCGAGCTGCGGAGGCTCGACCTCCCTACGGTGACCCTTAAGACCAACTTCCTTACGGGGGTGCTGCAGGCGGCGTCTACGTCGTCGGAACTGCTGCTCCCTTTCACCGAGGCCCTTCCGGAAGTCTTCTTAGGCACTTAGTTGCGGCTGGCCTCGGGGGCAGCAGTGGATAAGAATGTCGCTAGTCGTCATCGCCCAGCGCCTGGTGACCCTGCCTTCTTGACCACTCACCCCACGCCTGAGAACCTGGTCATTCAGGCCTCGACGTCGCAGAGTGCCTTTCCCACGGCTCTTCCGGATAAGGACTCTAAGAAGCTGGACCAATATGGCAAGAGGTTGTTCTCGGCCAGCTTGGGGTTGCAGTCGGTTAATACCACCTGCTTATTGGACCGTTACTCCCATGCCATGTGGGATACGGTGGCAGAGGTCCTGCCTCAGTGTTCTGAAGAGGTCCAGGCTGTCATTTCCCAAGCCATTGTGGAGGGCAAGGGTAGGAGAGTAGGGTCTGCTTCCTACGGTCACCTCCACTTTTTGCTTTTGCTTTACTGGTTTTCGACTTGGATGTGGCTGTGGGCCTGCTAATCAGACCCACAGCCCAGATGCACTCTCTCTAAATTCACACCATGTACTCTAGGTACATCCACATTTGGGAATTGGTTCACCTTGTCAGCCCCTGTAAAAGTGTACCCTAGGTACTCAGGGTATAGGTGTAACCAAGGCCTACCAGGGGCTGCAGCATGTATTATGCCACCCGTGGCTGGCCACCCAAACTGACACAACTGGCTGACCACTCAGCTGGGGCAGGGTCGTGTAATCACCCCTTGCTTAGGTATAGTATTCCTATACCTACCCTTATATATAGACATACAGTAACCTATAAATCACTCCTATGGCAGGCCTTAACAATCCTGGAGGCAGAGTGCTTGGTTATGTGTGAGATGGTGCTCTAGCATGAGCTGAGCCTATCTGCAGCTTGCGGAACCATGTCCTTATAGCTGTTCTATGATATCTCCACATCATATACTCTTAAGTGCATTATAATCCTCACGGTTGAATGCTAACTTTGGTTTGGCTTTATCTAAACATGTTGTGTAAGGTGTCATACGCTTTGGAATACTACCCCCTCGTCCATTCTGGCGACGGGAGTAGCATTCCACCCTTCTAGAGGGAGAAGACATGTTGTTGCTGACTATCCCGGTTAAAGTTAACCAGAGCCCCAGCGTCACAAAATGGACGCTGTTGCCACAGACGCAAGTCTGACCTCCTGCTGCTGAGAGTCCTTCCAGTCACGGAAGTTTGGACAATAGTTTTCCTGCCTGGAGAGGTGGGAGCACCACCCCAGACAGGACTTTGTGTATTGGGACAGGGAGGGCTGAATAGAATGAGACACTGCCTGAGGCACACTAGGTGCTTCATGCATACCCCAGTTCAAACCGGTTGCTGGGGCACTCCAGCCCCAGCTCTGGAGCGAAACTGGACAAAGGAAAGGGGGTGTAACCACCCCCCTTCCTGGTCCCACCCATAGGAGGGACCTAGGAACGAATCCAGCCCCTTTTAGCTGTATAAAGGTAGGAGCTGTGTCCTTGGACTTTAGATTTGATCCCGAACTGAAACTTGAAACGAAACTCTGGACCTTCGACGTTCTGCTGAAGCTGAAGACTGAAGAATCTCCCTTGTGGCCAAGGAGTGACCACCCTGGGCAACCAGGCACCATCCAGCAAATCAACGGCTTGCTTTGTCGACGTTCCCGCCTGGACCCGAGTACAGAGCCTGAAAGACCCAGACTGTCAGACCTCTCTGACCCTCTCTTCACGTCTGCAGCATAGCTGAGATCCGTGGAAGCGACGAGACACGTAGGACCGGACATCTTGAAAAGTCCACAACTTGCTAACTGTGCAGCTCCTGATGTATCCTCGCAGCTGTGCACTGGGGATTGAGAAGCCCCGAATCCGAGCTCCACCTGCACCGAAGACCAGCAGCCCTCCACACTCCACGAGTTCTGCGTGGGGCCCTTCTGCTTGTGTTCTGCTCGACGCGTTGTCCGGTTGCTGGTCCGTTGGCTAGTAGCCTCTGTGACGACAATCCTTTTGAATCAACTCGCTGGTCTGGTTGCTCAAGACTGGCCCTTGCCTCCCTGCAAAGGTGAGGCACCTCAGACCTTGCTGGTCTGCATCAGAAGCCTTTTTTGAATCCTGCGTGGGTTGCCTTTGCCAAGGCTTGTTGACTCCAGTCCGGCGGTCAACCCCTCCATATGCGCGAACCTTCGTGGGACAGCTCCTCTCCAGCATCTGGTCATCCTCAATGCCTCCTGGTCCGCGTGACTGAAGAGACAAGCTTCACGACAGCACCTGATTGCTCCTCGACGTCGTCTGGTTCCTTCCTGGTTCCACCCGGTTATTGGCTAGTGACCCAGACTCTGTCCCCTCTGCTTTCAGGTCCTCTTCATCCTCGATCCGCCCTTGGAACCACCCGGACATCTTCCTCCTGTTCGCCTGCAGCATCTTTCCTCCAGGTCTCCATAGGCTTCAATGGCAAAACCCGACACATCTCTACACCTATGCACCCGCTACCTGTGGGTGAGGTAACGCGAGTACTTCGGTGCTCCCAAGGGTATTGACTATCCACGTGTCTAGGTTTTTAGTTGTTTCCTCCTAGCTAGACCGGAATTGTCCTGAATCCTTCTTTTTCTAACTCTTAAGTTCCAATTGACTTAACATTGACTCACGCGTGTGTGTAAAGACACTGCCTGTGGGCCTCCTACTCCTAACCTAAGGTTCAGATAGTGTAGCCCCAGCGATTCTCTAGGCCCTAGGCCTTTCCTTTCCTTGTGACATGGTACTTATACCACTTACTTAGTATATGGTTTGCTTCGCCCCTAGGGCCTAACCGTAAATTGTGCAACTTAACGTATTCTGACTAAGTAACTTGTGATGTGCTTTTGCCTCTGTTCTTATAAAGAGTTCAGAGGAGTGTGTTACTAAATAAATACCTATATATTTTATATATATTCTGTGTGGTGTCCTTTCATTTGGTATTCAAGGGGTTACATATGGTAAAACAGCTGGCTTTACACGCCCTCAAGTGTCTTTTAGCCTAAGACTGTTCTGTCCACGCTACCACTAGGATAGCTGGTCTATAAGGTTGACTTTCAACCATCACCATAAGGGTTGTTTGGACTGGTGCAAGGTGTTCACTAGAATAGTGAACATCATATACCAGGCCAACTTCTCACAGCAAGGATGCGGCGAAGTTCGCAATCAGGTGTGGTCTGGACAAATCTGATTCCTTGGGCAGGGCAATTTCCACGACTGTGGCTTTGCGGCGCCATGCCTCGTTGCGGTCTACCTGGTTCTCACCAGATGTCCAGGGCTCGCTCATGGACATGCCCTTTGATGGCTCCCGCCTCTTTGGGGACAAGGCTGACAGTGTTCTGGAGCGCTTTAAAGACTCGCTGGCCACGGCCAAGTCCTTGGGTCTTTGCCACACCTGGGTTTCGTTCCTTTTAAGGCCAGGGTAAAGGTACGTGAGCACGCCCCTCCACGAAGCATGTGCAGAGCCAGCCTCAGCGCGGATGTGTCTTCCGCAGTGGCGGGTCTGGTAACCAGCGAGCGGGTCAGTCCACCTCCACCCCCACTGCTTCCACCTCTAAGCTTTCCTAATCCTAGCTTCAGGGAGCACCCCACGCCGGTAGGAGGCAGGGTCCGTCACCACCACCACCGCTGGAGCAAAATCACATCGGGCAAGTGGGTGCTGCGGATAATCTGCCAAGGTTACTCGCTCCCTTTTCTGTCCTCCCCTCCGGCCATGCCACCTCGGTACCACTGCATGTCAGTGGATCATTTGGTTCTTCTCCGTCAGGATTCCACGGCCCTCCTGGCTAAGGGGGCCATCTAGTGCGTTCCCGGTCAGGAAATAGGGAGTGGTTGTTATTTCCACTACGTTCTGGTCCCCAAGGAGGAAAAGGGGGGCTTGCACCCCATCTTGGTCCTCCGGGCGTCTATTGCTTCCTCCGGAAGGAGAAGTTCAAGATACTGACTCTGGCTCAGGTCCTGACTGCCCTGGACCTTGGAGACTGGATGTGGTAGCATTGGACTTCAGGACGCTTATTTTCACATCCCTGTCCTGCCGGCCCACCGGCGTTACCTGCGGTTCATGGTAGGCAAGGAGCATTTTCAGTTTGCCGTGCTCCCCTTCGGCCCTACCAGCACCCCTCGGGTGTTCACAAAAGTGATGGCGGTGGTCACAGTTCATCTGCGATTGTCAGGGGTGTCAGTCTTCCCCCTACTTCGACGACAGGCTGTTGAAGGCAGGCTCGCCCCAGGCAGTCGTCTCCCACCTCCAGACTACGTCCGACCTCCTACATTTGTGGGGGTTCTCCGTCAATGTGCCGAAGTCGCAACTAAGTCCCTCTCAGAAGCTCCCCTTCATTAGAGCGGTTCTGGATTTTACGCTGTTTGTGGTTTATCCTCCCGAGCAGCGAGTCCGGGATATTCAGGCTATGATTCCGCTCTTTCAGCCTCTATCCCGGGTTTGTCAGGATGACACTCCGGCTTCTGGGCTTGATAGCCTCCTGCATCCTGCTGGTGACACATGCCAGATGGCATATGCGGGCTCTGCAGTGGGACCTAAAGTTCCAGTGGGCACAGCATCAGGGCAACCTGTCCGATCACATCCAGATCTCGGTGGGTGCTGGGCGACCGTTGCAGTGATGGCTCACGAACCACGATTGGGTCGGTGGCAGATCCCTCTTCCTTCCCCAACTGGAGCATACAGTGGTGACGGATGCGTCCCTCCTGGGATGGGGAGGCCACATGGGAGAGGCGGAGATCAGAGGCCTCTGGTCTCTGGCGGAGTCCCAGCTCCATATCCACCTTCTGGAGCTGCGGGTGATCCGGCTTGCACTTGCACTGAAGGCATTCCTTCCCTCTGTCCGGGGAAGGGTAGTGCATGTGTTCACGGACAACACCACCGCCAGGCGGGGTGGGGTCGTGGACCCTCTGTCATGAGGCTCTGCGCCTCTGGATATGGTTGGAACATCACAGCATTACCTTGGTGGTTCAACACCTGGCAGGTTCTCTGAACGCCAGGGCGGACGAACTCAGCCACCGGTGCATGGTGGATCACGAATGGCATCTGAACTCGGACGTGGCGCAAGGTCTCTTTCAGCAGCGGGGAGAGCCTTACTGAGATATATTCGCCACCGAAGAGAACGTGCAATGTCCTCAGTTCAGCGCATTAGAATTTCCAAGGCGGCACTCGCTCTGAGACGCTTTCCGTCGCGAGTTGAGTTGCGGTCGGTTGTACGCCTTTCCCCCTATACCACTTCTGCCCAGAGTGCTGAAGATCAGGCGCGACCGGGCCCAAGTCCTTCTTGTGGCTCCGGACTGGGCTAGAAGAGTATGGTATTCCGAGCTACCCAGTATGACCATTGATCTCCCAATCCATCTGCCTCTTCGGGAGGATCTTCTGTCTCAGCAGCAGGGGAGGGTCCTCCACCCGAACCTGTCCAGCCTCCACCTCCATGCGTGGAGATTGAGCGGCGACAATTGACACCTTTCGATCTTCCTCCCGAAGTCTGTGATGTCATTCTGGTAGCCAGGCGTCCCTCCACCAAAACAGTGTACGCCTGCAGGCGGAACAGATTTGTGGCATGGTGTGCAGCAAAGGCTGTGGATCCCCTTTCTGCCCCTCTTTCTGAAGTTCTTCTGTTCCTTCTCTCTTGGGCCCAGCAGGGCTCTGCTCTGGGCACTGTCAAAGGTTATCTTTCTCCCATCTCCGCATTTCTACGGCTTCCTGATCAGCCTTCTCTTTTTAAGTCCCCAGCCGTTAACCGTTTTCCTAAGGGCATTACGCATACGTTTCCACCCGTACCCTTCATAATGCCCCAGTGGGACTTGAACCTTGTCTTGACTTTTCTAATGTGCGCTTCCTTTGAGCATCTTCATAACTGTCCTTTACATCTTCTCACTCTAAAGACGGTCTTCCTGGTTGCTAAAACCTCTGCCAGAAGAGTGAGTGAGCTCCAGGCCCTTTCTTCCAAACCGCCTTTCCTTTCTGTTTATCTGGACAAAGTGGTTTTAAGGACCCGTCCTTCTTTCTTGCCAAAGGTTGTTATGCCCTTCCACATCGGGCAAACCATCACTTTGCCAACCTTCTTTCCGCCGCATCCTGCCAGACTGACTCCACCGTCTGAACCCAAAACGTGCGCTTGCTTTCTATCTGCAGCGTACACAACAGTTCCGAGTGGATGATCAACTCTGTGTTGGCTATGTGGGCGCCAAAAAAGGTCGAGCTGTGCACAAACGGACCATCTCCTGGTGGGTCGTTCTATGCATCAAAGCATGTTACTCACTGGCCAAGAAGGAGCCTCCTCTGGGGCTGCGTGCCCGTTCCAGCAGGGCAACTGCAGCCACTACTGCCTTGAGATGCAGCGTTCCCTTCCAGGACATTTGTCAGGCAGCTACTTGGGCCTCGCTGCACACGTTTACAAAGCACTACTGCCTTGATGGTCAGGTCCGGAGAGACGGCTTCTTTGGCCATTCTGTGCTCCGTGACTTTCTGGTGTAATCCTGTTTGCAGAACCACCACCGGGGTTGGTATTGCTGGGGTATCTATTCTAAGGGAAGGAATCTATAACTAACATGTCTCTTTCAGATGCACAAGTTACTACTTGTGAAACAATATATCTGTAAGAGACATTAGTTAGTAATAGATTCCTTACTGCCCGCCCATCCTCCCCGTTCTGCTAACTGAATACTAGGGTAAAGATCATCCCATATCTGAAAGAAACAGGTTAGTATTAAATTCCTTACCTTAGAATATCCCCAGGCGTCAGACTGGATCCTGAAATTTTTGCGTAGCAGTACCCATGCGCGTCGGTAGGCGTTGTCCGCAGCTCCGCGTCAGTCGGCGGCGCTGTGATGACGTCGTCGGAGTACTTAGACGCCGCCTCCGCGTGCTGACGTCAGTTCTTCTTTTTTCCGCGCCAGCAAGCGCAGATCCGGAAAAAGTTGTACCCTAGTCAATTTTTGACTAACTTTTTCTGATCCTTTTTGATCTACTTTCGAAGTCACGACTCCCTCGGTGCCGGTAGGAATGCCCGGGTTCAAGCCCTGCGCCGACTGATGTCGGTTACCGACCCCCATCGCCGGTGCCTGCACTGTCTAGGCCTGGACCACGATGACCAGTCCTGCTCCGACTGCCGGTCCCGCAAGCGACTCGAGCTCCGGCAGTCCGCCCCGCGCCGCTCGAGGTCCTGGTCCGAAAGGAGGTCGAGGGACCGGTTGCGGGACCGGAGTCACCACAGTTCCGGGAGTTGTCATCGGTCTTCGGGCTCTAAGTCCTCGGGAAAGAGGCACAAGAAGTCGAAGAGGCACCATTGCTCTTCTGACTCCCCCCGACGCTCACGCGATGCGGCCGGGGGGTCGGGCGACTCCGCCCACGCGGCTCCGCCAGAGCCGCAGGTATCGTGGCCTGCTCCATACCCGCCGGTCCCTGGGCAGAACGCGACGCCGGGGGAGATTGATGACTTCCTCCACCATGGCCATGAGGTCGCTCGCTCCTCCGTCGGGTTCTGCGGCGCCTTCGGGCCCAGCAGTCCCGATTGGGTAACTTGTTCTAGAGTAGGAAACTTGGGATAGCTTGGTATGGCAGGATAAATAACATGGTAGTGTAACACAAATAGAAAGCCAAGTAACAGAGAAAGCTCAATGACAAGTAGCTATACTGTGACAGACAACAGTGTTGCGGTTGTTCACCCCATTGTGTCACCATCAGTTGTGCAGAAGTACAGGATGATGAACCTACTCATTTATTTATTTCACTTTTAACATCGGTGCTAGCGACACAGCCGAGACTTCTGGGTCAAATATGTTTCACTCTTAATGACTAGTGAAATAGTCTAAACTTAAGTATTTTCTACAGCTCCCACCTCACCTGAGAAATGTAAATAAGCCTTGCTTTTAGAAATCTAGTTCTGTGCATGGACCTTACTCGCTTTAATTTTGCTATACGTGGCTGTAAACTTTTGGGGCCCACCTATCTGTTACTTGAAAGGCATGAGGCAGATATGATATCAACCGAATCTTTCCCAATGATCAATGTAAAGAGAAAAATGGATTTTGAGCAATTTCCTGGGGTGGTGCCCAACCCTGAATATTGCTGGGTGTGCCAGCATCACTGCAGTTCTCTGATTTAAGTTATCATGGCTACCGCTGCTGTCTAGAACTCTGGAAAAAATATATTAGGAGACTGGACTTGAGTTGGGTCTCAGGCAGTCAAGCCAAGAGTTAAAAGACGTGCTGGGATTCTGAGGTTCTTGAAAACTGGAAAAAGAGAAATTTCAAAATGTAAGGTTGCAATGGATCTATGAAGATTAGTTTTCAATAATAGTACAACAAATGTTTTATTTTCAATATATAGGCGTTGAGAGATAACGAAATTCTGTTGGAACATCAGAACTTGAAAGGGCGATCGGTGATGCTTGATCTCATGTAGAGGATGTGGCGATAGTGCCAGAGCTGCCAACTTTGAAACTGGGAAACCAGGTTCGAGGCTCAGTCTCCTGTGGTTTTTGTTAAATCACTTAATCTCACGTGCCTAAAATAAATAAATACAATAAATGTGATCTTGTGTAATGTGACTGGTGCTCTTGCAAAGCGCTCCAGTGCCTTCGGGTCTACTTGAGTTGTACAAAACTGCAACAAAAAAATGTAAAGCAGGGATTGAAATCCCTACCTTTCAGTGCAGCTCCCTTTACTGAGCACCCTTAGACTACTTTTGAGTCGGGTTCGGATGATTTGAAAGGAGGCGTGGGCATGACAAACAGAACGTTCAGATCTGGTTTACCACAGTGTTTTTAATACTTTCATTTTACTTTTTGTATGTTGCCTTTTTGAAAAGCAATATTTATTTGTTTTCCACTCCCTGCCAGCCAGCATTGTTGTGGTGTCTGCTTTAAAACCTCAGTCACTATGTTCTTGGAACAACATCTAGCTGAAGACACCAACATAGAAAAAACATATATCGCTCTTTCGTGGAGCCCTGGGACCATCCCCAGATACGTAATTGCTTCTACATCTGTGACAAGAGAAAGACAAGAATGCGTTTTACCGTGAACTTTGGAACAGTTTTGGCAATTTTCTGTAATCCAGTAAATACAAATTGTAGCTTAATTATCTGTCTACGTCTGACAAGTGAATTTTAATGGATGAATGACTGAGTCAGGCTCGGGCACTAAAATATACAAATGTGCAGAATGTGGGTCTAATTGCTAGACTGCTGGATTTACGCAAGGTCAGGTAAACAAGGCACAGCGGTAATGATTATTAATTGTTAATAATGTCTTTGGAGAACCACTCTTGATTTGCTTCTGTTCACAGCGCAGTTTCTCTCTTTCGTGATTTGAAATGCTCGCGGCTGAGCCGCCACAATGGTGTTTCTGGCAAGAGGTGGTTGATTTGGACACCCGTTCCCGCCTGCCGGTCTCAACCACAGTAGTAGCTTCCTAATTCTATTGAAGTAATATGCCGAGGAAGAGTATTTCAGTGCTTTGCCGATCATGGTAATGATACTGTTCCAGACTGTAGTCTTGTTTTTAGGAGAGGTGATCCGAGAAGGGTGGTGAGGGAGTAGAGGAGAGCTGAAAACTACACTGTACATAGAGTAAATATATAAACACGGCTTTCTTTGCGTCACGGGGTGTTGGGATGGAGCTTCGAGTCATCGTACAGACCCAACTGCATGTCTTTTCAGGGCAAGATAAACAGTCTCAAAAGTGTTGGAGTAAGTTTGTGAAAAAAGAACTCCAGTATGTATTGCACGAATCCAGACTGGTGATAAAATTACTATCGTTTTCCGTGTTTTACGAATCTAAAGTGTTATACTTGATCAAAATTGGGGGGGGGGGGGTGTTGGCGTCTCTAATGAATAGGATCACCATACCTAACCTTCCTAGTATGATGCATCTTTCTCACAGGGTTTGGAAGGGGGTGGGACTGGATTAAGCTAATTTTGCAGGACAACTCACTTTCATTGGCATCGGCGCTGATGTTCTCAATCATGGTTTGATATCTTCACTAAAGTCAAGGTGTGAATTTAAATAGTTTAGTGCCTTGACTGATTTTTAGAAAAGTACCTGCCGGTATATGAGACACCTTGTTTCTAATGGTTATTCCTTCACTAGGCCCCCTTGTCTGGTTCCTTTTTCCAGTATGCTACCGGTATCTGGCTAGTATCTACAATACCAGCTCACGTGACTGTGGAATTACTTATTTACTCTGCGTAGGTCAATCAGATCTCTATACACAATTTCTCTTAGACAAGCATCTTGTTTCTGAGCCCATCCAGCCGATCAACGAGACTCCAAGAGATTACTGTAATGAATTACATCCTGTCAGATCTCCCATCTATATGATCTCCCCCGGTTGTGTGTCCTTTTCCTCCTTGTCTCAGGAGTACAAGGGCCTTCAGAATCTCTACCGTCAACGCTGCAGCTTGCATGGGAAATTCTTTGAAAAGCACAACAATGAAACCATATACAAAATTCATGACTAAAGAGTAAACCATAATCGCTGGCTAGCTACAACAACTTCTTTGCATGGCTATCTTTCACACTTCTTTTGATTAGAAAAAAGAGCTCCTCTCCTGTCGCTCATGATGACCACCCAAATCCTTCCCACATATGTACACCATAAAAATTAAACACCCTTCCATTCATGCACTTCTCACTGTGCGGAGTGCTACTGGCCCGAACATGTTCTTTGGCATAGGATATAAAGTCCTATATAAATGCTATATGACTGTACAATAGTAGATGGCAACTTGTTCTGGGAAAAGCTACATTCTACTCTATATTTAGAGAAAACAAGAGCGACCCATATGTCCTTGTGAACTGGGTTTGTTTAGGAGCAAAAAACAATGTTCACAAGGAACTCATTTACCAAAAAGATACAACTTCAGCAAGTTCAATGGGATTTGATGCCCTCATTAGATTAGCGAGTTTTATTCATGAGTAGCGTATCTCTTGTTACTGCAAGGAATCCGGTCAAGATACGGATGGATTTCAGACGTGCACTGCTGCGTGATGTAAAAAATATGTGACGGAACTCGAGTAATTGACTTACTTCTCACTGTACCCCGACCGGATTCCTTGAAATAACAAGAGATACTCTACTTGTAAATACAACTCGCTAATCTAACGAGGGCATGAAATCCCATTAGGCCCGGACAAGGTTGCTGTACCAGCAACCCCTCATGGAAATCATCCAAGGCACCGGCATAATAATTACATAGCCTTCATTGCGGCCTGGTACCATTCTTGTACTGCCAGAATTACCCCAGAAGGTTTCACGCCTGGTGCTGACTATGTCCCCAGAATTGCTGTTCTGAAGAGACCCTGTATCAAGAGAGGGTCGAAACGTCGTCGACTTTAACAAAAGAGAGAGCCTGATAAAAATAAATATTGTCTACTGTGTAAAGCTCCACCTTTTGACTGCTACCAACAATAACCTGTTCTCCCCGTCCCTTTTCACTTAGAGTTTTTCACCACGTTAGGTTATGGTTACTTCACTGGGGCTCACCAAATTGCATATGAATTGTTTATAATGTAAATACTTTGTACTTTAGGAAATACTGTTTGTGGTAATTATCTGAAAGAAACACGTTTGATAGATTCCTTACCTTAGAATATCCCCCAGGCGTCAGACTGGATCCGGAAAATTTTGCGTAGCAGTACCCTTGCGCGTTGGTAGGTGTCATCTGCGGCTCCGCGTCCGTCGTTGGCGCCGGGATGATGTTGTCGGAGTACTTAGACGCCGCCCTCGCCCGCTGACGTCAGTTATTCTTTTTTCCGCGCCAGCTAGCACAGGTCCGGAGAAAGCAGTACCTGAGTCACTTTTTGACTAAACTTTTTTTTGATCATTTTTGATCTCTTCTTGAGTCTTCGCGACTCTCGATGCCGGTAGGGAATGCCCGGACTAAGGCCCTGTACCGATGGTAACCGACTGATGTCGGTTACCGATCCCCACCGTCGGTGCCTGTATTGCCTTGAGGCCGACCACGACGACCGGGCCTTGATGTCAAAAGCTAGGCGGGAGCGGTCCCATAAGCGCCTCGAGCTCCGGCAGTCGGCCCCGCGCCGCTCAAGGTCCCGGTCCAGGAGGGGGTCGAGGGACCGGTCGCGGGGCCACAGTCATCGGAACTCGACGAGTCGACACCATTCGTCGGGCTCCAAGTCCTCGGGTAAGAGGCACAAGAAGTCGAGGAGACGCCATTGCTCTTCTGACTCCCCCCGACACGGCCGGGGGTTCAGGCGACTCCGCCTCCGCGGCTCCACCGGAGCCGCAGGCGCCGCGGCCAGCTCCATACCCGCCGGTCCCTGGGCTGCACGTGCCGCTGGAGGAGATCGAGGCCTTCCTCATGGCTATGAGGTCCCTCTCTCCTCCGTCGGGCCCCGACAGGGAGTGCAAGCGGGCCGGGAGCTCCAGCCCCGGCACCGTCGGCGACTTCGGTCCCGACGCCGCAGGCTCCCGCTGGATCCGGCTCCGAATCGCCGCTGGTCGACCTCACGAACCCGCCGGCGTCGACCCCCCGGGTGTTGGTGCCGTCCCTGATCCCTCTCTCGGTCCGGATCCGGCGTTGACCGGCGCCGCATTCGACGCCGGCCGAAGAACCTTTCTTCTTTGATCCGGCTCCATCCTTTGACCCTGAGTTTCTGGAGATGGAGGACGAAGGGAATTGGGAGGGGTCTGAGGATCCTCTGACACTTGAGTGTCAGTCCTTCCAGGACAGGACAGAGGAGCTGGGGAGGCCAGTGGTCTTGATTCCTCCCCTGACACTGGCTTTGTCTCCCCTCCTACCGTGGCTACGGAGGAGGGGGCTGCTTATAGTGTGGTGCTGACGCGGGCAGCCAAGGCCTTGGCTCTTACGCGCCCCGTCGCTACTGTGAGGTCTAACATCCACACTGAGGTCCTTAAACCGCAGACTGGCGCTCCGGAGCCTTTACTGCCGTTTAAAGAGGCTCTCATGGACGTCCTGTTGGGCACCTGGTCCAGGCCCGCTACAGGCCCCCCTTTAGATAGGAACATCGCCATGCGCCATCGCCCAGCTCCGGGCGACCCTAGCTTCCTGTCCACCCACCCCACCCCGAGAGCCTGGTTATCCAGGTCTCTACTTCCCAATCCACATTCCCGACTGCACCCCCAGATCGGGAATCCCAAAGGTATGAACAGTTAGGTAAGAAACTGTTCTCATCTCTCAGTTGTGGGTTGCGGTCAGTTAACACCGCTTGCCTTTTGGGCCATTATACCCACTCCCTGTGGGATACGGTTGCGGCCGTGCTGCCAGAGTGTTCGGAGGGGGCCCGGGCAAAGCTCGCTCAAGCCCTCGCGGAGGGACGAGACACAGCTCGGTATTCTACACGATGTGGGCTGGATACCACGGACTCGCTGGGCAGGGCGATGTCAACGACGGTGGCGGTTCGCCGCCACGCCTGGCTGAGGTCCGCAAACTTCTCGGCCGATGTCCAGAACACACTCATGGACATGCCATTTGATGGCAGCCACCTCTTTGGTGGCAAGGCAGATCGTGCGCTCGAATGTTTCAAGGAATCCAGGGCTAAGGCCAAGTCCTTGGGCCTCTCGGGGCAGCGTCAGCAGCAGTCTGCCTTTCGCTCCTTTCGTGGCCAAGGAAGGGGTGCCCCTTCACGTCCTGCCAGC
This sequence comes from Lissotriton helveticus, assembly GCF_964261635.1. Taxonomy (NCBI): domain Eukaryota; kingdom Metazoa; phylum Chordata; class Amphibia; order Caudata; family Salamandridae; genus Lissotriton; species Lissotriton helveticus. Next base: position 952,074,579 of record NC_136069.1, read on the forward strand.
CACGGGCCGCAGTCTAACATCTAGCGCGGCGGCTGACGTGGTAACCACCGTTGCCCTGCCAGGGGACAACTGCGCGGTCAGCACACATCCACCCCCGCACCATCCGCCTCAAAGCCCTCCTAGTCCGAGCTTTCAAGCCCATTTAACGCCAGTGGGGGGCAGGGTCCGCCATCACCTCCTTTACTGGCGTACCATCACTTCGGACAGCTGGGTGGTGAAAATCGTCCGAAGGGGCTACTCCCTCCCCTTCGAGGCGACCCCTCAAGCCATGCCACCGCAGTACCACCGGGTTTCTGGGGATCACTTGCAACTTCTGCAAGAGGAAGTGTCGGCCCTCTTGGCCAAAGGGGCCATCTAGCGCTTTGCTGGGACAGAAGTAGGGTGTGGTTGCTATTCCCACTACTTTCTGGTTCCCAAGAAGGGTAAAGGGGCCTACGCCCTATCTTGGACCTACGGAACGTCAACGGCTTCCTTCGGAAGAAGTTCAAGATGCTGATTCTGGCTCAGGTCTTAGCTTCCCTGGACCCCGGAGACTGGATGGTAGCGTTGGACTTGCAGGATGCGTATTTCCACATCCCCGTCCTGCCGGCGTTACCTGCGGTTCATGGTAGGCCACGAGCACTTCGAGTTCACCGTGCTCCCCTTTGGCCTTACCAGCACCCCACGGGTGTTCACGAAAGTGATGTCGGTGGTCGCAGCTCATCTGCGCAGGTTAGGGGTATCAATCTTCCCCTACCTCGACGACTGGTTGTTGAAGGAGGGCTCGCCCCAGACAGTCGTCGGCCACCTTCAGACTACGGCCGACCTCCTGCACTTGCTGGGGTTTTCTATCAATGTGCCCAAGTCGCACCTGTGTCCCTCTCAAAGGTTCCTCTTGATCGGAGCGGTTCTGGATTCGGCGCAGTTTTGGGTTTATCCTCCCGAACAGCGGGTTTGGGATATTCAGGCTCTGATTCCGATCTTTCAGTCTTTATCCTGGGTCTCGGTCAGGTTGGCGCTGCGGCTTCTGGGGCTGATGGCCTCCTGCATCCTTCTGGTGCATCACGCCAGGTGACGGATGCGGGCTCTGCAGTGGTACCTGAAGTTTCAGTGGTCCCAGCATCAGGGCAACCTGTCCGACCATGTCCGGATCTCGGAGGGCACTGCGAGACAGTTGCAGTGGTGGCTCACGGACCGCGATTGGGTCAGCGGCAGATCCCTCTCTCTTCCCCAACCGGAGCATGTAGTTGTGACGGATGCGTCCCTCCTGGGCTGGGGGGGCCACATGGGAGAGGTGGAGATCAGAGGCCTCTGGTCTCCGGCGGAGTCCCGGCTCCACATCAACCTTTTGGAGCTGCCGGCGATCCTGCTTGCACTGAAGGCATTCCTTCCCTGTGTCCGGGGAAGTGTAGTGCAGGTGTTCACGGACAACACCACCGCCATGTGGTACGCCAACAAACAGGGTGGGGTGGGGTTGTAGACCCTATGCCAGGAGGCTCTGCGCCTCTGGCAGTGGCTGGAACATCAGGGCGTGACCCTGGTGGTTCAACACATGGCAGGTTCCCTGAACGCCAGGGCGGACGAACTCAGCCGTCGGTGCATGATGGATCACGAATGGCATCTGCACTCGGACGTGGCGCAAGGTCTCTTTCAGCAGTGGAGAGAGCCTTGGTTAGATCCATTCGCCACAGAAGAGACGCGCAATGTCCTCAGTTCTGCGCGTTGGAATTTCCAAGGCGGCACTCGATCAGAGATGCTTTTCGTCGCGAGTGGAGTTGCGGTCTGTTGTCAGCCTTTCCGCCTATACCACTTCTGCCCAGAGTGCTGAAGAAGGTCAGGCGCGACCGGGCCCAAGTCATCCTTGTAGCGCCGGACTGGGCACGAAGATACTGGTATCGCGAGTTACTCAGCATGCCAGTCGATCCACCGATTCGTCTGCCTCTTCAGGAGGACCTTCTGTCGCAGCAGCAGGGGACGGTCCTCCACCCGAACCTGTCCAGTCTCCACCTCCATGCGTGGAGATTGAGCGACAACAGTTGAGGCCATGTGACTTGCCTCCTGAAGTCTGCGATGTCATTCTGGCAGCCAGGCGTCCTTGCACAAAATCGGTATACGCCTGCAGGTGGAACAAATTTGTGGCATGGTGCACAGCAAAGGCTGTGGATCCTCTCTCTGCCCCCCTTTCTGAGGTTCTCCTCTTCCTCCTCTCTCTTGCCCAGCAGGGCTCTGCTCTGGGCACTCTTATGGGCTACCTCTCTGCCATTTCAGCCTTCGTAAGGCTTCCTGATCAGCCCTCTTTGTTCAAGTCCCCCGTTGTAAATAGGTTCTTGAAGGGCATCACTCTTATGTTTCCTCCTGTTCCTTTCGTGATGCCGCAGTGGGACTTGAACCTTGTTCTCACTTATCTGATGTGCGCTCTTTTTGAGCCACATCATAACTGTCCTCTTCGTCTTCTCACTCTTAAGGCTGCATTCCTGGTTGCCATCACCTCTGCCAGGAGAGAGAGAGAGCTCCAGGCCCTTTCTTCCCAATCTCCTTTCCTTTCTGTCCATCCGGACAAAGTTGTGTTGCGGACGCGACCCTCTTTCCTGCCCAAGGTAGTCACAGCCTTCCACATCGGGCAGTCCATTACCTTGTCCACCTTCTTTCCGCCTCCGCATACCTCGAAAGAGGAAAAGAGGCTCCACCGTCTGGACCTAAAACGTGCGCTCTCATATCTGGATCGCACACGACAGTTCCCGGTGGATGACCAACTCTTTGTTGGTTATATGGGCACTAAGATGGGACGGGCAGTGCACAAACGGACCATCTCTCGGTGGGTCGTCTTGTGCATCAAGATTTGCTACTCTTTGGCGAGGAAGGGGCCTCCTGTTGGTCTGCGGGCCCATTCCACTCTGGCCCTGGCGGCTACTACTGCCCTGTGTCGGGGAGTCCCTTTGCAGGACATCTGTCAGGCAGCTACGTGGGCCTCGCTGCACACGTTTGCAAGACACTACTGCCTGGACAGCCAAGTCCGGAGAGAGGGCTTCTTTGGCCGTTCCGTTCTCCGGGACTTTCTGGTGTGCTCTTGGTTCGCAGACCCACCACCGGGGTTGGTATTGCTGGGGTATCTATTCTAAGGTAAGGAATCTAACTAACGTGTTTCTTTCAGATGAACAAGTTACTTACCTTCGGTAACGATATATCTGTAAGAAACATATGGTCCCTACCATACTTTCGAGAACTGACAGAAGTCCCTCACCGTAACCGGCTTACTGACAAGCCTCAACGATGGGTCAAGCGGATTTGCTTGCCCGTCTGTGACCGACCGTATACTGAACGGCGGCACAACCCACATTACCTGTTCGAAGGAGCACCTCCTCCGCGCACACGGGAACATTACTCACCGACGCCCGATTAGGACCGGGTTGGAATTATCACCGGTCCGACGATACTGATCTCAGCCTAACTTCAACAGCCCTGAAGAGTCACGGGTCTACCCCGTTTTTGACGAAACACGTGTCGGCTGGTTTGCATTCATACAAATACCATTTTGTGATACAATAAATAAGGAAAGGAACAAATAAAAAAAGAAAAGTCTGGTCTTGTCCTTCCATCAAAGAACACATCACAAACTATCGAATAAACTTAGGTTGTGTGCGCTTGACACTGTATACTTTGGAGGCTTATTCCCAAGTATGTGAAAGCTTCAACCTGTTACAATGGGGTGCCTTCAAAATTTATAGAGCCCCTGAAGGTATTCCGCTGGTTTAAGCACATGAACTTAGTCTTAGATGTATTTATCTCGAGTCCATGAGCTTTGCAAAAGTCTCCGAAGGCATTGACTGCCTTCTGGAGCCCACTTGTTGTACGGGAAACTATGAGCGTGTCGTCCGCAAACATGAGAACGGGTACTCGAGCTCCTGCCAGTATCGGTGCATCGGTAGGTGAACGGCTTAGATGGTCTACGATCCCGTTGATGTAAATGGAGACCAATGTCGGTGCCAGGACATACCTCTGCCGTACCCCTCGCTCGACAGGGAATGTGTCAGTCACCTCTCCCTGAGCACCCCACCTGATTCTCGCATAATTGCTCTCATGTAAGCGGACGAGTAACATCAATAGTTCCGGAGACAATCCAGCTTCAGCAAGTACCCCCCAAAGTTTGGAACGAGGTACTAAATCAAAAGCTGATTTTAAGTCTACAAACACAGCATAGAGTGCGCCATTTGTGAGCAACACATTCCTCCAATACAAAGCTATAAAGAAAAAGACCTGGTCAACTGAGCTTGTGCAGGGACGAAACCCGGCTTGATATGGGGATAAAATATTGTTTTCATCGATCCAGGATTGTAGTTTATTTTGTATTAGACGACCTATTATTTTTTGGGCAGAGTCTATAAGACTAATAGGTCTATAGTTGCTGGGTAATGATTTGTTTCCCTTTTTAAAAAACGGAATTATTTCTGCTCCCTTCCAAGAGGGAGGTATGGGAGCACCTCTAGCCATGGAGTTTGCTAGCCACACAAAATACTGGCACCAGGATGGGCGATCACTTAAAAACACATCCGCTGGTATGGCGTCCATTCCTGGGGCGCGGCCCCTAGTCACACAATCCAATGCCATGCTGACATCTTTTATAGTAAATAACTGGTGTTGGTAGAAGATTGTGGGGGGTAAAGTGTATTCCCCTTAAGTTGGCGCAGAAGCGTATTGAGGTCTAAAGAAATCTACCCATTGGTTTTGGGCTACGTTATTTTGTGGGGGTTCGGCCACCCCTCTATCCCATTTAACCAGAGCCCAAAATTGTCTCTGATTCCTTGTGTCGCAGGCGGATTTCAAATCACGCCAATGGGCTTCATCCCACTTTTTCTTAGCCTCTTTTTGTACCTTCCTGTAGTTGTCCCTCGCTTTTCTCACCCCTAGAATATTCTTGTTTCTGAGTTCTAAGCTAAGGTTCTCACGGGCTTTTCTACAGGTCTTATCATACCATCCTTGTGTGGGCTTTTTTTCTGAACATATCCTGGTTTATTCTCCTTCTTAAAGAACCCCTGGAGCTTTGTAAAGAAGGTCGAATGAGCGTCAAGCATGATTTCAGGAAAATTATTCTTATTGACATGTGTATTAATCTCTGCAACCTCTTCTAACACAGCTTTTTTTAGGTCTTCTAATCTCTCCATGTTCTCAATAAGTCTACCCCATTAAATATGGCGCTGGTTATTCGAAGATACTATGTCTAGGGTAGTTTTACCTTCTTCTAGGTTTGGCTTTCTTAATCCTACATTTACTTTGAGATCCATACAAAGTGGATTATGGTCACTTTCTATTTGAGTTTTAACTGCCATATCGATCAGGCTATTCCATAGTCTGACATCCACTAAGATATAATCTATTCGACTGGAGGACCTACCATTATTAAATGTTTTGTTCCCCTGTCGATCTGATGGAGTTCTTTCATTTGCTGCTCTAATTCCTCTTACTAGGCATAGGGCCTTCAATTGGATGGCCGCCTCTGTCCATTTATTAACTACAGGAAGTTCTAACTGTGGGATACCCCATGTGCTATCTTCTTCATCTGTTAAAGTTTGATCTTCTTGGCCAAGCGGTTCAAAAGTGGTATTAACATCGCCCCCTATAATGAAAGGCAAGTATGTTGGAAGAACTTCAAGCTCATGATCCAGAGCGGTTATTACTTCTGATGTTTTACCACCCACTAATCCCCTGGCGTAGATATTAAATATGACCATCCCATGGCTGTTAGTCCAATTAAGAAATAATTGGCAATATGTCTACTGATGGAGAGCTCCTTTGATGAATACTGCAGTATAGATTTTGGCGAACCCAGATTATTAGTCCCCCTAATGGACGTCCCTTAGGATTTTTTGTAGCTGGGATATAAAAATTAAGGTACCCTTGATGGAGTATTGGGGTCACAGACCATGTTTCCTGGAACAGTAGGATGTCGAATTGTTCTATAAATGTGCACCATTCAGGAGATGTCAACTTGTTGGTTATTCCAGCAATGTTCCAGGAAAGTAAGGTTGAGGTACTGGGTATTTAAGAACCGGCACAGAACCGGTAACCCAGCGGTGCCAGGGAATCGACACCCAGAGACCTCGGGTTCTTCCTGATGCAGACCACAGAAACTCAGAGTCTTCTAGGTGAAGTCAAAGATTAGTTTATTGGCTGCAACCAAGGTAACAAGTGTCCTAGAAGTACAATACGGGTATGTTCTCAGGAGACTGCACACTTTTACAAAGTCAGGCTTCTCTTCTTATACACAATTTTAGGCTTCAGGCAAAACATTCTTGGTTGTAAAGTAAATCGTTAACATATTTTTAGTACAAAGAGAAAGCAGAGTCATGATGACATGTCCATATTTCACTTCGTGCTGCCTACAACAAATCATTTGGCAAGGCCCAACATTTCATCAGATATCACTGGACCCCTAATAAAAACGGGCACCTCCCCACCATAAAGTAAGTGAAGCAAAAGAGTGGAGATAGATGTGAGCGAGATATGGCAGGTGTGCGCGCTGAAATGGTTTTATGGTTTGTTGAGCCTAGATGCTATCTTGCTTGGCCACTGGGAGGGGAACTGACCTAACGAGTTCGGCCTGGGGCAATGGTTCCAACTTGTACAGGTCATGGAAAAGTCGATTAAGGAGTATGTGTCCTTGTGGAATCGAATTCAGCTGGATTAAGGCCTATGTGAAGGGCAACACATAAATGGAAGCCAAGGGTTCAGAATGTAAGTGACGATTTCGAGGTGAAATCGTCACTCGAATAGGCTGAAAATACATGTACATGATGTACTCACCATTCTCGGTATTTTGATACCAACTTCGTCATGTTTTGACGAAGTTTTAATTCTCGAGTCCAGAACTATTATATGAATCCAGATTTTCAGAACCACAAACCCTCCTTTTGCCCTTACATAGGCAATTAATCTATCCTCATGTTAGTCTGAGTCCAGATCTATATTCCTAAAGTCATTGAGATGTTGCTGTAACATCATGCTAGTACTTAGTTCATCTCTTGACACAGGCTTCCTTACACATGATGTAACACAGAGGCCACATATTGCAGGAGCACACTGTATGCACAGACATAACATGAAAAGAATGGCTAAGACCATCCCAATGACCATTAGAATTTTCCATCCCCAGGCAGATATCAGTTCCCAGAACCATCCCATTAACGACCAATCTCCTTTATCCACATGAATAGATTCGGAAATCTTATGTAGTTTGGAGATGGCCCTGTACACTGTTGGAGCATTATCTGGGATGAAAATGCAACAACTAGACTGGATCAATTTGCATACTCCACCTCGGTCTGCAAGTATAACATCCAAAGCGACCCGGTTCTGAAGGGTCATAAGTCGATCCGACTGGAGCTCAGCAGTCAAGTTACTAAGGGCATCAGCAGTTTCGGTCACGGTGGACTCAACTACCCTTGTTAATTGCCTTATGTTTCTACTGTTAGCCATGGATCCCCAGAACGGCAGAAAACCCTTTGCAAAGTCCACAAATTCTTGACCTGCAGTGTCTTCTTTACTCAAAACACCTCTAACTACCCTTGTCCGGTGGTAATCCGCCGCTGCTGTGTAGGTGGGAGGCAACAGGAATGAAACAAAACATGAGCCCGAGAAGTCAGGGGGCAACCATGTATAGGCTCTATCATGGCAGATGAAATAAGTACCCTTAGCGGCTAAAAACGCAGGGGAAGTCTGAGATCCAAAAACATACGTTTCTGTACAGATACTCTTCCCTACCTGAGCTCTGGGATTCTTGCCAATACCTTGCAGACACAGGTGACCTTGATGGGGTACGATCCAGATAGGGGACGATCTTTTGGCTTGTTGTTTCTCACTTAGAGTAGTGCTATATCCGGTCACGTTCCAACCTACATATGCAAGTATCTCATCATCCGGAGTATCTTCATAAGAAGTTACTTCCTTGATCATGTCAACTATACCTTTGACTAGGGCGCTAGTCTTGAGGTTGTCTTTTACAGAACGTAGGGGTTGGATTTCTGGTGCATATATGAACATTGTCCTATATGCCCATACTGAACCATTGTGACTAAATGGCAGGACCAAATAGGGGATACCTTTATCCGTTGTGTGAGGCATGAGACCGCACACCCAACAGTTAGTTGTGTTCATTACAAGTTGGTGTTGGTGTAATAACTGAACAAAGGAGTTATTAACGAATTCTAATCTCCTATTTGATTCGTGGTCAGGCAGAGGGTGGAAAGAATGAGAGGAAATAGTAGGAGGAGGTATGGGTGATGCAGTGGGCGCAAAGGTTACATGGAAAGAGAATAAAACATAACTTATCAAAAAGATCATTACGCTGGATAGCATAAAAATACATAATATTATAAAACTTTTCTTTGTCATTGTGTTACACAGTCTCTGCTTAAAGTTCATTTGTTTGGCAGGTCTCTCCACATCAGGAAACTCCATCCTCTCTAAAGTGCTGCCCGCGGTGGGAGGTTGCCTCTGCTAAAGGATGCTTCCGTCAGTCTAGGGCAACTCCTTTGGACCAACCAGAACTACCGACCTAACGTCGTCAGCTGCACCCAAAAGACTTTAATCAACCGCGGCCCTAGCAGCGGAACCCGGATGGCAGTTCGAAAAACAAAAATAAGCAAGTTTCCTAAATGGGCGAGCTGCACTTTCAAAAAGGGTATTTGGGAGGAAAAAAGGATATTTTATTTGTCCATAGTTCTTGGTCTCAAATCATAAAAAGGAATCACTTTTGTTAGTTCGTTTTTCTCGGTCTCAGATTGTAGCGTCTTTTTCCTGGTACTGTCTGGTCCTGAAACAGGAGTTCAGGCTCCAAAAAGTTCAATTGTTCTGATGGTGGCACAGTTTCTTGAAAAATGTTCTCGCTTTCACATTCAGGGTTAGTTTCTTTTACACGGTCATCACTGACAGGTATGACACGTGGCACAGTTGTAAGCTCTGAGTCAGTGACACCCTCCTGGACCCACTGGGCATGTGGCGGAGGTGAAGGGATTCTCTTGCAGTGGACCCCGTGGATCCAGTTGGCCTTCCCCTCCACTCGAACGGCTGACCTCGTGGAAAGAAGGACGAGGTGTGGCCCGGTCCACCTGGGCTGGTCGTTCTTTGTCCTCTGAAAGTTTTTCACGAGAATCCAGGATCCAGGGACAATGGAGTGACCTGGAGTCTCAGAGACCGGAGGCAGGGTGTTGTGGACCTTTTGATGCAAAACACGCAATGTAGCCGTCAATTCATACAAGTAATCAAGCAAAATAGGGTGTTCTAGCTCGCTGAACTTTGTGGGTCTAGGCACTCCCCATATGTTGGCTGGCCGGCCAAAGACAATTTCGTAAGGGCTGAGTTTCACTCGCGAATGCACAGTCATTCTGGTGGATAGGAGTGCTAAGGGTAGAGCGTCAGGCCATTTAAGACCTGTGCTCGCTTGGATTTTGGCCAATTTAAGTTTTAAAGTGCCATTGTAACATTCTACTAATCCAGCTGATTGGGGGTGATTTGCAGCGTGGAACTTCTGCCTAATGCCTAGCCCTTCACACACTCTTTTCATCACACGACCCACAAATTCACTTCCGTTGTCAGACCAGACCATTCTAGGCATTCCAAACCTGGGGAAGTACTCTTTTACAAGGGCTTTTGCTGTGGACAAGGCAGTATTGTCTTTTAGGGGATAGGCTTCTACCCATCTTGAGAAGGCACAAACAACAACGAGCACGTATTTTAAGTTGTTGCACCTCTCCATGTGTATGAAATCTAGCTGCAAAACCTCGAACGGATACGTAGGAGGTGCAAAATGACCAGCTGGAGTTGGGGTTCCCCTACCAGGATTGTGCTTCAGACATACCATGCAATTCTTGACAACATTCTCTGCACACTTGGGAATCCCTGATTTCTTCCATACTGGGGCCAACAACTCGCAAATCCCTTTCACGCTGATATGAGCCATTCCATGAGCCATTGTAACCACTGCAAGCACATATGCATCGGGTAACAACCATCTCTGATGCTCTGTCAATTCAACCCAACAACCATTTGCATCCATTCTTCCTGTACTCTCTCACCACGTGCTCAACTCCTCTGTGGCCTCAGCTTGGATGGACTTCACACTCTCTATCGTGTCCTCACATATTCCAACATCACCATTCCATCTTTCAGGGCCTGCAACATACATTCGGCTCATCACATTCTTTGCCGTTTCTTTAGCGATCTCATCAGCAAATGCGTTTCCACGACCAACATCATCAGTCACCTTCTTGTGAGCACTACATTTCACAATCGCCATTTGCAGAGGTAAGGTCAGTGATTCAAGAAGCTCATTCACCAACTGACCATGCTGAATCTTAGCTCCATGCGAAGTCAGGAACCCACGTTCTCTCCATAATCGGCCAAAACTGTGAGCCACGCCAAAAGCATACTGACTATCAGTGTAGATAGTCACTCTCATTCCTTTAGACAATACACATGCTCTCGTTAGTGCAACTAATTCTGCGGCTTGGGCTGAACCATGTGGTATTCGTGCAGTTTCAACAACTGTGTGCAAAGTCGTGACAGCATATGCTGCAGTCACATTCCCATTTGGGAGCTTAAAGCATGACCCATCCACCCATAATGTACCATCACATTCAGCAAGAGGAGTGTCAAATAAATCCACTCTCCCTTTTGTTTCTTCCTCTGTTGCGAGAAAACAATCGTGTTGTTCTAAAGCATCTGATTCCTCTGCAATTGGCAACAACGTAGCTAGATTCAAGGTACTGCACCTTTTTATGTGCACATGGCTCGCTAGCAGCGTCAATTCGTAACTGGACAGTCGAGCACTAGTTAAGTGCTGGGTCTTGGTCCTATTTAACAATGTGTCTACTGCATGCGGGACCATCACGATTAGTGTATTATTCATTACTAGACCAGCAGACTGTCGAATAGAAACAGCTGCTGCTGCTGTGGCTCTTAAACAACTTGGCAATGCTTGTGCTACCGGATCCAAAGTTGACGAAAAATAGGCGCATGGCCGCTGTGTACCTCCAAATAACTGAGTCAACACAGACAATGCACAGCCCTCCTTCTCGTGGACATACAATGTGAAAGGCTTACTGTAGTTGGGGGTACCTAACACAGGAGCCGAACATAATGCTGTGCGTAATTCGAGAAAACTTTTCTGACACTCTTCAGACCAAGGAATGGGATTGGGTGTATTTTTACACGTTAATGCCACCAAGGGTTTGGCCAATAACGAAAAATTTGGAATCCACTGTCTACAGTACGATGTAATGCCCAAGAAAGCACGCACTTCTCTCTGTGTTCTTGGCACATTCAATTTCGCTATTGCCTGAATTCTTTCTGGGGTCAGTTTCCTTCCCTCCTTCGATAAGAGGTGACCTAAGTAGGTCACTTCTTGTCGGCAATATTGAAGCTTGGAAAGTGACACCTTGTGATGCAGATCACACAGATGATGCAATAATGTCAATGTGGCCTTTTTACAAATTTTCTCAGTGTCTGCAGCAATGAGCAAATCGTCCACATACTGTACAAGAGTAGCACCTTTTGGTAAAACAATCGTGTCAAGCTGTGCTTTCAAAGCTTGACTGTATATTGAGGGGCTTTCACAGTAGCCTTGAGGAGCGCGTTTAAAGCGGAAGCTTCGACCTCCTAAACTAAAGGAAAAAATGTCCCTGCTCTCCTCAGCAATTGGGATGCTGAAGAAAGCATTCTTTAGGTCAATCACCGAAAACCACGACGCAGAAGCTGAAATCATAGTCAATAATGTGGTAATGTCGGGGACAACTGGGAATTGTGGCACAACTATCTTATTTACTTCTCGAAGATCAATCACGAATCTGTACACAGGTGGCTGAGAAGGGTCAGTTAGTTTTAAAACAGGCAGAACAGGACTATTGCAAACATTGCCTCGTGTTTCCTCAATCACATCCTTTTCAATCAATTCGTAAACAATAGCTAGCAGAGCCTTTTCACCCTCATTAGATATTTTGTATTGGGGAATTCGTGGCATTTTGACATTGGCCTTCAATGTTACAACATATGGTGGAATTTCTAAAAGACCTACATCATTAGGACCAGTGGCCCAAAGAATATCTGGGAGAAGTGACAATTCTGCTGGAAGTGCATCTCTCGACAAATACATGGGAGAAACCACTTTCTTACCTAAAGTAAGTTGTACTTCTGAAGGAGAACAGTACAAAGTCGCATACAATCTTTTTAGCAAATCTAATCCTAGCAAATTTTCACCACAACCTGTCGTCAGAATAAGGGGTGCTTCGAATTCACAAGGACCAACAGAAAGAGATAAAGGGTCAGAAATCGGATTTCTAACTGGGGCGCCGGAAAAACCTACAGAAACGTTCATTTCGCCAGACAAAGGTGCGCCAGGGAGTTTGGAGTGCATAAGAGAACTCTTTGTAGCTCCAGTATCCAACAGAAAAGGTTCTGACACACCTGATGTAATCACCTCAACGTAAGGTCCATTCTGATCTACTGGAACTGAAACAACTCCCTCTCTTTGTCTATGGCTGTCCTAGCAATCATTACCTTCCCAATGCTCATCTTCTGTGTAATAATAATCAACGTAGTATTGAGCTGTCCTGTCAGATACGTTATTTTGCTGATCAAACCTGTTCATAGAGTTTTGTGGTGGAAGGGGACGTGTGTCCTGAGTGGCGTTTCCACGCCCTCTACCTCTAGGTGCTTGCTGACTGCCACGACCTCTAACACCAGAAACTCCATTTGCACGTTGTAATAGAATAGGACAATTATACTTGTAATGCCCCTCTTGTTTGCAATATAAACACTGGTTGGGGCCTACAGGTACACGGGGTTGAGTATACTCGAATCTTTGCGAGTTTCTCTGATACTGTTGAGGCTGCTGAAAAGTATTTTGGTAGTGATTTTGGCCATTAATATTTTGATTACCACCACCACGTAGCGGATAGGCTTGCTGTAGCAAAACCTTCGTTTTCAGTTCTCTAGTTTTCTTTTCCACTTTATCTTTCTCATCTTTGTCCCTATTCTCGTAATATTGTGCGGTAGCCAATATCTGGGCTGAAGATGAGACTGCCCAAGAACTTTCTGAATCTTTTAATTTTTTACACAATTCTGGAAGCAGATTGTGCACGAATTTATTGACAAATAATCTCTGACCACCTTCTGTGGTCATATCTTGACCGCTGTGGTCAACAAATGTTTCTTCAAATCTGGTGAAGAAATCTGAGACTGTTTCTTCTTTCTTTGGTTTGCATGCAGACAACTTATCCCAATTTACGCGTATTGCAGGCATTATCGTTTTCATGTAATCTACTATTTTACCAGGGAGTTCTGCTATCAAAGGCTCAGGCTTGGCACCACCAACTTGTCGGGCATCTGCAGCAGTAATATTAGCCCATGTGTCACCTAATTCCTGGTCATGATCTATATGACAAATTTTACCCCATAAAAGTTGTGGAACAACATTTCCAAATAACATATCGATATCGGCTAAATTCATTATACATGACCCAGCAGTTTGCGACAACTCTTTATAGTACCCTGCAGGATTTTTACGCGGATCTGGTGATGTTTGTTTGAGTGCTAAAACTTCAGCTCGCTTCCATGGGACATGTACCCATACACGCTGAAAGTGTGGCAGAATAGGTGGGACAGTAGTCGTGTCACCCTGTCTCCATTGTGGGGGAACTTCCCTCATAGGGTATTGTCGCGCCTTTTTCCTACTGGATGTATTAGAGTCAGATGGTGACCCAGAACTGCTTCCCTTACTCCGATATGATAACAACATTTCAACTGCTTTCTCCACATCTGGACCTACAATCTACCCTCTCCGAACCTAAACCGTACACAACACATTTCTCGTGGGATGCATTCCTGATCATTGTCTTCTAAATCCTCGCAAAGGAAAACACACATCTGTTCGAAAACATATCTCTGTGTCGCTGCTTCCCATTGATGGAAGACTTCCATGACAGACTGCACATCATATTTTACGGTGTCCATGACCCATTTCCTTGCTAAACTATTCAGTGAATCTCTCTCTTGATAATCGGGTAGTTGACTTTGCAACTGTCTTCTTCCCATGTTAGGGGTCGTGGTAGGCGACCCGAAAAGAGGTAAAAAAAGATTAGTAACAGTGCTGGCCATTTTCTGCTGAATGGAAGGTGAAACTGAAGGTCAAACAGATGGAAAAACGGGGTGAGATAAGGCAGGGGTAGAGATAGCAGAAGAGGTATCAGGGGAAATAGAGGGGGCACTAGGCAAAATCGTAGAGGGAGCATTAGGAGATGTAAAAAGTACAGTAGGCAAAATCGTAGAAAACACAGGTGAAACAGAGGTGGTCGGTGGGCCTGGAGGAGGCTGCACCGAAGAAGTAGGAGCCAGCTGAAGAACAGCTGGTGGGTGCTGTGGAGGAGCAGGAGGCGTAGTTTGCGCAACTAAAGGTTGCGGGGGTGCTGTGGCATTCTGCGCATAGGGGGTGGTGAATTTAGCAAATGCGACATTAATGGGTCTTTTTCACGCTCTTTTGCTGCCTCTTGCTGAAGAGACGGCAAAACTGGATAACACTTATCTATTGCCATTTTACGTTGCCTGTGCAACTGCTCATTCATCTGCTCTTCTTCATTATCTTTAAACTGCACAGCAGCTTGCATTACTGAAAGTCCCCCTTCTCTCTTATTTTTCTTAGCTAATTTAATTTCTTTTTGTTTGGCTTCTTTACGCCATAAGCGGAAAGAGTCAAACATCGCCGGCCGGGCTTTCTTTTTAAAGAGTTTAACTTCGAGGTTGTCTAAGATTTCAGAGTCAAAGCTACCATATTGGGGCCATTTTAGAACACCATCTTTCCTGGTGTATTTAATCCATACTTCGTTGTAGGTGATGGGGCCTACCCCATGTTTTACATATAGTTCGTAAGTCGGAGTTCCAACTGGAGGAACCGGACATGAGTCCTCCAATCGGGAGTCCCTATTATTACCACCAAGACAAAACAAATTTCCAAGTCTAAGACTAGGCATCTTCGCTCTCTAGTCTAGTTCCAAACTTCAAAGGATTATCGATTACGATACTTCTCGTGAATACACGAGTCCTTAGGTTTTGGTGCTTGCAAGTACCAATACAAAACTTTGTATCCCAAAGATACCCAAAACTAAGTCCAACTAAGGACTGGGAGACGCTCCACTTATACTTAACTGAAATATCGATGACGTCACCAGAAGACTCGTCTTAGTGTTTCGCTCTACCAAACTTCAAGAGTCCAAATCAGGGCGATAGCCAGGGCAGCAGTCCTTGTAGCCGTCGGGAAGCGGGGAACCTCGCAGCAAAGACCTTCGGAACACGTCGACATGCAGGGGTCGATGAGGTGGTTGGCCGTCCTCCGGAATTTCCACACGAAGCTCCTCACGATCTTCAGGCTGACTGGTACCACTGGAATCGCCCCAAACGTTGGGCGCCAACTGAGGTACTGGGTTTTTAAGAACCGGCACAGAACCGGTAACCCAGCGGTGCCAGGGAATCAACACCCAGAGACCTCGGGTTCTTCCTGATGCAGACCACAGAAACTCAGAGTCTTCTAGGTGAAGTCAAAGATTAGTTTATTGGCTGCAACCAAGGTAACAAGTGTCCTAGAAGTATAATACGGGTATGTTCTCAGGAGACTGCACACTTTTACAAAGTCAGGCTTCTCTTTTTATACACAATTTTAGGCTTCAGGCAAAACATTCTTGGTTGTAAAGTAAATCGTTAACATATTTTTAGTACAAAGAGAAAGCAGAGTCATGATGACATGTCCATATTTCACTTCGTGCTGCCTACAACAAATCATTTGGCAAGGCCCAACATTTCATCAGATATCACTGGACCCCTAATAAAAACGGGCACCTCCCCACCATAAAGTAAGTGAAGCAAAAGAGTGGAGATAGATGTGAGCGAGATATGGCAGGTGTGCGCGCTGAAATGGTTTTATGGTTTGTTGAGCCTAGATGCTATCTTGCTCGGCCACTGGGAGGGGAACTGACCTAACGAGTTCGGCCTGGGGCAATGGTTCCAACTTGTACAGGTCATGGAAAAGTCGATTAAGGAGTATGTGTCCTTGTGGAATCGAATTCAGCTGGATTAAGGCCTATGTGAAGGGCAACACATAAATGGAAGCCAAGGGTTCAGAATGTAAGTGACGATTTCGAGGTGAAATCGTCACTCGAATAGGCTGAAAACACATGTACATGATGTGCTCGTCATTCTCGGTCTTTTGATACCAACTTCGTCATGTTTCGACGAAGTTTTAATTCTCGAGTCCAGAACTATTATATGAATCCAGATTTTCAGAACCACAAGGTCAACCCTGTCTCTTCTATACCTGCTATCACTGCCTCTGAAGAAATCTGTGGAAGGGGAGATCCTTGAAGATCATCCCCCCACTCCATTTCTAAATCTAGATGAGTATTATTGTGGTATGGGGGTTCAAGCATGGGTATAGCTAGGTTGGGAGCCGATTCCACTATCAAAGGATCTAACTGTGACTTCAAAAGTCTATTCATGTTTCCACTACTTAAAGTAAATACTTCCTCTGCCCTTATCCCCGTAAACGAGGAAGTGGCATATGTCAAACAGTGCTCTTCCTCTGCAGGGGTATCCTTGTTAGTTAGCTCCGCTGACTTATTTTGCGCTACTCTGTCAGCCGGTTTGAGTCAATCACATTCATTCAAATTCGATAGCGCCCCAAATCGGTTTTCTAGGTTAATTTCCCATTTGCTAGGTTGAGGGATCCTACCCCACTTGTGTGATACCAGGTTCCACTTTGTTTTTAGAATACTCTGGTTCCCTATTTCACTGCTACGGTAGAAAAAATCCAAAGTTAATGGAACGATGTCTATGCTTCTACGTTGCGGTGGAAGAAGATTTCTTAGAATCTCGGGGAGTACTTCCGGGTTTAAGAAATGTAGGACTACACAGTCACCTTTGAATTTTTTGACACCATTCCCTATCCAAACCACCCTGCTTGCCATAGTGATTTCATCTGCTAGTTGTTGTTTACCCCAAGAGGATATCACCATATTATTGGATAGCCAATGAAAAGCTTTACTGATCAAAGAAGCTGTCGGTTCTGCCTGGCCAGATTTTAAGGGAGGTACATTCGCCAGAACCAAAACTAGAGGGGAGGCCTCTACTACAAGTTGGACCGGGCCTTTCTCAGTACCTGTGCTCATGGATTTGGGTGATTATCTTTCAATGTTAATTCCCTGGTCATTATTAGATACACAGTGAGGGGGTATTTGAGGGATTGGGGCCGTTTTTTCCCTACTTTCTATCCTAGCACCTGGTGCATTTACTATTGGGTCGACTCTACTGGAGGCTAGGGTTGTTATATTGCCCACCAATTCCACAGACTGGTTTATGATACCCCCAAGCCTGGAAACCTCTTCTGTTAAATGATTGATTTTGTCTATCAGGGGTTTAACAATGTTTTTGATCTTGGCGTCAATCATGCTCACAAGTATTTTGACTTGCTCCTCCTCCAGGGACACCTTCTCGCCAAGCTCCCCAATTGTGTCTTTTACGGGCATAGTTTTAAGAGGGGAGACAATCCGTTTCCTACTAGAGCGCAGCCCACCACGCTTATTCAAGCCCTTTCTGCAAGTTCTAACTGGTCTGGTTACTGGGACAGACACAGGGGAAAGTGGGAGTGATTTTTCTTGGGTCGTGTTGGGCTGTTCTAGGGAATCGTTTATCAAGTTAATAGCAGTGGAGGTAATTTGGTCAGGGTTGTCTTCCTGAGTAAATACATTATCAAGGGAGTCACTACGATGTACCTGTATCGGAACTTCAACCTGGTTCGGTTCTAGTAGGGAGTTCTCTATAGGGATTATGGGAGTGGAGCTCAAACCCAGGGATAATCTTCTAGACTTATTGATTGTACTGACTACCTGCACTAGGTAGTTGTCTATGGTATTAGTGGCAGAGGAAGACTTCTGTTTAGAATATATTGTTCTCAGTAAATTGATGCCACAGTTATACAAAAAGCTCCACCAGCGCCTAGAAAAGCAATTAACAAAGTAACACAGCGCCAGCAATATGCAAGAGAGACAACAACAAAGAGTCTTACGGTCAGAGTACCGCAGGGAAGCAGTAAGAGCAACAGAAATAAAAACCTGGCCCAGTCCAGTCACGGTCAGTCTCGGACTGTCTCAGACTGTCCGCCCTTTGTCCGGGCTTCGTCTGGCGTCCCGCTCGCGTCCTGCTCAGCGAATGAGGGCGTGGCTAAATAGGAGGAGCAGGGGGCGGGAAGAGACTCCAGGTGCGCTGCGTTGGTCGTGCGCTGAGAACCCTGGGTCTCGCAGTCCCGGCCCCTGTGTGCAAGCAGCAGAAATTCCTTTAGGTGAAAGCTGGGTCCAAGTAAATAAAATGCAGGTTCCAAGTTCATGGTCACGGAGAACAGCTACGAGCGGCACCCTCAGCCTTTGATTCCTAACAGATTTTCAAGAAATAAAATGTTATCATTATTTAGTACATTTAACACAGAACGGGTTAAATGCTTTCTTCAGTGTAGACCTCCTTATTTGGAAACAATTTGCTTGTCGCATGTTGTATGGTTGAGGCGGGGGCGGTGAAGGCACGGATTGCCCTCACTCAAATAGTTTAATAGATTACATAGAAGTATCAGTTAACCGAATTCCATGTATGTTCTAAAATGTGAGCTTTTTTCACTGAGATTTACGTAAATCTTTTGTAAAATATTACTGTTGAACTTAAATTCTTGTCGTTGCCTGGCTTTCGTGTTATTTTTCTATGTGGTTTTTTATGGTATGTAGAGAGAGGTAACTTTTTTATATAATTTAGTGTCCTCATACGTACTCATTTGCCTTTTAACGAATTTTCTAAATGGCCCAAATTCTAGAAAGCGTCTTTATCTAATGTCCCTTATATGCATGCGAGTTTACCTCCGGGTTGCTGAAAAATTGCCTGTTTTCCAAACCCTTTCTAATGCTGTGTGTGTTTCGCCGCATCTCTTGTCTGAGTTTGTATTATTATAATAATTAGTATGCTTTAAACCGGTATTGATGGAAGACTCAATTGGGAAATGGGGTTCGAACCCAGCGTTCCGCGGTAATCACCCGAGTCCGTGGGAAGACAAGAAAACGGTATTGCAAGGAATGGTGTATGTTTGTTTTGTGTTTAAGCATAGATCATCGCCGTCAAAATAATAGCGGCCATTTGTGTTTTTTGCGTTAATGGCCTGCAACATACCCCCAGCCTTGTAATATTATTTTTTTTTTTATCGTGTCCATTTCTGTTGGGCGGAGGGGCGCGTGTGTGTGTGTGCGTGCGTGTGTGTGCGTGTGTGGGGGGGGGGGGGGGGGGGGGGGGGGGGGCAGCACGTAGGTGTGGGACTACGGAGCTTTGTCTCTTTAATGTGATCGAAGCTGCGGATTGCATGCTCTTTTGTATCCCTTCGCTGCCACAAACTCCTGCCAGCCCATAACATTCAATGTCTTTGAAACTTGAGTCTAGCTTCTGCTTTTCGTTGCATGGCCATTACGGGGAGAGGAAGATGGAAAATATACACGCCCGAGCCTATAGGACTTCCCGTGGTGCCGATTAATCCTTTCTGGATCATTTGAGACGTTTTTCGTTTATTTCAGCTTTTCTGCTTGCATCAGTGTGTTCCTGCGAAAGAGGAACGAATGAGCGCGCGTGATCATGCCTTGAATTTTTTAAAACGATCTCACTTTCAAGCAAAAAGCACTTTTATGCTCCATTAGTTTTGAATTTGCCCAAACACTTGTATCGCATTAAAACAAACCTTACTGGTTGTATAAATGTGTTGTTACAAAAGACGGACTTGAACTTTAAAAAACATAATAACTCAACCGCATAGTCTGTTTCATGCCTTTACATAATTAAGGCTCGGAATTTATTTCCCTTGCACTATGTTAACGCAATCCAACCTTCGTTCTCTCCCCAGTCTTTCAACAAACGTTAATTTGCTTTCTTTATACTTAAGCAACAGCTGCAGAATTGCCTTTTGTTACGGTTGTAAATTGGCAAATGGTACTTTGTTCGGTCTTTTGCGTAAAGATTTGTATTAATTAGACGCAAATGAAGTCAATAACTCAATAGGAACAGAGAGACACTGAAACCTGCCAAATCCTGATAATTAACAGTAAAAAAAGAGTAATGCATAAAATAATAAAACCATTTAAATTGGATTATCTTATGAATGAACCGAGTCAGCATACCTTTGTTGATCGTATTTTATTTGTTATTTAGGGTTACTGTCCCCCCCACCCCCAGAAATTTCATTATACCATAATATACCATCAGACAGACCGAGATATCCAAGAAAAAAACAAGTAAACCTTTGAAAGCCTCAAAAGCAAAGAAGAAAGAAAGGAAGGAGAGGAGGGTTGTCGAAACTCGTAGAGAAGCATGAAGAAATGGCATAAGTTGAGAATACCAGACAAAGAAAATGTATGATTTCTCCTTCATTTGTATAAGGAGAACGGAGCCAACTAAGTGTCTAAAAGGCAATCATATGAGACATGCACCAGTATTTCCGGTTGGGAAAGACACATCAGGCTTCAGCCACAGGCAGGTCCTGTCAACGAATCACTTTAGAATCCGCCTACATTCTCTACTCTAGTAAAGAATGCCCACTATCAAAGGTTCTACCTGAAAACACAACCAAGTCCTCCCACACTTCTCCTATTTTTATAGCAACACATTTGCTGATTTTAGCTTACGCCGTGCACTCGATCTTTATAACTTGTGATTTTATGTGCCTACTGTTTAAAATTAAATTTGAACTGTATTGGGAGGTGGGGACTGACATTTCCGGGTTCTCCCACCCAATAGGACATTGAGCGACCCCACTTCCGGCAAGATGCGCTCTAGTCTTCATGGTGATAAGCAGGGGCGTTGCATGGACGCCCTGCTGGCGCGCCTAAGGCAAGCCCGTCTGCTCCCGTCAATGTCCCGGAGGCGGCCGGCACAGGCCATGCTGCCAAATTTACTGGGGGTGACAGAGTATCAAATATGACATCCCCACATTGGGCAGCCTCGGAGCGACAAGGAATTGCACTAGTAATGTTGCTGATCTAAGGGGAGGACATTGCTTTTAAATGTGCATGTTGTAATTGGGATCTAACCAAAAGTGATAAGATACCGACCGTGAAACCTGACAATATAATTGGGGGCTGTGCTAAGGTCTGCTCCAGTGGTTATTTCAAGGCGCCGCTACGTAACGCACGTTCCCTACAGAAACATGAATCCCAGGTCTTTGATCTACTGCAAGAATATCTTCCTGATGTGATGTTTCTTACGGAGACTGGGCTCAAGCAATTCTCAAACCCCACCCTCGCAGCAGCAATTCTCCAGACTACAAGGTCCTCAGGTTGGACCGCCTGGTCGGCAAAGGAAGGGGTGTAGCTATTATTTATAAAGAATTATATGTAAGCAATCCCATTTCCCTGGATGAGGTGTTGGGTGCAGAATGACATGGATTACACTGCTCCCTATCTGGACAGAGATCTCTTGCACAAGCCTTTATTTATAGGCCTCCGGGAACTTCTGGCTCTTTTCTCAACTCCTTAAAGTAAGTGATTGCCTCCCAAACCCTTCGATACAGCCACTTTATGATTTTGGGTGATCTGATCTTAATATCCATATGGATATATATACAGAACCGGAAGCCATTCACTTGTCAATCTCTCTCAACCCTGCACCTCATCCTACTCAATAGGGATCACACCCTTGACCAGCTCTTTGCTAAAATAGAGCTTGAGGTAGATATGCCTCTACCTTTGAAATGGTCAGACCGCTATCTTATTAGGGTACTTAATCTGGGAAAAGGTAATCAGGTACCGGTAATTACGAAAGAATGCAGTTTCAGAGCTTTCCATCAAGTCTCATCCTCTACTCTAGGGGAGGGTCTAGAGGTTTCCACCTCCCTATTATCGGGGGATCCTGAGAAAGACGGCCTTCTTTTAGACACTTGGGTGCGCTCCAGCACTAATGAATTATCTCTGCTTCAGCCGTGTACCCCAAAGAAAGTTAGATCTTCTGCTACCTGGTTCAACAAGGCGCTCAGGTCTAGTAAGAGTGTAGGGTCTGCTTCCTATGGTCACCCCCACTTTTTGCTGTGATTTTCTGGTTTTTCGACTTTAGTGTGGCTGTGGGCATGCTAATCAGACCCACAGCCCAGCTGTTCTCTCTCTAAATTGATACCATGTACTTTAGGTACATACCTGATTGGGTATTGGGTCACCTTTGTGAGCCCCTGTATAGTGTACCAAAGGTACCCAGGGCATAGGTGCATCCAAGGCCTACCAGGGGCTGCAGCATGTATTATGCCACCCCTGGCTGGCCATCTAAACTGACACCACAGGCTGATTGTGAGAAGTTGGCCTGGTATATGATGTTCACTATTCTAGTGAGCACCTTGCACCAGTTCAAACAACCCTTATGGTGATAGTTGTAAAGTCAACCTTATAACCAGCTATCCTAGTGGTAGCATGGACAAAAGCAGTCTTAGGCTAAATTCGAGGGTATGTGAAGCCAGCTGTTTTACCATATGCAAACCTTTTAATACCAAATGAAAGGACACCACACAGGTTATATATTCAAAATATATATGTATTTATTTCTAAATAGAGCCCCTTAACTCTTTATGAGCACAGGAGCACAAGCGTATAACAAAAAGTTGCACAAATATGGATAGGCCCGTAAAACCATATACTAAAATAGTGGTATAAGAACCACGTCACGAACAATGGTAAGGCCTAGGGCCTTGGGAATCGCTGGGGCTACACTGGACTAACAGCAGTTAGGACGTGGGAGGTCCACATGATGCGGGTGCAGTGTCTAAATACACACGCGCGCACCAATAGAAGTCAATGGGTGCGTAAAGTTAGAAAGCTACAGATTTGGAAGTCTTCCGACTGGACTAGAACTTAACCACTTAAAACTAGGACACTAGGGATGTAAATCTCTACAGGAGCACCGCAGTACTCGCGTTATCTGAAAGAGACGTTAGTGATAGATTCCTTACCTTAGAATATCCCCAGGCGTCAGACTGGATCCGGAAATTTTTGCGTAGCAGTACCCTTGCGCGTAGGTAGGCGTCGTCTGCGGCTCCGCGTCCGTCGTCGTCGGCGCCGTCATGACGTCGTCGTAGTACTTAGACGCCGCCTCCGCGTGCTGACGTCAGTTCTTCTTTTTTCCGCGCCGGTAGCGCAGATCCGGAAAAAGTGGTACCTTAGTCTTTTTTGACTAAACTTTTTTGATCTCTTTTGATTGTTCTTTTTCGAGTCTTCGACTCCGAACGGTGCCGGTAGGGATGTCAGGTTTCAAGCACTGTGAGGATTGCGGGTCACGGACCCTCACCATCGCTGTCTCCACTGTCTCGGCGTCGACCACGACGATAAGACCTGTTCCGACTGCCGGGCCCTGACTTCGAAAGCTAGGCGGGAGCGGTCCCGCAAGCGACTCGAACTCCGGCAGTCGGCCCCGTGCCAAGAGAGGTCCGGGTCCGAACGGAGGTCGAGGGACCGGTCGCGGGAGCGGAGCTGCCATAGCTCCGGAAGTCGACATCACTCCTCTGGGTCGAAGTCGTCAGGTAAGCACAAGAAGTCGAAGAGACGTCATCGCTCTTCCGACTCCCCGCGACGCGGCCGGGGGTTCAGGTGACGCCGCCCACGTGGCTCCGCCGGAGTCGCAGGCGCGGCGTCCGGCCCCATACCCTCCGGTCCCTGGGCCGCGTGCGACGCAGGAGGAGATCAAGCGGTTCCTCATGGCCATGAGGTCCCTCATGGCCATGAGGTCCCTCACTCCCCCGGCGGGCTCCGCGGCGCCTTCGGGCCCAGCAGACCCGTCTGGGGGCCCTAGCGGGTCGGGGGCTTTGGCCCTGACGCCGTTCGGTGCTTTAGCTCCGACGCCGCCGGCGCCTTCGGGCCCGGCGCCGCAGGCCCCTGCTGGATCCGGGTCGTCGCCGGTGGACTTAACAACCTCCCCGGCGCCGGTCCCTCAGGTGTCACCCCCGGACACATCTTCGGGCGGCACCGTCCCCGATGCCTCCCTCGACCCGGCGCCGCTTCAGACGCCGTTAGGAGAGTTCACTTTCCATGAACCGGCCCCATCATTTACTAACCCTGAGTACCAGGAGATGGGTGATGAGGAGGATTGGGAGGGGTCTTAGGACCTTCTGACACGGGAATGGCAGTCCCAGGAGGACTGGACAGGTGAACTTGGGGATGCCAGTGGTCTGGACACTTCGCCGGACACTGGCTTTGTCTCACCTCCTACCGTCGCTTCGGAGGAGGGGGCAACCTACAGTGTGGTGTTGATGAGGGCGGCCAAGGCCTTGGGCCTTCAGCTCCCCGTCTCGGCCGTGAGGACTAACCTCCTCACTGAGGTCCTTAAGCCGCAGTCATGCTCAGCCGAGCCTCTGCTGCCGTTTAACGAGGCCTTAACTGACGTTCTTTTGGGCACTTGGTCCAAGCCCGCTACAGGTTCGCCTGTAGATAGGAACGTGGCCAGACGCCACTGCCCGGCCCCGGGCGACCCTTGTTTCCTGTCCACCCACCCCACCCCTGAGAGCCTGGTGATACAGGCCTCAAATTCCCAGACCGCATTCCCGTCTGCTCCGCCTGACAGGAAATCCAAGAGGTATGAGCAATACGGCAAGAAGGTATTCTCCTCCCTCAGTTTGGGACTGCGGTCTTCCAACACCGCATGCCTCTTGGGCCGCTACACCCACTCCTTCTGGGACACGGTCGCGGACGTGCTGCCAGAATGCCCGTTGGAGGTATGGGCTAAACTCGGCCAAGCCCTTGTGGGAGGCCAAGATGCGGCACGTTATTCAATTCGGTGTGGACTAGATACCACTGATTCACTGGGCAGAGCAATGGCAACGACGGTGGCGATTCGTTGCCAAGCCTGGTTGAGATCCGCCAACTTCTCGGCTGATGTCCAGAATACCCCGAATGACATGACATTTGATGGCCGTCGCCTTTTTCGCGACAAGGCAGACCATGCGCTTGAGCGCTTTAAGGACTCCAGGGCTATGGCCAAGTCCTTGGGCCTCTCGGCCCCGCGCCAGCAATTGTCTGCCTTTCACTCCTTTCGTGGCCACGGAAGGGGTGTAGCCACACGTGCTGCCAGCCACGCGCCGCAAGGTAATACCCAACGCGGTGGCGGCCGTGGAAACCGCCGTGGCGGCGGTCGGTGTCAACAGCGAGGTCTGTCCACACCTTCCCCCGCGGCATCCGCCTCAAAACCCTCCTAGTCAGTGCTTTCAGGCCTATGTGTCGCCAGTGGGGGGCAGGGTTCGCCATCACCTCCTCCACTGGCACACCATCACTTCGGACAGGTGGGTGCTGCAAATCGTCCGAAGGGGCTACTCCCTCCCCTTCGAGACGACCCCTCCAGCCATGCCACCGCAATACCACCGAGTATCGAGGGATCATTTGCGACTTCTGCATGAGGAAGTTACGGCCCTCTTGGCCAAGGGGGCCATCGAGCGCGTTCCTGGGCCAGAAGTAGGGTGTGGTTGTTACTCCCACTACTTTCTGGTACCCAAGAAGGGCAAAGGGGGCCGACGCCCTATCTTGGACCTCCGGAACGTCAACGGCTTCCTCCGGAAGGAGAGGTTCAAAATGCAGACACTGGCTCAGGTCCTAGCTGCCCTGGACCCAGAAGACTGGATGGTAGCATTGGACTTGCAGGACGCTTATTTCCACATGCTACCTGTGGTTCACCACGAGCACTTTTCAGTTTACCGTGCTCTTGTTCGGCCTTACCAGCGCCCCACGGGTGTTCACAAAGGTGATGGCGGTGGTCGCAGCTCATCTCACCTCGACGACTGGTTGTTGAAGGAGGGCTCGCCACAGACAGTCGTCGGCCACCTTCAGACTACGGCCGACCTCCTGCACTTGCTGGGGTTCTCCCTCAATGTGCCGAAGCCACACCTGTGCCCCACTCAGAAGCTCCTCTTCATTGGAGCGGTGCTGGACTCAGCGCAGTTTTGGGTTTATCCTCCCGAACAGCGGGTCCGGGATATTCAGGCTCTGATTCCACTCTTTCAGCCTTTATCCCGGGTCTCGGTCAGGTTGAAACTGCGGCTTCTGGGGCTGATGGCCTCCTGCATCCTACTGGTGCATCACGCCAGGTGGCGGATGCGGGCTCTGCAGTGGGACCTGAAGTTTCAGGGGGCTCAGCATCAGGGCAATCTGTCCGACCACGTCCTGATCTCGGAGGCACTGCGAGACAGCTGCAGTGGTGGCTCACGGACCGCGATTGGGTCAGCGGCAGATCCCTCTCCCTTCCCCAACCAGAGCACGTGGTTGTGATGGACGCATCCCTCCAGGGCTGCGGAGGCCACATGGGAGAGGCAGAGATCAGAGGCCTCTGGTCTCCGGCGGAGGCCCGGCTCCATATCAACCTTTTGGAGTTGCGGGCGATTCGTCTAGCACTAAAGGCATTCCTCCCCTCTGTCCGGGGGAGTGTAGTGCAGGTGTTCACGGACAACACCACCGCCATGTGGTACTGCAACAAACAGGGCGGGGTGGGGTCGTGGACCCTTTGCCAGGAGGCTCTGCGCCTCTGGCAGTGGCTGGAACGCCAGGGCGTGACCCTGGTGGATCAACACCTGGCAGGTTCTCTGAACGCCAGGGCGGACGAGCTCAGCCGTCGGTGCATGATGGATCACAAATGGCGTCTGAACTCGGACGTGGCGCAAGGCCTCTTTCAGCGATGGGGAGAGCCTTGGTTAGATCTATTCACCACCGAAGAGAACGCGCAATGTCATCAGTTCTGCGCGTTGGAATTTTCAAGTGGGCACTCGCTCGGAGACGCTTTTCGTCGCGAGTGGAGTTGCGGTCTGTTGTACGCCTTTCCGCCTATACCACTTCTGCCCAGAGTGCTGAAGAAGATCAAGCGCGAGCGGGCCCAAGTCATCCTTGTGGCTCCGGACTGGGCACAAAGGTACTGGTATCCAGAGCTACTCAGTATGTCAGTCGATCCCCCGGTTCGTCTGCCTCTTCGGGAGGACCATCTGTCGCAGCAGCAGGGGACGGTCCTCCACCCAAACCTGTCCAGTCTCCACCTCCATGCTTGGAGATTGAGCGGCGACAGTTGAGGCCATTTGACTTGCCTCCTGAAGTCTGTAATGTCATTCTGGCAGCCAGGCGTCCCTCCACAAAGTCGGTATTCGCCTGCAGGTGGAACATATTTGTGGCATGGTCCACAGCAAAGGCTGTGGATCCTCTTGCCACCCCTCTCTCTGAGGTTCTTCTCTTCCTTCTTTCTCTTGCCCAGCAGGGCTCTGCTCTGGGCACTATCAAGGGCTACCTTTCACCCCTTTCAGCCTTTCTAACGCTGCCTGATTAACCATCTTTGTTCAAGTCCCCTATTGTAAATCGCTTTCTGAAGGGCATCACACATACGTTCCCTCCTGTTCCGTTTGTGATGCCTCAATGGGACTTGAACCTTGTTCTTACGTTTCTGATGTGCGCTCCCTTTGAGCCACTTCACAACTGTCCTCTCCGCCTTCTTAATTTGAAGACTGCTTTCCTGGTTGCCATCACCTCTGCCAGGAGAGTGAGTGAGCTCCAGGCCCTTTCTTGTACTCCTCCTTTCCTTTCTGTCCATCCGGACAAGGTTGTGTTACGTACTAAGCCATCTTTCCTGCCCAAGGTTGTCACGGCCTTTCACATCGGGCAGTCTATCACCTTGCCCTCCTTCTTTCCGCCACCGCATCCCTCTAAAGAGGAAGAGCGGCTCCACCGTCTGGACCCAAAACGTGCGCTTTCATTCTACTTGGATCGCACACGCCAGTTCCGAGTGGATGACCAACTCTTTGTTGGTTACGTGGGCGCTAAGAAGGGGAAAGCGGTGCACAAGAGGACAATCTCTCGGTGGATCATCTTGTGTATCCAGGCATGTTATTCCTTGGCTAAAAAGGAGCCCCCTGTTGGATTGCGGGCTCATTCCACCCGAGCCACGGCAGCTACAACTGCCCTGGGCCGGGGAGTGCCCTTGCAGGACATTTGCCAGGCGTCTACGTGGGCCTCGCTGCACACGTTTGCAAGACACTACTGCCTGGACAGTCAAGTCCGGAGGGATGGCTTCTTTGGCCGTTCCGTCCTCCAGGACTTTCTGGTGTGATTATTGGTTCGCAGACCCACCACCGGGGTTGGTATTGCTGGGGTATCTATTCTAAGGTAAGGAATCTATCACTAACGTGTCTCTTTCAGATGCACAAGTTACTACTTGTGTAACGATATATCTGTAAGAGACATTAGTTAGTGATGGATTCCTTACCGACCCACCCATCCTCCCCGTTCTGCGAACCGATATCTAGGGTTAAGGTCATCCCCTTTCAGGGCCCTAGTTTCAATGGCACCAATGTTGGTTTTTAACATGGCTCAGCGCTTCTGGCGCGGAAAAGCTGTGTCTAAGAACTGACGTCAGCACGCGGAGGCGGCGTCTAAGTACTCCGACGACGTCATCACCAAATCAATATACACCTGCCATTGGGGCAAGTCTATTGTATGGTGTGCGGAAAAATAGATTGATCCCCTTTTTGCTCCCCTTTCTCAGATTCTTCTATTTATTCTTTCCCCAGCGCAGCATCGCCCTGCCTCAGTCACCTCAAAGGACTGCCTTTCTGCTATATCGGGCGCTGCCTGCCCAGCCATCCCTCTTCAAATCCCCTATTGTACATAGATTCTTGAAAGGTTTGCAACATATGCATCCTCCTTCGCCCTTTCTCATGCCTCAGTGGGATCTTATTCTGATGGAAACATCTGCCTGTGGATTCCTCACCTTATGAATATCCCCTGCGCCAGAATTCCGCGGAAGCTTTATCCTAGCTCTCTTCGCCGGCGAGGACGTCACAATGCTATGGCTCCTCACGCGGCTCCGCATGGCGTCACTGGAGCCATAAGAGGACCACCTCGGCATGATGACGACAGTTCCCTTTTTTCCGCGCTGTCGACGCGAACGTTTTTTCTGGGACTCTCCATACTTTCTACTATATACTTTGTATTTTGTCTTCATTTCTAACTGTGGTTTTGCCATGTCTGCTTCGAGGAAGTCGGGTTTCAGGCCCTGTAAAGAGTGTGGGGTCATATGTCGATCACTGACCCCCATGAGGACTGTCTGTGGTGTTTATCATCGGATCATGACATCGAGGGGTGCCCTTGCTGTCGAAAAAAGAACCCGAAGGATTTGAAGGAACAGGAAGCCAAGCTGTACATGGCTATTGTAAGAAAAGAAAAAATCGGTCGAAATCGTTTGAAGTCGAGGTCGTCGACTTCACATGACTTGAAGAGGAAGTACAAGAAGAATAGGAGGCATGGCTCTCGGCACTGTTCGTCGCCTTCTCCGGCTCCTCAGCATCATGAAAAGGACTTTGTCTCTCTCCTTCATCTTCAGTGTCTCCTTGTGGTAAATAAATAAATAATACCTCTATTTTTGAATGCTTAAATGAATAACAGATAGCTCAATAAATAAGAGTCAAGATTCGAGGTAGTAGGAGTTTTGCAGGTTTATTACAGCATAAAGGACAGGAACAGGACAACCTGCACGGGAACAGGATGGCAGCGCTGCCGGGGGCAGAATCAGGATCGGCGTAACATTAAATAACAAGACATGATCATATATACTAAAACAGTTGCATTACAATACATATGATAGGCGGAGCAGTGGGTGTGGTCAATAGCAGTCGCGAAAGATAAGGGTGAAAGTAGGTGTAACAGAGGCGTATACATAGACATGTGATGCAAACGTAACAGAATATGTCATAAATGGGGCGGAAACATGGAGGGGGCTACCTAAGGAGCTGGGACCTCTGACCTAATGGTGCGCGCAAACTGGCAATGACGTGTTACTAGAAGAAGCTGGGGGCTATGAACTCTGTGCTAGGAGCAGAGACTGAAGTCTGGAGAGTCTGGAGAGTCAGGGCGACATGTACCTAAACAGTATCTAGTATCTGATGTTTAGAGAACATGTTGATATGAACTAAGAGTCAGGAGGGGAGAGGCTAACGGACTCTAAGACTGGAGCATGCATTATTCTACATGTAGTGCGTGATGAAGAATATTAAATGACCATTAAATGCAGTATTTCTCTTACATGGAGACGTAAAGGCTAGACAATGACGGAAACTATTGATGCGATTCAGTAGCTTAGGAATGCAGAGAAGGAGGACTGAACTGATAACTGGAATCATAACATACTCTTGGCAGACTCAGAGGCAGAGCCAGGCTGAACCGGGCACTGTGAGGCAGGAAGTAAGTGAAGGGTCGAGGATACAGGTGGGGGCTGTATCGCTCCTCAGCGAGGCTTCAGGAGACAGGAGCTGAATCTGGTGTCCAGGCCCTTTTGAGGCCTAGAAACGGGGACTTTACAATGGAATAACGTGCACACTGAGAAACGTGGCAACGTAGCTTTACATAGGCCTGATATTCGTAGTATTCACGAGAACTGGAAACTGACATACTAGAGATGGACACAACTGTAATTGCGTCATTAATCGAACATAGGGAATACATATGCATATTAATCATGCACAGATAACATATGATGGAGGACTCGTAGGGACACAGAACATGGCAAAATTTACTTTTCCACATTCCCTCCTTGTCACTACGTTTCCATCAGGAAACATCAATATTCATGATACCATCTATCATTTCATACAGTATCATTTGCTCGTCTCGAATTTTCTTGGAACGGGATCTAGAACGAGGTTTGGGACTAGGAATACAAGAGGTAGCACAAATGCCGCAAATCGCAGGGCCACATTGTATACAGAGGCAGCAGCTGAATATGATCGCTACTGCAATACCTAGAAAGGACAAGACTTTCCATCCCCAAGCGGAAATTATATTCCAGAACCAACCGGACCATGTCCAGGTGCCTGGATCTTGGTGTAACAGATGGGCAATTTTATGGAGTCTGGTTATAGCTGAATAAACAGACGGTGCGTTATTTGGAATGAAAATGCAGCAACTAGATCCGATGACTCTACAGGCCCCGCCCCTATCGGCCAATATGACGTCAAGGACGAGACGATTCTGTAAAACGACAAATCTCATAGCAGATTGCTCTTCGGTTAAGTTACCTAGAGCAGAGGCAGTCTCATTGACTACTGCTTCAAGGGTTCTGGTTAACCTACGGATTAGCTTACTATTCTGGATAGGTCCTATAAAGAAGAAGAAACCTCTATTGAAATCTGTATACTGTTCTAGAGCAGTTTCAGTATAATCGACAATGGGGGACTCCCTTCTATGTCTAATGTGTACTAGATGTGTGTTTCTATGATAATCAGGTGGGGCTAGGAAAACAGGTGGCAGTAGGAAGGCAATGTAACAGGTTCCCTCCCAATCGAGGGGCAGACGAACATATGCGGTCTGACCACAAATAAAGTAAGAATGACGGGAAGCTTTAAAAATAGATTTCCCACTGTCACTGTACTTGACAATAGTAGTACAATCGCTATGTCCTACATGTACGGAACCATTATTTCGGACACATAATTCGCCTTTGACTGGTAGTACTGAAATAGCAGGTAAGTCTGGAGTGGAATCAGACTGAACATTCAGGACCATGAAATTCGAAGAATAATTACCTAAATTGTAAACTTCGTTTTCTAGATCTAACCCTGTTCTGTGGGGAAGACCTTGCTTGTCTGGGAAACATGTACTATTAAGAAAAGACATATCTGTTGAGGATGACGTTAACGTGGACCATGCTCCACACGAACCATTATGTGAAAATGGATAAGGAAAGAGTGGCAGAACTCCCTTCGGTGTCTGGAAAGGGGGGAGTCGACCACACACCCAACAATTAGTGGCATTGCTGGTCTGGTGTGAATAATGTAACATGCGGATGAAAGAATTATTACGCATAGCGAGGCGGTAAGAGAGTTCATGAGGAGGCAGATCACTAAACGTGTGCTCTACTGTAGCATTAGAAGACTTATTTACATGAGAAACTGGAAAATACAGGTAAAATGCATAACTGGTGCAGGAAATCATAATACTGAGAAATAATATGAAACATAGAAAAACGATACATCGGATTGAGTTTTGACTAACTCTCTCACTATGGGGGTCTATTGTATACATGTCAGAAACCGGTCTAACCGTTTCACCTAGGGGAGGACTTAGACAATCAAACTGGCTGACTTATTTTACTAGACCTTAACTTGAGTTTATACTCCTGTTGCGGAGTTTTCTCTAACAGGGAAGGGTTCGTAGCAATGTCTTTTGCGGGACAGTCCTTAAAATTCTCGGAAATGTTCTTTGAGATTGGTTTCAATCCATAAAATTTTTTAATATGCGAAAGATGCACCCAGCCTTTTCGTCCCTCCAACTTCACGGCTGTACGGGTGGCCAGGAGGACCTGTCGGGGCTCCTTCCAGCGAGGCTCCAGCGGACTTGAGCGGTCGAAATTTCGCACTAGGACCATGGATCCTGGAACGATTTCATGCGGTGCCACCTCGGTATTGTCTGGAAATGCAGCAGCAACCTGTGAACGACAAGAGTTGAGGGCAGACATCAAGGAAGCTAGGTAATCTGTCAGCATATTACTTGAAACATCGGTAATACTTCGAGGTCTAGGAGTACCCCACATGTTAGGGGGGCGGCCGAATACGACCTCATACGGGGACAGACCTGATCTGGAATGTGCGACCATGCGCATGTAAAACAGAGCAACTGGCAGAGCTACTAGCCAGTCTACACCTTTCTCTTGACAAACTTTTGCAATACGGATTTTCAGGGTCTGGTTATGTCTCTCTACGAGACCGGCTGCTTCAGGATGGCGTACACAATGGAACTTCCACTGGTACCCTAACAATAGGGAAACATGCTTCATGAGTTCAGATGAGAATGGCTGGCCGTTGTCAGAATATACGACTCTAGGGAGTCCATAACGGGGGAAGAACTCACGAACCAACTGCTTGGCAGTGGTCGCGGCTGTGTAATCTGGAACTGGATATGCCTCCGTCCACCTGGACAAAGCGCATACAACTACAAGGACATACTTGAAACCTCGACATCGCTCCATCTGAATGTAATCCATCTGGAGGACTTCAAAAGGGTGGTCAGGGGGCTGGAATCCACCTTGTTCCACCGGGACACTTTTACCTGGATTGAACTGACAACATATCATACAGGTACGGACTTTCTGCTTGGCTGCAGCTCGCAAATGCTTGTTGAACCAAATATTCTGGATACTGTCTAACATAGCTTTTTCTCCTAAATGTGCTGGACTATGTGCGGTATTAATAATGACTTGAACCATAGAGTCGGGGAGAAACCATGTGGCTCTACCCTTCGTTAACCATCCTTGATCTGTCTGGACCCCTCCTTGTTCGGACCATTTCTTGATTTCCTCGGGAGTAGCATGTAACTGGATATCTATGACATCTTGAGTAGGGTCTTTAACTGTCATGCATGTAATCGGATCTGGAGTGTGCGTCTGTGTCGGATTCACTGGAATGTCTGGAGTCTGAGCTGTAAGCTTGGCTGTGCGATCTGCTAGATCATTACCCTGGGAAATAATGTCAGTAACTTTCGTATGTGCTTTGCACTTCATGATAGCAATGGATGTCGGTAAATGTATTGCATCTAACAGAGCTTGAATAAGGAGACCATGCTGAATCTTGGTTCCATGAGAAGTCATGAAACCTCTCTCCTGCCAGAGCACTCCAAAGTCGTGTACGACTCCAAATGCGTAGCGTGAATCTGTGTAAACATTAACTTTCAGGTTCTTGGCGTGAATGCAGGCTTGTGTCAGAGCAACTAGCTCTGCTGCTTGAGCAGACAGGGTGTCAATGCGGTGTGTTTCTATAACGTCGGTGTCGGTAGTCACTGCATACGCGGCTACTAGTTCTCCCGTACTTGTTCTCATACATGAACCATCCACATAAAGTGTCAGGTCGGGATCTGGTAATGGAATATCTGTCAGATCTTGTCTTGGCTTTGTCATGATGTTAACTATTTCCACACAGTCGTGTGTGGCAGAATTCGAAGTGACTGATGGTAACAATGTAGCAGGATTTAAAACGTTGCAGCGTCTGATTTCTATGTGTGGCTGGAACAGTGTCAATTCATAACCTGTTAAACGTGCAATTGTCAAGTGCTGAGTTTGTGTTCGGTTTAAAAGAACTTCCACGGAGTGTGGAACTTGTACTGTCAGGGAGTGTCCTAATACTATGGAATCACTTTGTCTGATAGCTAGTGCTGTGGCTGCAACTGACTTGAGGCACGCAGGCAGAGCCTGGGCCACTGGATCTAATGTGCTCGAAAAATAAGCACAGGGCTTGTATTGTCCTGCTTGATCTTGTGTGAGAACAGATAATGCTGTACCTTCGCGTTCAGTGACGAAAAGTGTAAAAGGCTTACTGTAGTTCGGTGTTGCTAGAACTGGAGCTTGACATAGGGCTTTCTTTAACTCATTGAAACTGAGTGTATGTTCAGATGTCCAAGGGAGGACAGTCGATACGGCTGCCTCCTGTGTCGTTAACTGTATCAGTGGCTTGGCTAGAAATGCATACTGAGGAATCCATTGTCTGCAATAAGAAGTAAGGCCAATAAAAGCACGTACCTCCTTCTGGGTCTTGGGCTGAGGAAGACTCGCTATTAACTGGATTCGGTCTGGTGTCAACTGCCTACCCCTCTTGGACAGTAAGTGTCCTAAGTAGACCACTTGCTGGACACAGAATTGAAGCTTCGAAGGGGACACCTTGTGTCCCATCTCGGCTAGGAAATACAAGACTGTAAGGGATGCTCGCTCGCAAGCACGTTCAGAACGGGCTGTGATCAGGAGATCATCGACATACTGGAGCAGGGCAGTGTCAGTTGGCATGTGAATGTTGTCTAGTTGTCTCTTGAGTGCTTGACTGTAAATACTAGGACTTTCTGTGAAACCTTGAGGAGCGCGTGTGAACATATAGCTCCTTCCATTTAAACAAAATCCGAAAAGAAACTGGCTGTCTGGATGATGAATAGGGACACTGAAAAATGCGTTCTTGAGGTCTATGACAGTGAAAAATGAGGCTTCGGAATCAATGGCTGTCAACAGGGAAGAGATATCTGGGACAACTGGATACTGGGGAATAATACATTTATTAAGTTCTCGGAGATCAATCACTAAACGATATACTGGAGGTGCATTTGGGTCAGTACGTTTCATGACAGGAATGATCGGAGAATTACATACAATCTGGGATCAAAATCTCGTAATACATAGTGACCCTTGAAGTCACGTAGGAACAATCGTATTCCCTCTGGGGAACAGCATATAACTGCACCTAATTCTTTCAGTGTTTTAATGCCTAACAGATTTTCTGGACATGACTTAGTAAGTAACAGATCAGTAGTGCGGGACAATGGACCTACTTCTAGAGTAACTGGCTTTGATATTTCATTTACGATAGGTTTTCCTGAAAATCCAAGGGAAACATTTCTTGAGCCTGAGAGCGGAGCCCCTGGAACTTCGGCGTGACTTATAGTGGTCCTACTTGCCCCTGTATCAATCAAAAACTTTCTGTCTTTCCCTAATACTTGACTATGAACATAGGGACCTTCTTGATCTACAGGTATCTCGATGAGAGGCAAGCCTACCTCCCTCTCTAGGCTGTTTCATGAATACGGTTGATACTCTGGATACTCAGACTGTGCATACTGGTACATCTGCTGTGTAACATGCTGTGTTGCAGCGATAGGCTGCGGAGCTGTAACTGTCTGTGGTGCAATCTGTGACTGAGGAGTCTGTGTAACTTGTTCTTGTCTCGGCGGACGTGGTCTTTCTTTAGTCTTACCGGTAGCTATGTTGTGTTTCAGAACTGCACACTCGTTTATAAAATGACCTGGCTGTTTACAATAATTGCAGTTTCCTTTAACGGGAGCTGCAGGATGACTGGCTTGATTTGGTCCCCTCTTCTGACTATCTTGAGGAACAGATTGTGCAACTAGTACTTTCATTTTCGTGTCTTTCATACGTTTTCTCTCATGTTCTTGCTCTTCTCTGATTCTATTCTGGTGGTATTGAAGCATCTGTAACATCTGGGACGGGGTATTAGCTTGCCAGGTACTTTCGACTTTCAGAACTCGGTTTTTAATTTGTGGGCTTGAGTTCTCGACTAATTTAGTAACAAAAAGATGAGGGTATGACTCGCTACTCGTCTTGAGGCCACTGTTTATGGTAAAACATTTCTCAAATCTGGAATAATAATCACTAATATCTTCGTCTTGTTTCTGTTTACAGGCTGAGATTGCATCCCAGTCTTCTTTTCTAGTTGTCAATAACCTGGGCAAAACTTGTATTAATAATTCTGGTAATTCTTTACATTTATCTCCAAGACCGGTACCTGGTACTCGTGCCTTGTCTTCAGCTTCTAGAACTGCCCAATCGATCTTTTTCTCTCCCACCTCCCATTCTTTTTCTTTGAGTTTCTCATATACCCCTGCGGGCAACAGGACTTTTAACATTTTAATAATATCTGGATACGTGTATTCTCCCATACGGAGCATGTCTTTTAATTCTCGGTGGAACCCTGCTGGATCTTTATCATGACAGGGAATTAACTTTTTCATCTCTAAGAGTTCCATCTTTGTGATAGGGGTGTAAACAAACACTCGTTGCATTTCACCACCGTCTGTCTTAACTGGATGTACTTCTCGTAACGGATTCTGTCTGTCTATGTAAAAGGGTTTACTTTCTGGGGGTGAGGCATGAACAAAATGTGGGTTCAGAAACGTTCTGTATTTGTGGCGCTGTTCTAGAATGACACTAATCAAGTCGGTACCTAAACCTTTCCATTTATACTGGAGTAACTCGTTCAGGACATCGTGTAACGGACCTGGATCAGAATGTTGACCCTCATACAATGTAATGAGGTGCTGGATCATATACATACCCGCCAGTCGTTGCTCGGCTGGGGGCATTTTCAGAAACATTTGTGCCACTATTTCGTCTGGAAAAGTGGTAGAATCAGTAATCCATCGGACTGCTGATCGGACTAGTTCTTGTTCATGCATGGTACTTAACTCACTATAACCGATTCGGGACTTCAGAATGTGATCGGTAGCTTGAAATACTTGTTCCAGGGAACCTTGTTCTGGTGCTGGATGGTGAAAAATTGACTTGTGTTCTAGGCGCAAATGGCGATCTGGTAATCTAGATTTTCCTACATACGCTATTCTGTCGGGATTCTCGTCCTCTACCTCTTCTGTAGAAGAGTCATTTTCTTTCTCGCTTACTTGTGCTTCTTTACGTTGTTCGTGTACCCTTATTATTTCTTTACGGATTTTCTTGTACATACTCTCTATACTACTGATAGTCTTGTGCTTACCCTCGGCTATATTATCACTCCACCTTGTCAGGACTTTCATTTCGGCTCGATCTTTGGTCGGGTAATCTTGTTCCCTTATTAGACAATTAATCAGAAACTTTAATATCATGAGCTGGACTTCAACTTTTCTTTGGCACATGACGTCACTAATACTTTCTGGATCATTCCCTGTACGGATGAAACGATATATTCTGTCTAGATCTTCTTTCATATCTGGTAGGGTAACTAGATACTCGGTCACCTTTCTTACGCGTAATGAATATAAAACCATATTATCCTCGCCTGGGACTGGATCATAACCACATTCGGTAAGGGCTTTTCTTATTTCTGCAACAGACTGATACCTGGGCGTACGCTGTGACGCTTGTGCATGTAATTCGGCTAACGTTAAACGCTTGTGTGGCGGCGGGGTTCCTGGAGGACCTCCCCCTGCGGCCCCTAAACTAGAGTCGTCTACTGATGCTCTTCGTCCTGGCAGAGTGGGAAATGGAAATGCAGGCTGGACTTGTATGGCGGGCTGGACCGGGGGTACCGTAACAGGTACTCCGGTGTCTGGAGGAGCGGGAAGTGCCTGATTTACAGGGACTGGCGGAGCGGGATTTGCATATTCTGGGACTGTGTCGTCCAAATAGGACGAAATGAAAATATCAGCTGCGGTCGGTTTGTGACGTAGCTTGAGCGGAACTAATGGTGGCGGGAAATTACTGGATGCCTCCGGGGTCGCTTTTGGCAAGCCCTCGGCAAGAAGAGGATACATACCCTTAATAAGGGCATGCCTCTGTCTGTCTGACTGTTCGGTTTTGACTCGTTCACCAATCTCGATTAATTCCCTTTCTTGGGCTCGTTCTAAGGATTCTCTACTTAGTTCTGACTTTCTGATTTCTTTTTCAGTTCTTTTATGAGATTCTTTGCGCCATAACTCGATGGCATCTTTCTGTGACTGTCTGGCTTTCTTTTTCCATAATGCTTCTTCTACTCTCATGATGCACTCGGCATCCCATGTGCCTGATACAGGCCATCTATACTTTTCTTCTAACTGTTTGGTATACTCTACCCATAAATCTAGATACAATATGGCGCTTATGCCATGCTTCTGATACATGAAATGACCTGGACTGTCCCTAGGCGGGACAGGAACTGCTGCTTCTAGCAGACCTTTTCTGGTTTTTAACTGACGCAGTTTTGAAAAGAGCGGCATGACTGAACTATAATCTGGACACAATACAATACACAATAAACACGAGAATCACTTCGCACTCATACCACGACATTAAAATACATGAAGAACATTATGAATAACAGTTTGAACAGAATACCACCTGGAATACGGAAAACAGAATACATGAATTTTCTCGAGAACAGCACTGACTAGAACAGAAACTAGATGCACTGCTGAAACAGTACGAAACTTACCGGTCTCATACAGAGACACGTCAGGACCCGCATCCACCGAAGTGGACACTTCGTTTGTGGGCCTGTGTACCACCAACCCACGGACCAGAGTCAATTAGATTGACCCTGTCTAGATACTACCCCAGTAATGGTACTCACCGGGCAGTAAGAACGGAAGGCCTCAGACTGGACGGGACTGCTTCGACGCCGGACGGACGAACTTCGGGCTTCTGTTACGGGTGGGCCTCCGGATACCTCGGACCTTGGACTCTCGGCTTGGGCTCTGGTCGGGACTCGCCGCGTTCCTCCACCGTCTCGTCTGGATGCTGGACCGCCTCCTCCGTGGGCCTGAGGGATACTTGAAGCAGAAATATCTGCCGGTGCGCAGAAGAGTTCCGTCACGACTGCAGAGGGTCAGGGGGTCGGCGTGGCTTCACCGACGCGTGGGGAAAGGGCAAGTCCCTATTCGGGCGCCATTATGTGGTAAATAAATAAATAATACCTCTATTTTTGAATGCTTAAATGAATAACAGATAGCTCAATAAATAAGAGTCAAGATTCGAGGTAGTAGGAGTTTTGCAGGTTTATTACAGCATAAAGGACAGGAACAGGACAACCTGCACGGGAACAGGATGGCAGCGCTGCCGGGGGCAGAATCAGGATCGGCGTAACATTAAATAACAAGACATGATCATATATACTAAAACAGTTGCATTACAATACATATGATAGGCGGAGCAGTGGGTGTGGTCAATAGCAGTCGCGAAAGATAAGGGTGAAAGTAGGTGTAACAGAGGCGTATACATAGACATGTGATGCAAACATAACAGAATATGTCATAAATGGGGCGGAAACATGGAGGGGGCTACCTAAGGAGCCGGGACCTCTGACCTAATGGTGCGCGCAAACTGGCAATGACGTGTTACTAGAAGAAGCTGGGGGCTATGAACTCTGTGCTAGGAGCAGAGACTGAAGTCTGGAGAGTCTGGAGAGTCAGGGCGACATGTACCTAAACAGTATCTAGTATCTGATGTTTAGAGAACATGTTGATATGAACTAAGAGTCAGGAGGGGAGAGGCTAATGGACTCTAAGACTGGAGCATGCATTATTCTACATGTAGTGCGTGATGAAGAATATTAAATGACCATTAAATGCAGTATTTCTCTTACATGGAGACGTAAAGGCTAGACAATGACGGAAACTATTGATGCGATTCAGTAGCTTAGGAATGCAGAGAAGGAGGACTGAACTGATAACTGGAATCATAACATACTCTTGGCAGACTCAGAGGCAGAGCCAGGCTGAACCGGGCACTGTGAGGCAGGAAGTAAGTGAAGGGTCGAGGATACAGGTGGGGGCTGTATCGCTCCTCAGCGAGGCTTCAGGAGACAGGAGCTGAATCTGGTGTCCAGGCCCTTTTGAGGCCTAGAAACAGGGACTTTACAATGGAATAACGTGCACACTGAGAAACGTGGCAACGTAGCTTTACATAGGCCTGATATTCGTAGTATTCACGAGAACTGGAAACTGACATACTAGAGATGGACACAACTGTAATTGCGTCATTAATCGAACATAGGGAATACGTATGCATATTAATCATGCACAGATAACATATGATGGAGGACTCGTAGGGACACAGAACATGGCAAAATTTACTTTTCCACATCCTCAAGAGACACCGACCCATTCTCCTTCATACAAGGGGACTCCAGAGCAGTAACCGACGCAGAGACCTTCTCCGACTTCGGAAGGTTTGTTGAATCCGGCTGATGCTGAGGCTCCTTCAGCTCCTGCGGTTCCATTTGTGTGCCTCGGCGGTTCCGACTCCGCTGGAAGTGCCAGGATTGGATCTCAAACCGGCTCAGTATCCTCAATTTTCAGCACCGGGTTTGGATCCCTCGCATTTTTTAAATGCGATGTATGGCGTGATTGCCAGGGCTTCATACCCTTCTGGTGTACCTTCGGATCCTGTGGGTCCTCTGGCATTTAATTTGGGTGTGCCTCACCAATATCCTCACGCACCCTTTGTGCCATTCATGCCGACGACTCTGTCCTGGCAGTTTCCGGCTCAGAGGATGTAGACTCCGTATGTGCAGTCCCCGACTCCATCTGGCGAACCTTCTCAGATTAGTTTGGCTCCGGTTGCTGCTGCGGATCTGCCTTCGACGCCGCTCCCGGAGCCATCGACGCCGCGCCCGAAGATGCGCTAGAGGAGAGAAGTGCAGAGGTTGATAGAAGAGGAGCAGTACCAGGCTGAAGAAATGGAGGAAGGTGAAGTTTATGAGTCTGAGGATGTGATTGAGGGTCTGTGTGAGGCAAGCAGACTTGACACCTCCCCGGAGTGGGACTTTGCTTCACAGAAAGCTTCACCCTCGCAGCAAGTAGCACCTTACCATACTGTGATAAGGAAGGCTGTGGAGCTCTTGGATCTGCAGCTGCTTATGGCTGAGTATAAGCCTAATTTGCTCACAGAGGTGCTTCATTCTCCGTCCTCTGTGGTTGAATGACTCTTGCCGTTCAATGATGCCTTGACTGAGCCAGTCCTTGAGGTGTGGTGCAATCCGCTTTCTGCTCCTGCAGTTTCAAGGTCGGTGTCGAAGGTACACGCCTGCTCCAGGGGATCCTGTGTTCCTTTCGTCTCATCCTTCGCCTGAGAGTTTGGTGGTGCAGGCTTCATGTTCTAAGCAGTCCACAGGCGCCTTTCTGCAGGCTCCTGCTGACAGGGATTCCAAGAAATTGGAACAATCTGCAAAGAAGGTCTCCTCTTCAGCGACTATGGCTTTGAAGTCCACCAACGCTACCTGTTTGTTGGATAGATACAGTCATGCCCTTATGGAATCCGCCAAA
This sequence comes from Lissotriton helveticus, assembly GCF_964261635.1. Taxonomy (NCBI): domain Eukaryota; kingdom Metazoa; phylum Chordata; class Amphibia; order Caudata; family Salamandridae; genus Lissotriton; species Lissotriton helveticus. The sequence goes on from NC_136069.1 coordinate 952,116,158, forward strand.
CAACTTCTTCCAAGATTGTCTGAGGAAGATCGAGGGAATTTCAGTGAGGTACTAGCAGATTCACAAGCTGTGGCTTGCCAAGGCATCCAGTCTTGCCTGGACACTGCAGATTAGGTTGCCAGGGTGATGGGCTCATCCATTGCTACGAAAAGGCACGTGTGGCTAAAGTCTTCTGGGTTTTCTCCTGATGTACAGGCTGCCCTTCTTGATCTTCCTTTTGACGGGTCTAGACTTTTTGGAGAAAAAACGGATTCTGCTCTGCAGGTTCAAAGACAGTAAGGCCACAGCGAAATCCTTGTGTCTACAGACTCAGGCAAAGGGTTATGGCTATAGAGATACTGTGGCTTTGGAAAGTCTTTCTTTCGTGGTTTCCGTCAGCAACAGCAACAAAACCCATTGTACAAGACCTACAGGGGTAAAGGCAGAGGTCGCTTTCGTGGAGAAGGTATTCAACCTTCTTCCTCCTCTTCCTCCTCATCTACCTCCCCAACGTCCCCTGGTAATGTGGGAAAGCAACCCTAGATCTGCCATCCTGGATCATGCAGGTCCTGTGGGAGGGCGTGGCTTACCCATTTTCTACAGGATTGGAAATTGGACACTTCTGACCTTTGGGTTTTAGATCTGGTAGAAAATGGGTACGCCCTTCCCTTCAGGGAATGCCCTCCTCCTTACCCCCCTTGCCAAGGGTTCTGCACAGAGGATCATTTACTACTTCTTCAGAAGGAGGTGCTTGTCCTGTTACAAAAAGGTGCGATATAGGTGGTCCCGGAGCAGGAAAGGGGTCAGGGATGCTACTCCCGGTATTTCCTGATTCCCAAGAAGGATGGCAGGTTACAACCCATCCTGGATCTCAGAATATGGAATCTGTTTCTCAAGCAGGAGAGGTTCAAGATGCTCACCCTAGTGCAGGTTCTTCAGGCGCTGCAACAAGAGGACTGGATGGTTTCCATCGACTTGCAGGATGCGTAGTTTCACATACCAATACTGAAGGCACACAGGAAGTTTCTCCGGTTTACGATTGGTTCGCAACATTACCAGTTTACGGTCCTTCCGTTTGGTCTTACTACTGCACCTCGAGTCTTCACCAAGGTGATGGCGGTGGTGGCTGCCCATCTCAATAGGTCAGGGATCCCGGTTTCCCCCTACCTGGACGACTGGCTACTGAAGGCAGAGTCGCCAGAGATGGTGCGTCGTCATCTACAGGTAACAACCCAGCTATTGTTCAAATTGGGTTTTTCGATAAATGTGCCCAAATCTCACCTGGTGCCCTCTCAGTGCACCCTGTTCATAGGGGCAGTACTGGATACCACGGTGTGTCGAGCTTTTCCACCTCCGCAAAGGATTCTTAACATTCAGGAAATATTCCCTTTGTTTCACAATGGAGCGATTGTTCCAGTTCTGAAGGTCCTTCGCCTGCTCGGTCGGTTCGCTTCCTGCATTCTATTGGTCAACCATGCACGCTGGCACATGAGGGCGCTCCAGTGGCGTCTCCGCAGGCAGTGGTATCAGCAGAACAGAGATCTCAGGGAGTCAGTCAGGATCTCCTGAGAAGCTGCAGCGGATCTGTCTTGGTGGAGCATGGAGGGCAATCTGTCTCAAGGAAAGCCCTTCCATCTTCCTCCATCGGTGGCCACAGTGATAACGGATGCCTCTACCCTAGGGTGGGTTGCTCTTCTGGGGGATCTGGAGATCAAGAGTCTTTGTTCTCCATAGGAAATGTTGCTTCATATCAATCTTCTGGAATTGTGGGCGATTTGTTTTGCGCTCAAGGCTTTTCTCCCTTTCCTCTCGCTCAGTCAGTTCAAGTCCTGACAGACAACACTGCCACGATGTGATACGTCAACAAGCAGGAAGGAGTAGGGTCGTACAGTCTCTGCAGAGAGGCATTGCGACTCTGGTCCTGGGCTCAGGATCATCTGATTTGCTTGATAGCAAATCATCTGGCCAGGGTGCTGAACGTGCATGCGGACAGTCTGTCGACAGTTCTCCACCTACCACGAGTGGAGGCTTCATTCAGGGGTAGTTTGACACATCTTCCGGACGTGGGGAACTCCCCGGGCGGACCTGTTTGCCACTCTCTAAAATGCGCACTGCCCGTCATTCTGCAGTCTTCAGTTTCCGATGCAGGGGGCTTTGGGGGACTCATTTCAGTTGAGTTGAAGCTCACAACTCCTTTACGCATTTTCTCACATACCCTTGATTCCAAGGTGTGAGAGGGACGGGCGGAAAAAGAAGCTAGGAGGTCTTATGCGCGAATCTATTTTGGCGTATTTTAGTCAAATCTTGGTGCACAACTTAATATAAACACAGATGGTCCTTGGGGATGATTAGTTCAGGCTGTCGATGACCTTCCTCTGATGGTTTCCTCTTCTCCCAGTGGGGTGGTGTTGACGGTCCCCGGGTAGCGTTCAAAGAGAAGAGACAGAGGCCGTAAATGTATTTGACACGGGATGTTTAGCAATGAAATTACCATCACCAGGGGTGGGGACACAGAGTGCACATAAAGCCAAAAAAAAGGTAGTGGTGATAGATAGGTAGAAACAGTGTTTTTCAAATGATAAGCACAAACCAATTGATCTGTCTTTAGCTTGTTCCTTACTTCAGGACACGAGCTCCTACTTAAGGTAATTTGAGGGTTCACAATTTACAGGTGCCACCATAAGAGGACTCGCTATGGGAACCAAGGCAAGCAAGGTATTGCAGCATCAGGACCAACACTCTTTGGTTTACGCCCGCTTTGCTAACGTAAAGAGTTACCGAGGGTTAGCCAATCAGGGCTGTAAAACTGTCACACTACGCCCGCTCCCCTCCCGAAAGCAAATATAATCAAAACTAAAACCAAATCCCCTGTATCCTTCCTCCCGCTATGGCTAACTCCCACCCCCTAGCCCGATTCACATACCGCGTCTGCCGTAACTCTCCAGAGTTACGGCTGTATACAGGCGTCCTCCGGGGGCGTCCACCAGTCCTCCGTCCACACTTCCGCTTCACCAGTGGCAGGATCGTCCTCATCTTCTTCCCGAACGGCGCTGCTCTTGGGTTGGTCCTCCTTCGGTCCGGTCTTCTCTCAGGGCAGGTTTCCCAGGGTCAGATTCAGCGTGTCCTCCTCTTCGTTCGTGGCGTCTTCCGGGTTTCCCTCGTCAGTCGTCCTCTCCACCCTCCTAATGGTCCCGCTCGCCTCCCATTGGCTGTGGCTCTCCTGTAGGGAAGAGGTCTCCGGGTTAGTTAACCCTCTATAGACAGGGCCAAGCAGTTCCTTGAAAAAACTCTGGTGGGGGCTGAGTAAGGGGGTAAAGGCGGGCTCCTCTTCACACAAGGGTTCTGAGGTAGAATCACCAAGACCCGGCCAAAGTTAATTTGATCGCCCCGGATTGGCCAAGAAGGGTGTGGTACACGGGCCTTCTTCACCTCTCGTCGCACCATCCACTCCGTCTCCCTCTCAGGGTAGACCTCCTCTCACAGTCGGAGGGGCAGGTTCTACACCCCCACCTCCAGAGCCTGCACATTCATGCCTGAAGATTGAACGGGGAAACCTGACTTCTTTCCCGCCTGACGTGGTAGATGATATTTTATTGGCAAGGCAACACACCACCAAGTCTATTTATTCCTACAGGTGGTCAAGATTTGTTAAATGGTGTGGAGAGAGGTCTATTGATCCCTTAAAGACTCATCTTTCTGATGATGTTTGTTTTTCGCTGAATTTGGCCCAGCAGGGTTGTGCTGTGGCTACTGTTAAAGGGTATTTGTCGGCTTTATCTGCATTTTTGTTTGCCTGATCAGCTGTCTTTTTAAATCTCCGATTGTTTTAAGGATTATTAAGGACCTTACTATTATGTTTCCGCCCACTCCCTTCATTATGCCCCAGTGGGATTTAAATCTAGTTTTAACTTTCTTAATGGGTTCCCCGTTTGAACCTTTGCATATTTGTCTTTTGAGACTGCTGTCCTTCAAAACGGTCTTTCTTGTGGCTATCACCTCACGCAGGAGGTGGGTGAGCTTCCGGCTTTGAGCTCTAAGGCCCCGTTTCTGACTTTTGATGCTGAAAGGATGGTTCTCAGGACCAGGGCTGCTTTTCTGCCTAAGGTGGTAACTCCCTTCCATCTAGGGCAGTCCATTACCCTCCCTACTTTCTATCCCTCACCCTTCCAAGGAGGAGGAGGAGAGGCTTCACCGCTTGGATCCTAAGAGGGCGGTTAGTTTCTATCTGGATAGAACGAAGGACTTGTGATTGGACGATCATCTCTTTGTGGGCTACGTTGGACGCATGAAGGGCAAGGTGGTGCACAAGCGCATTCTATCCAGGTGTCTCATCTTGTGCATCAAGATCTGCTACGCCCTAGCTGGTAAGGAGCCTCCTGAAGGCATTAGACCTCATTCCACCAGGGCTAAATCATCTATTTCTGCCTTGTCCAGAGGTGATCCTGTGTTGGACATCTATAAGGCCGCAACTTGGGCCTCCCTCCACACTTTTGTGAAGCATTACTGCTTAAATTCCGAGGTGAGGGACAGTTATTTTACGTGCTCTGTTTTGCAAGACTTTCTGATATAGAAGGGTGGACTGGACTGCTGTGGGTTTCTATTCATAAGATGAGGAATCCACAGGCAGATGTATCCATCAGAAGAACGAGTTACTTACCTTTGGTAAAGCTTTTTCTGGTGGATACAGTATCTGCCTGTGGATTCCTCACTGACCCACTGCCTCCCCGATGTCCACCCTTTTATACCTTAAAAGAGGTATTGGTAAATATGGTTGTTTCATATTGTCATTTTATATTGCCTCTGTTTGCCTTTGTGTAGGCTTATAGAAAATGCTTGCTTTCTTTTGCATTTCTGAGTTCACTTGAAACTTTGTGTATTTGTGGGAATAATGTGTACTATGTATGCATTGCCTCTATGGTCGGTCCACCCGTTTGCCTCTGTGGCACGGAAAAAATGGATGGAACTGATGTCATCACGCCAACGTGGTCCTCTTATGGCTTCAGTGACGTCATGCGGAGCAGTATGCGGAGCCATAGCATCGTGACGTCCTTGTCGGCGTGGAGAGCTAGGAAAAATTTTTACCGAATTCTGGCGCAGGGGATATTCATAAGGTGAGGAATCCACAGGCAGATACTGTATCCACCAGAAAAAGCGTTACTGAAGGTAAGTAACTTATTAATTTAGTCCAGACATTCATGATGTGCATTTCCTTGTGGCCCTTGCACAACTGTCCTCTATGGCTCCTTACATTGAAGATTGCCTTCTTGGTGGCTATCACATCTACCCGAAGGATCAGTGAGTTTCAGACTTTGTTATCCAAACCTCCGTACTTGAGCATCTAGCCAGATAAGGTTGTTCTCCGAATTGGAGCTTCCTTCCTGTCAAACGTTGTCATTCCCTTTTATGTAGGCCCGTCTATCACCCTGCTTACTTTTTACGCTCATCTCCTGACTATAGAAAAAAAAAAAGAACGACATATCGACATATGAAAGAGACTATTAGGTCTGTATTCCTTACCTTAGAATTACCCCCAGGCGTCAGACTGGATCCAGAGAATTTTTCTTCAACAGTACCCCTGCGCTTCGGTACATGGCGTCGGTCAACTCCGCGTTCGTCAATGGCGTTGTGATCGCCCGAATGACGTTACAGTATCTAATTAGACTCCCCTGCGCGCTGATGTCAGGTCGTTATTTTTCTGCGCCAACCAGCGCAGATCCGGGGAGAGCGGTACCCTTAGTCTCTTTTGACTAGAGTTTTTTCGGCTTTTTGTCGACTTCCTTTTTTGTCGTTTAACTCCTGGTGCAAGGGATGTCACATCAACGGACCAGCTTCAAACCTTGTGACTCCTGTCACAAGTTTGTCGGTCATGGGCCCACATCTCGTGTGCCTCTAGTGTTTAGAACGCGACCACGACCCAAAGTTGTGCTCCGGCAGCAGAGTCATGAAACCGAAGTCTTTACAGGAGCAGTCACAAAAGAGTCTCGAGGCCCAGCAGTCAGCTCCGTGCTGCTTGAAGTCCCGGTCGAGATAGTCACCACCATCACTCCTCTTCGAAGTCTTCGTCTTCGGGTAAGTCGAAGCACAAGACTAAGTTGAAGAAGCACCGTCGCGCTTCGCCGCCTTCCCATCTGTCGGCCGACGTGGGTTGTGGAAGGTAGTTGTCCGGCCCCACCCACAAAGCCTGTTGGGTCAGCTCCAAGCCTCCCTCCCTTCCGGGAGACCCCTGTCAAACTTCATAGCTTTTACGAAGCCCTCCACTCCAGTTTTTGGGCATCCTGAGCACCTGCGGGCTCTGCTAGGGTTTCTAGTCCTTCGATGCCGGCGACTTCGGTGCCACAGGGCCTGCAGGGATCCAGAACTGGAGCTGGATCGGTGCCGGTCGAACTTACGACACCACCTCCTGCGCCGAATCCATTGGCGAGCTGGACCGGCGTTGACTGACGCCAGTACCGGCGCCGACTGGTACTTTAGTACCTCTGTTCTATCCTGGGTGTTCTTTATCACCCTGAGCGGCTGCCAGAGGAGGGTGAGGAGGACTGGGAGGCGTCCATTGACCCTCTAGCAGACCAGCTCGAAGAGCCGGACTGGAGAGAGGAACTGGGTGAGGACAGTGGTCCGGATACATCCCCATACTTTGGCATGCTTTCTCCCCCTACTGTGGCTACGGAGGAGGTAGCCTCCTACGCTGTGGTGTTGCGTAGTGCGGCTGAGGCCTTGGGCCTTGAGCTACCTATGGTGACAGTCAGGACTAAGCTCCTGACTGAGGTGCTTCAACCAGCAGCAGACTCTTCGGAGCCCCTGCTGCCGTTCAGTGAGGCCTTCACAGACATCCTACTTGGCACCTGGTCCAAGCCCAGCACAGGAACTCCTGTGGATAGGATGATTGCCTGACGCCACCGCCCGGCCCCTGGCGACCCCACTTTCCTCTCCCAACACCCGACCCCAGAGAGCTTGGTGGTCTAAGCCTAAATGTCCAAAGGCACGTTGTCTACTGCTCCTCCAGATAGGAAATCCAAGACGCTGGTACATTTTGGGAAGATGTTCTCTTCCGCCATCTTAGGACTGCGGTCAGTGAACAGCGCATTTCTCTTGGGCCATTACATCCACTCTGTGTGGGACAGGGTTGCGCAGGTGCTGCCACAGTGCCTAGAGGGGGCCAGACCATACTCTCCCGTGCAGTAGCTGAAGGGAGGGATGCATCAAAGTTCGCCATTCGCTGTGGGCTGGACATCGCTGACTCGCTGGGCAGGATCATTTCTACGTTTGTAGCCCTAAGACGCTACGCCTGGCTGAGGTCAACTGGCTTCTCGGGTGATGTCCAATCGACTTTTTTGGACATGCCCTTTGATGGCTGTCACTTGTTTGGCGACAATGTGCTTGAGTGCTTCAAGGATTCCAGGGCTACGGCCAGATCCTTGGGCCTCGCTACCACCTCTCGCCCCATGCAATCTGCTTTTCGCCCTTTTGGTCGCTACGGAAGGGGTGCCCCACGATGTTCTGCCCAGAGCCACAGACCCGCACAAGCTGTCCAGCCTCTGTGGGCCAGGGACGTGGGACCCACCACCGTGGGTCTGGGGGCCAGTGGGCAGGCCAGTCCAGCAGTGCCCCCTCTGCATCAGATTCCAAACCGTCCTAGTCTGACATATCTGATAGAGACTACTAGCTGCAGATTCCTTCACGTTGAATTATCCCCAGGCGTGAGACTGTATCCAGAAACTATTTGCCACAGCATCCCTGTGCACCAGGGGGACGGCATCACACGACTACGTCCAGACGTTGTCTGCGTACGTGACGTCGGCGAGGTCACATAAGTCCCGCCCCGGCGCGCCTACGTCTGCTTTTTCTTTTTCCACGTGCAACGCTGATCTGGATCTTTTTCTGGGCCTGTTTAGGCCTTTTTTCCCTTCACGCTATTACGTGTGAGTGGGGACAGTGTGTGAATGCCTTCGGGCTTTAAGACTGGCTCGTCTTGTGGACGCCTGATGTCGGCGACGGACCCTCACCTCATCTGCATGTGGTGTTTGGGGGAATACCATGACTCCACTGATTGTGAGGCATGCCAGCAGATGAAACCGAAGTCCCGGCGGGAGCGTCGGATGAAAATTCTTTCGGCCCGCATATCCAGGTCAGCGTCCTCCCCCCTTCGGGCACCTGTGGAGGGTTCTCGAACCCGCTACTTCCCTCGTCGTCATCGTCCCTCTCCGAGGTCACAGGAGCGTTGCCCACCTGTCGGTAAGTGTCGCAGTTTGTCCCCAAGGGTCAGTTTCCGCCCTGTTGGGGGCACGGGCTCTCCGTGGGTGGTGCTGCCCCGCATGTTGTCCCCCCTATCCGCCGTTCCCCGGTGTGGGTGCAACTAGAGCCCAGGTGGAGACATATGCAGCGGCTTTGCAGGCCTCGCTGGCTTCTCCTCCTCCTTCCCTTACTGGGACGTCTGCAGATCCCCTGCAGTGTGCGGGGCCTTCTGTGGCAGCTCCGGCGCCAACTGGCTCGGATCCAGCTTCGGAGGATGTGGTGCCTTTGGGGTGTGGCTCTTTGGGGGTCCCTCCTTCGGACCACGGCGCCTCTGCTACACCGCAAACTCCTGCGGGAGTCCCTGTGGTGTCGCAGGAGGTCGCCGGGGCTTGGGTCGCACCGCCGAGCCCCGCTCTGTCCTCTGGACAGGTGACAATCTTGTGTGAGGCAGAGGTGACCCCGCTTCGGTGCCCGCAGCTGCTGGCCATGGCGGCGCCACAGGGGTCGGCAGAGGGCCACTCTCGTCCCGTCCCGTCACGGGTCCCTCTTGTTCCTCCACGCAAGTGGCTGCCTCGTCGGAGGTTAGGCCGGCGCCTTTCTAGCGCCGCTCCTTCACCCCTCCGTGCCAGCCCCGGTCTCCTGCGCCGCGCTCTGTGGCGGAGGTCGTTCCAGCGTAGGTACTCCACTCCTCGGTCCCTCTTCCTTCTTTCCCGACCTGGCCCTTCCTCCCTCCGGTTGACTTGGGAGATGGCCGTCTTAGCTTGCAGCCGTAGCCTACCGAGGAGCTGCTTTCCCCTCCGCTGGGCCTTACGGAGGTGGGTGTGGCCTTCGCTCGTGCTGTTTCCACGGCTGTGGGAATTTTGCTCATGGGTGATGCAGCTACCCGCAGACCATCTTCTGGAGGTTCTCCATCAGGGCTCTGGTGGTAGGGAGCTGCTGCTTCCCTTTGAGGGTTCACTCCATTCTTCTCTCTTGGGGCCGTCCCGCCACAGGGGACCCCGTGCCCTAACACCACCTGCACCGCCACCATCCGGCGCCGCGTGATCGGGCGTGTCTTTCCCTCCACCCCTCTACCAGGGACCCCCTTTTGCAGAATGCCTTCCCCTCTCTGCCGACACTGTTGTCTCCCCAGTCATGGGAGGCCCGATGGCTGGACTACTGGGGGCGCAATATGTTCGCCTCAACCAGTGCGGCTCTGCGTGCCCTTAACACGCTGTGTGTCCTGGATAGGGCCACTTCTTGTTGTGGGACTCGGCGGAGTCCCTTATGTCTGCCGCTTCTCAGGAGGGTGCCTCTGTTGTTCTGAGGCACCATGTGTTGGATGGCCGGGAGCTAGCAGTTTTTATTCTTCGCTCCGCTCTGGACATCTCGGAGGTGCTGGGTCGTGCCATAGCTTCTTCGGTTGCCCTTCGTCGCCATGCCTGGCTTTGAGACAATGTGTTTCCGGAGAATGTTTGGGAGCGACTAGTGGACCTTCCCTTCGATGGTGCTCTTTTGTTCCACACCCCTGCGGACTCGGCCGTTCAGAGGTTCTAGGCGGGGCTTAATCATCCTCCTCCTCCTTCTCCCCCTCAGTGCTCTGTGACTTGATCTGGTTCTTGGAGGTGCTCTTCCGTTGGGGTGGGTCTCCGCAGTTGTGTGTTCTGTGTGCTTAATGGCCACTCGAGACCTCCTTGTTGGGACTATGGTTCTGTTGGCTGCTGGCCAGCCCTTCTTGACTGTTTGTTTTTACTTTGGGTTTCTACACCATGCTGGCCCGGAGACTAGGCCTGCTGTTATTTCTCTCTGGCTGCTTGACCAGCCTTCTGTGAGTTTTTATGCAGGTATTTTCTGTTGTCCTCTGCTGCTGATGTTTATTCCCAAGAGTTCCCCATGTTTTGGGCCTTAACATGCCCTATGTGGGGCAGTGGTAGCTGTTATATAGCTCTGTTATGCGCTGGAGAGTTGCGATTGCCTTTGGCCTCTGTTCTCCGTGGTGTTACGGTATGTTGCAGATGGAATCCTCTTGCTGATGGCTTGGGATGGCTTGAGTTGCACCCGGGGGTGTCCTTCTCCGAAGTCACTGCGCTGTTCTCCTGGTCTGGCCTGCTGTCTGCAGCCGGGCGTCTTGGTTCTGCCTGGTTCCATTTCTTTTGGACTGTGGGTGCGGACTCCTCCCTGGAGCATGTCTGGACCCCTCTCGCCTTCTTGTTCTCGGTCGTCGGCTGACGTCAGGCTTGCCCTGAGCGCATCCTTCCGCGGTGCTCTCGGCGTCTGGCTGCACTTGCTGGTGCTGACCTACTGTTTTTCTGCACCATTGTACCTTCTTGGCTCTTTGGTGAGATAGTCAACCTTGCCTTGTCCGCTTCCAGTAGTCCTTGCACTCAGTTCTTCCTCTCCTCCCTGTGGGATGAGATGGTCCCTGAGTTCTTGTTCCCTTTAGGGTGCAGTCTGTCCCTGTGGAGCGCTGGATGGTTCTTCCTGGGTGACCTTGAGCTGCCCTTTTCGGCTTTCGCCTGCTTATTGCGGCCGGCGCCGTTCTGTCTGGACTTTGCTGTCTGGCTGTGTTAGGCTCGGCTGTCCCCTTCGCTGGGTGTGTTTCCGGTGGAGGGAGGCTTGCCTTTGCTCTGCCTCTTCTCTTTGGAGTCTAGGTTGCTCTTCTCCTTCGGTGCTCCTTTGGCCTTGAGCGACGTTTTTGTTGTCCTGTATGGGCGTGGGGTGCTTTGACCTCCTTTTCGCATTGCCTTGTTTCCTCTACTGAGTGAGGACAAGCTGCCTCTTCTCCTTTCCCGCATCCTCTTCTGGGTTGGTGGTCTTCTGCTTGCAAGAGTTCCCCTTTCCTGAGGGATGGGACTCCTTGTCCTGTCTTTGGGACTCGGCCCCTGTGAGACCCTCTGTTATGACTAGGCTGATAGGGTCCTCCCGCAGACCCTCCTTCCCCTTGGGTATGGCTAGGGATCTATTCAACATGAAGGAATCTGCGGCTAGTAGTCTCTATCAGATGTACGAGTTACTTACCTTCAGTAACAATGTATCTGGTAGAGACGATTCTAACCGCAGATTCCTTCACGGCCCGCCCTTCCTTCCCATTCTGCGAGGAACCTTTGGCTTGGTCTTCTGCATCCGCCTCCCTGTGGGTGTCTGTCTTCAGTGCGTGCCTTCTGTCGCTCTTCTCTGGCAGAGGATGTTTGTCCTGTTTATTTGTTCCTTCCTCCAATTTTGGCACTTTGAAGGATCTGTCTGTAGGTACTTCTGTGCCTTTGTGTTCTGCTTGCCCCAGGTTGGGGCCTACCCCCATCTCTTTTTTTTTTTTACTCTTGCCCCTTTTCATTGCTAGGGGCTTCTGGCCCTTCTGCTATCCTCTAGGTTGGGGTCTTTTGATTGGGCCTTTGCCCTTGTTCCTTACAGGGGTTGTCACATTCTGTGTTGGGGCTGTCTGGGAGTCTTGTTGTGCCTTGTTTGTCCCAAACTGGTTCCCCTTCATTGTACTTGGTTAGGGTTTTGGTCCTGTTATAGGTTTTCATGACACTTTTCATATGTTCTTGACTCCAGAAGGGGCTATCTTTGTACTGGCAGAGTTGCTGTTCAGGGCTGTGCTCTGTTCTTTATTACTTTCCCTGCCTGGGGTACTGCAGTGTTTAGCACTGCTCCTTATGGTGTTGTTCCCCACCATTCCTTTTTCTTTCGCACACTGTTCCTATATTCTCACAGTTTTGTCTGATGGCTCCGCATTGTGGCGCAGAAAAGTTATCAGAAGAAAACTGATGTAGGTGCGCCGGGGCAGGACTTATGTCACCTCGCTCACGTCACGTATGCAGACAACGCCTGGGCGGAGTCGCGTGATGCCGCCCCCCTGGAGCGCAGGAATGCTGTGGCAAAAAAAATTCTGGATCCAGCCTCACGCCTGGGGATAATTCTACGTGAAGGAATCTGCGGCTAGAATCGTCTCTACCAGATACATCGTTACCGAAGGTAAGTAACTTCCTTCAGGCCCGCCAGTGGGCGCCAGGATTCGCCATCACCACCCCCATTGGCACAACATTGTCTCGGACAGGTGGGTTTTGCAGATAGTCTGAAGAGGCTACTCCCTATCCTTTGAGACTACCCCTCCCTCCATGCCACCTACACTCCATTGCATGTTGGAGGGTCACTTGGCCCTTCTCCGTCAGGAAGTTGCTGCTCTCTTGGGCAAGGGAGCCATCAAGCGAGTTCCTGTGCCAGAAGTAGGTTGTGGCTGCTACTTCCACTACTTTCTGGTGCCCAAGAAGGACGAAGGCCTGTGTCCTATCTTACACCTCAGGGATGGCAACCGCTTCCTCCGGAAGGAGACTTTCAAAATGTTGACATTGGCGCTCAGGTCCTGTCTGCCCTCGAAACTGGAGACTGGATGGTAGCATTGGACTTCCAGGATGCTTATTTTCACATCCCCGTCCTGCCAGCCCACAGGTGTTACCTACGGTTCACAGTAGGCCACAAGCATGTTCAGTTTAACATGCTCTCCCTTGGCCTTATCAGTGCCCCTCGGGTATTTACAAAAGCGATGGCGGCGGTCGCAACCCATCTGTGCAGATCGGTGGTTTCAGTCATCCCCCTATCTCGACCACTGGTTGTTGAAGGCAAGCTTGCCCCAGGCTGTCGTTGCCCACCTCCAGACTTTGGCGGACCTCCTGAATTTGCTGGAGTTCAGTCAATATGCCAAAGTCGCACCTGAACCCTTCTCAGAAGCTCCTTTTTATTGGGGCGGTTCTGGACACAGTGCAGTTTCGGGCCTATCCTCCCGAACAGCGAGTATGGGATATTCAGGCTATGATACCGATGTTCAAGTCTCTATCCTGGATTTTGGTGAGAATTACCCTGAGGCTGCTTGGCCTCATGGCCACCTGCATCCTTCTGGTGGATCATGCCAGGTGGAATATGTGGGCTCTGCAGTGGGACGTAAAGTTCCAGTGGGTGCAGCACCAGGGTAATCAGTCTGATGCCGTCCAGATCTCGGCGGGGACTGTACACCAGTTGCAGTGGTGGCGAACCAGGACTGGGTCAACGGCAGATCCCTCTCCCTTCCCCCAACCGGATTTCACAGTGGTGACAATGTCACTCATGCGATGGGGCGACCACATGGGAGAGGCAGAGATCAGAGGACTCTGGTCTACGGCGGAGTCAAGGCTCCACATCAACCTTCTGGAGCTTTGGGCGATTCGTCTAGCACTAAAGGCATTCCTTCCTTCTGTCAAAGGAAGAGTAGTGCAGGTGTTCAGACAACACTTCCGCCATGTGGTATTGCAACAAACAAGGCGGAGTGGGGTCGTGGACCCTCTGTCCGGAGGCCCTTCGTCTCTGGAAGTGGCTGGAACATCAGGGCGTGTCCTTGGTTGTTCAACAGCTGGCAGGTTCCCTGAACGCCAGGGCGCAAGAACTCAGCCGCCAGTGCTTGATGGATCTCAAATGGCGTCTTCACTCGGAAGTGGTACAAAGGCTCTTTCAGCAGTGGGGAGAGCCTTGTTTAGATCTATTTGCCACCAAAGAGAACGCGCAACGTCAGCCGTTCTGCTCATTGGAATTTCCAAGGAGGAACTTGCTAGGTGACGCTTTTTGGGAGGATCTTCTGTCGCAGCAGTAGGGGACGGTCTTCCACCCGAACCTGTCCAGCCTCCACCTTCCTTACGTGGAGATTGAACGGCGACAGTTGATAGCTTTCAACCTTCCTCCTGAAGTCCGTAACGGTATCTTGGCAGCCAGGCATCCCTCCACCAAAACGGTATACGCCTGTAGATGAAACTAAATTGTGGCATGGTGCACAGCAAAGGCTGTGGATCACCTTTCTGCCCCTCTTTCAGAGGTTCTCCTTCATTCTTTCTTTGGACCAGCAGGGCTTGTCTCTGGGCACTCTTAAAGGCTATCTTTTGCCCATTTCTGCCTTTCTTTGCCTTCCTGATCAGCCTCTTTTTAAGTCCCCTATTGTGAATCGTTCTCTTAAGGGCATTACTCATGTGTTTCTTCCTATTCCTTTCGCAATGACCCAGTGGGACTTGAACCTTTCTATGACTTACCTTCTGTGCGCTGCTTTCGAGCCACTACATAATTGTCCTCTCAGACTATTGAGCCTGAAAACTGCCTTTTTGATTGCCATCACCTCTGGTCGCAGGGTGTGTGAGCTTCAGGCTCTTTCTTATATACCTTCTTTCCTGGCTGTTCATCCGGACAAGGTTGTCCTTCGCACTAAACCTTCTTTTCTTCCCAAAGTGGTTACCTCTTTCCACATAGGATAGATCATCAATTTGCCCACCTTCTTCCCGCCCCGCATCCTTCTAAAGAGGAGGAGAGGTTCCACCAACTGGATCCAAAATGTGATATTTCATTTTATCTGGATTGCACAAAACAATTCCTGGTGGATGATCAGCTCTTTGTTGGATATATGGACGCCAAGAAAGGTTGGGCCGTGCAAAAGCAAACCATCTCTTGATGGGTCGTTCTTTGCATTAAAATGTTTTATTCCTTGGTGAAAAAGGAACCTCCAAGATGGTTGTTTGCCCATTCCACCAGGGTGATGGCAGCCACTACTGCTTTTGGTCGTGGAGTCCTCCTTCATGAAATCTGCCAGGCAGCCATGTGGGCTTCATTGTACACATTCACTAAACATTACTGCCTGGACAGCCAATTCCAGAGAGACGTTCAGTTCTCCAGGACTTCTTGGTATGAACCTGGTTCGTAGACCCACCTCCAGGGTTGGTAGTTCTGGGGTATCTATTCTAAGGTAAGGAATCCTTAACTAATAGTCTCTTTCAGATGAACAAGTTACTTCCCTTCAGTAACGATATATCTGCAAGAACCATATATTAGTTGAGGATTCCTTACCGCCCTGCCCATCCTCCCAGTTCTGCGAACTGACTTCTAGAGTAAGGGACTCCCTTTCAGGGCCCTAGTTTGATGCACCAGTGGTCAGTGTCTTGCATGGCTCTGCGTTTCTGGCGTGAAATGTCGTGTAAAGAACTGACGTCGGCACACAAGGTCGGCGTCTAAGTAGATACTGCAGAGTCATTCCCACGATCACGACGCCAACATTGAATGCGGAATCGATAGACGATTCCTACCGACGCGCAGGGGTACTGCTGAAGAAAAATTCTCCGGATCTAGTCTGACGCCTGGGGGTAATTCTAAAGTAAGGAATCCATAACTAATATATGTCTCTTACAGATATATCGCTTGGACCTAAAAAGTGTTGTTTCTTTATATTGACCACACAAGAGAGTTCCAGGTGGACAGCCAACTCTTCGTGGGGTATGTCAGAGCACTGACAGGAAAAGCAGTGCAGAAGCAGACCATTTCCCGCTGGATCGTGCTCTGTATTGAGATCTGCTACGCATTGGCCAAGAAGCAAACCTCATGAGGGCTTGTGTGCTCATTCCACTAGAGTCAAGGCTGCGTTGGCTGTGTTAGCACTTGGTTTCCTGGTCATGGACATCTGCCGCGCAGCAACTTGGGCCTCTCTGCACACGTTCACAAGACACTACTGCCTGGACAGTCAGGCCTGTCTGGAAGGCCACTTTACCCTTTCGGTCCTATAGGACTTTATGGTGTGAAATTGTTTTGCAGTCACCTCTGGGGAGGTATTGCTTGGGTATCTATTCTACGGTAAGGAGTTTGCAGCTAGACGTCTCGATCAAACGAATAACTTACTTACCTTAGGTAACGCCTTTTCTGGTAGATACTCTTTCTAGCTGCAGATTCCTTACTGAACCACCCATCCTCGCCGCTCTCAAACAGATTTCAAGGGACAGGACTTTCCCCATACAGGGTTGCGATTTCCACACCAGTGGTCAGTGTTCTTTGTGGCTCTGCATTCAAAGACTTGAAAAGAAACTAACGTCAGCTCTCTAGGTTGATGCCTATAAAGTCACTGTGCACATCACTTCCGGTAGGGGTGACGCCAGTTATGCCATGCAGAACCAAATTAAACCACCCAGCCGCGCACAGGGGGTGCTTGTCCACATGAAAAATTGCTCATGAAATTTTTCGGATCCTCTCTTATGCCTAGGGATAATTCTAAGGTAACAATTCTGCCGCTAATTAGAATCTCTACCAGATAAGGCGTTAGCGGAGGTAAGTAACTTTTTCTTTCACTTGACTGAGTCTGTAGAAAAGCTATTTGTTAAGCAAATTAAGCACAGAACCCTTCCTTACATTTTGGCACTCTTCAAACCTTCCCTACAAAAGTCAAAACCTTATGGTTTAGAAGGAAACATGAGTGAAATTAACATGCTTAAGATACCTGATGGTCATCCGCCAAGTCGCTTGCTTGCGTAAATGCCTCCTGCCTTAGCAGTGGAAAGGGTGCATACGTGCAGTTTTTCGAAGCGCATTTGATTTGTAAACCATGATGAATCATTCAGATAATGAGTTTTCCTTATGTATTTATTAGATGGGTTATTGTAATCAGCCTTTCTTGCATTTGTTATTGCACCAGTATCCCAATGGATTCTCAAGTCAAAAGAATCTTTATTTGGCCACTAGGGCCATAAAAGGACATAAAAACAATACATTATGTACAATTTGTAGCCCCATCCTTTGTGATATCTGTAAATAAATGGCACTTTTTTGGTTTAGATATAAAAGTCTTATCAGAAATCTTGAGTTGCAAAAGGCATCTCTTCTGGATGTCCTCAGACAAAGGCGTGTGCAGTATACTTTTTCTACATAACCTCTACATTTGCCATATAGTGTGAGACAAAGTGCAAGTGCTTTATCAAGGAGCCAGTATTGGACGAAAGATCAATTTCATTTAAGGAAGTTATCTTAAAGGAACACATAAATAGTGCACTATGTAGCAAAATATCCAAATGTAGTGGAATAGCGATCATTTTAAAAAGACAATGGCAATACCAGATAAAATGTAGAGGTACAATTTTTAAAACTTTTTAAGAAACTCCTATAAAAACTAATTATATACAAAATGGTGGTGAACCGGAAAAGCAATGGTTGAGCTTATTCAGAAAAAGAAAGAAGAGGGTACATATTCTGGAAGACATAGTAGTTAATGCTGACCTCAAATTGGCCTATAGAGACTTCTTTAAAATAGCTCTACGAGTGTACCACATAGAATGCAAGAAATGTGAGATGGAGAACATAGTGGGCATTTGAGTGTCATACGTGAGTAACCTAAAGGCCTCGGGGCAATGTCTGAACCCCAGGTTCTTACACAGCTGTACCAGACAGCGGGACCTAGACCTCCTGTAGGCTGGGGAGAAGAAAAGTACATACATTTCAGTTTCCTCTACATTCTCGCACGCAGGACAATCCAGACTGCGGTCACCCGACTGCTTGATGGTGAATGAAAGGAACGGAAGTACCCCGTGTCTGAATTAGAGGAATAGCTTCTTTGCAAGAAGCGGCTGGATGTCATCTAGCGCCAGTTCTAGCCTATATTGCATTTTTACTTCCATGAACCCAAGGGATAGGCACATTCCTCCATAGCTGGATCAGTTTTTAATTCTCTAAAGTTCTCAAGGAGTACCTTTCTGGGGGTCTCAGTGCATGTTTCTTCAGCAGAACTCCACAGGTTTGCCCGCCCCAGGGCCTGGCAGGTGTCCCTAATATATGCCAACCATGGGAGGTTTCCTGCATCTTGTAGGCTCATAACTTCATTCAACTCGTCCCTATATGAGGCAAGTTTGGGAGTGCTCCATAGTTGTCCCCAAAATAGGATTGGTCTTAACGCTACTTCATCCACGATAGGGCTAGTCCCAAGGTACATTCTAAGGGGAACTAGAGTACATTCTAAGGTGAACTAGAGGGGAACTTGAGGAGAGACGCAGAATTTGCCAAGCAAAGGAGTTCTCTATAAGCAATAAGGGGTAGTTGAGCAGTGGCCCCATAATTCTGCTCCATACAAGGCAGCGCCCCTAGCCTGTGCCTTGTAGAGTTCGGCCGCAGGGCCTATCACTTTGTGTGCACTTATTATACGCCTTTAAAATACCCTCCGAGGACTGGACCAGCTTTAGGCTAGCTTTCTTTATTTGGGACCCCCAATCCATTTTCTCAGTTAGTGTAATCCCCAAGTACTCAAAAGTAGACACTCTCTCTAGAGCCCTTCCATCTAGACAGGTGTTTGGGTGAGTGCTGTTGTTTGCATTAAAGACCATATGATTGGTTTTCTGGAGATTTATCTCAAGACCCCTGTTTTTACAAAAGACACTAAATGCATCTAGGACCCTTTGCCTGCCCATGGGTGATTTCAAAAGCAAAAGGGTGTCGTCTGTGAACATCAGGGCAGGTATCTTTCGGTTCATTAACCTGGAGGCATCAATATCTTTCCTGCCATCAATGACTCTATTAAACCATTTATGGAAAATTTAAAAAGAGTCGGGGCCAAGACGCAGTCTTGACTTAAACCTTTCTCTACTGGGAAGAGAGCTGAAAGTTCTCCATTTTTGCCATACCATATTTGGGCGAAATTGCCTTGGTGAAGGCGTTTCATCTCGTGACAGAGGTAATCTGGGACTCCCAATTCCATTAGTATTCCCCACAATTTATCCCTTGGCACTAGATCGATTGATTCTATAAATATCCAATTGATGGCCAAATTCCTCGAAGGTGAAATTGATGTCCAAGTTAAGCAACTGTAATTTTCTGACTCTTCTCACACTCGGGCATGTTTCCAACATGTATGCACATGGACAGCTATTTGCGTCCTTTTCTTTAGAGGCCATTGTCTTTCAGTGGCGCATCCTGCAGATTGTCTTGACGTCACACATCATGGAACAATCTGCAAATCAATTTCCACTTATGTGGAAAATGTTGTGTGCTAGACTGTTGAATTGTAAAGTAGGAGGAGGAGTGGAAATCGATTTAGTGAGGTGGAGGACTTGGAGCTAAAGCAACATTTTCAAGGTCACACCATAAGTGATGCGCGGATCTTGCTCAGACCTTAGGAATTGTGGTCAGTGGGTGGTCACTAGCTCGTTACCACAGATCTGACCTGCCCGCTTCACCACTTTCACACTGTTATCGATTTATTTTTTTGTTCCTTTAGCGCCGTTTTAAGGGTTGCCTGTTAATAATATTCCACTAGTTGGAAAAATCAGTCATGCAACCTAAAGGTTAATGTCGTCTTTAAGTAGCTGTCAATTTCACGCATGTTCTCTTCCAGTCGTGTCTCGGAGGAAGCGCACTGACATGTCAGAACCATAATTCCTATTAGAGTATCTGATCTTGCGAGTGCTAAAAGAGACTGCTGGCAGATATTCGAGTAGGTGCAAGTTAATCAATCACTTACCTGCACCAAAAGATAATCTTATTTAAGTTGCTTGAATAAATGTATTCGACCTCAAATAATTGAAAACCCCTAGATAAAGGCAAACGGCACCTACATCGTAGCATACAGACATACTTTCTTTTTGCGTGGTAGTGGCAAAGCTTTCAATGCCTGCTTCTCACAAAGTTGCGTGGTGGAATACATTTTGTGCAGCTGTTGGAAATGCACCAGTCGGGCATACAGGTAGTAATTCCATCTCCCGCCCTTCATCCCTACACATGGGCACGCTTGTGTTCAAGATGCCAGTTCTCTGACGTAGTACATCACTGATGCAGCCAGGGTTGTTAATCGTAGTCTATTAGCTCATGCAGACGCAGGTGGTGGTACAATTAGCCTGATAGCTATTCTGAATAAACGCGGGACTTAAAAGTACTAAACACGACTATCCTTAAAGGATGTTTGCAGCAAGGATTCCGATAGACAGCCTAATATATTATTACGTTAAGGATCCTTTGCGTCTTTCCTATCCTGCAGTGCCTTTTGGGGGCTACATGACAATTGAGACTGGCTTAACTGTGTAATAATATTGTTCTTTTTTAACAGCTTACACTGTACTGCTTGGTGATACTGTGTGTCCTTTGCTTTCAAAGCCACACTTGATTGGATTATGAGTATTCCCACCTGTGCAAATAGTAGATTGTGAGCACGTAGGCCGTCAATTGTATCTCCTTCTAGATGTGCAGAACAAGTGATGTTGTCGAGGCTTAGGAATACACAATGTGAGCTCTGTTCCTACTGAGATGATTGCAGAAACATAGCCGGTGGTAGGCACTGGCCGGGAGCTTCACAGTTCACCGATTCCAAGGGGTTATTTCAGTGCGTGCACGCAGTTACACAAACGCCAGGTTATGCTATTATTTTCTTATGTCGTTGCCGACCGGGCTGTGCCTTTCTAGATGGTATGCGCGTGCCTGTGCTCCAGCCACGGTCTTTGTCAGCAGATATCGCATGTATTTTCGGTGCTTCGTATTCAGAAGTCTGTGTAAGGTAGTGTGCACGAGTACGCTCGCTGCCATAAGACGTATGCCCGCGCTGTTTTGCTTTGGACATTTCTAGGTAACTGCCAGGTGCTTGTGACCTGCACGGAACTGCCAACCACCTTGATTCGGAGGATTCTGTTCCATGGTCTGTGCTTAACTTGTCGAAGCTCTCCGTGGTGGTGGGGTGGGGGGGGGAGAGGCTGAGGTTTATTTTCATTTTGGCACGTCGAAAATTCTGCGTGTGCCGTATAAAACCGATCTGACAGCAGTTGTTAGTTAATGACTTGCCTGGGCTGTCCACCCGAAGCAAACGCGCACATGTCTGGGAGGGGGGCACCGTTTCTCAGTGAATCTGCAGTTGTGTGCTGCAGTTGCTCGGGTACTCCTCATAGCCGTCAACATCCAGGACCTGATCACACTAGTATAACTTCTGCAGAGCCCGCGTTTACATTAGAGTGCTTTAGGGGCTGAGGGCATCCTCTGCGAGGGACAGACATTTTTAGTGCCTATGAAAATGTGGTTGGTTGACGTTTAAATATACTTGTTTTCTTATAAGGCATGGGAAAGTGCAGGTTAGCAAAACAAAAAAGGGTTGGGGAAGACAGATGAGGGAAAAAAGGGACTGAACCTTTAATACGTAAGAGCATTAAAGAGCATCCCCTTTCTTTCTCATTAGATATATTCTTTAATCATTTAAAAACGTTGAAATGTGTCGTGTTAAATACATTGTATTCTTACTGGTGCTCATTTTCTAATTATTTTAGTTTTCAAACATATTACAAATTATAGGAACTGTTATACCTCTTCAAATGTATATTTTCAATATTTATTATATAATATTCTCTTCACATGGACACAGTGAAAGCTAACTTGTTTGCACAGGGTGGCCTGATAATTTTAGATCAAAGTTAGAACGTATATATGTTTTTATTATATGTTGCAAATTAATTGAAAATAAGAACAGTTTCTGTTTTTAAATGTCATTTAAACAACTGAACGATTCGATGTTGCTAATGCAATTTAGCGTTAGGGTTCAATGACACGTTTTGCATTTCAAAAATATGTATTTTGGCTAAATTTAAACATGGTTGAGGAAAAATAGGGTGTTGCCCATTAATAGAACATCTGAATTCTTAGTGTTAAAAGACTCAACTCTAACTTTGGTAATAAACAATGTGCATCCATGGGTGCCCCATAGTAACCCACTTGTACAAGGCGAGTATCTGCGGGGGCCAGGGTCATGTTAATGTAGACAATGGCTGAGAACTGGTCCCGAAACCACTAGTCTGTTTCTAAATGGGTTGGATCACAACTTCTGGACCGGAGCATTGTTTAATCCCAGTCAACTTGGCAGGGGTTGGTTCAGTGACCTGGTAGTAAAAGGCTTTCTAACCCTGAGTAATCTAAATAAGGAAATACTATTTTTAAAGTCGTCAGGCTTTTAGGCCACGCAGCCCTCTATTCACATCTAGCAAATTAATACAGTGGTTATCATTTACCTGTTTCTCTCAACTAAGTCTCGAGACCATGTTTCTCCTCAACAACAGATCTGCTCGGTTTATTCGATTTGACTAAGTGTAGGGAGGTTGTTATATTTTGTATTTTCTGACTGCATCGAAATTTGAAAATAATAAGAGTTCGCTCAAGAAATGTTTTGCCTTTCAAACCAATTGACGTTTTTTTACAAATGAAATAACGCTGCCTCCTGAGTATGCGTCTGGCTGTCTATTTGCCCAAGATGCTTCAACGTTTAGATTTATACTGAAGGACGGTCTGTGCCATTTTAATGTCAGTCTTTTTCGTTTTTCAAGGGGATTTTTGCTTCATGCCATCATGATTAAAATTGTTTATAGGTTTAAAATATTTTCATCCATATGCAACGTGAAAATAATGTTTTCTCCCGCAGCCGTTTTTCATTGTAAACAATTCTGATATCATTTTCAAGTTCCTATTCAGCGACCTGCACATTGGTTGTTCTAATTTTTGAGTTCCAACTTTCATCTTGAAGTGTGCATTAACATCTAAATTTTACTAGCTTAGTGCATCGCCCGAGAAGATTCATGCTGTATTTTGTGTGTGGGGCTGGGCCCTGTTGTCTGTGCTAAACAGATGCCTGTGGCAGTAAAGTGTAGTCCTCAAAATGTCTGTGGCTCCCCTGTCTGACTCAACGCTTTTTCTGTGTTCAGTGTAATAAAGAGTTTGAAGGGGTGACGGGGGAGCGCCAGAGACCCAATTCTGTAATTAAGGATTCCATTAAGTGAAAGAAAAGAGCAAATGGGGAATGTTTGTTCTCCTGGATGAAGAACTTTGTCTGGGTGAATTTTGGAAGGAAGGTGGAGGCTGGGTAGGAGGGCAAGGGAAGAAAAGCGGATTGTGGCTGCAGTGTAGCGCAAGAAAGAGAGGTGGGCGGAGAGACAAAGTCAGGGCTGTTTGTTGAATATACTGTTAAGGCCTGTTACCATCCTAATTAATCAAGTTAGAAATTACAGCTGTAGTCGGTTCCCCCCCAATTCGCGTTATCAATTTTCTTCTCTTTTGAGACAAAGCAAATATAAATTTTGTGTTCATTTGTCACTCGTTCTTTGACTTCAGCATCTCTGAAAATAACAATGTAGCACAAAAGACCAGTATTTACCTAGTTGTAATGTGGGTTGCCATGGTGTTTTGCAAATTATTGCAATTATGTTCACCATGCGAGTCGCCCTTGGTAACTGGCGAAAAAACTGATAATCCTGTTTTGAACAAAAGGTCAAATTGCTGAATAGAAAGTCTTGATTAACTAAAAGATGTACAAAGTGGAATTATTTCCTACCATTCAGAAATAGTTCTTGATCGGGTTTGAGGGAAGAGGAGGGGAGGGGAAGGGTGAATAAGTACATCTGTTGATTACTGAAGTACAAAGCATTGAAAGGATGTTGTCTTGAGCCTTTCATGTAGTCTTAATGGTGCCTTTTTTGTCAAATGTACCCGTTTGCGGCATTGAAAGAAGCAGCTGCATTTAAGCTGTGGAGATGGTCCTTTTTTCAAGAGTTCCCTGCTTCTAAGTTCTCAGCAGTCTCTGCTGTGTGCTGGGAGCCGCCCCTCCCCCTTATGTCTATTAAAACTTCTCTGCTGCTATGCCTGTGCCTGGCGATTGTGAATCCATCGGACAGATGATCTTATAAAGTGCTTCTAATGGCCAATTTCTCATCAGCTACGCGCAAAGAAAATTGAACAGAAACTTGCGGTCCAGTTTCTTAAGATCCAGTGATAATACAAAGTCGATATAGTTAAAATGTTACCTCTCACGTTACTCCAGTTTGGAAGCAAAGAACAATTCACGTCAGGCAAGTGTATCCTGCTGTAATTTAAACCAGATTTGAGTAAACTCCTTACGAATGATGCAGGAATATGGCATACTTGTTCCTGCCCCCACGCCCGCCGTGCAGAAACCACGGTATTGCTACTTGCATGATGTGGCAATACTGGAGATTTATGAGGTGGCCCTTTACAAATGGAAAATAGTACAAGGGAGTCCGTTTTTCGACCCCCACCGCCCTTCCTCCCACGCAGGCATTTTTCCTGCCTTAAGCTACTGGCATGTCAGGGTGAAAATATTGGGCATGCAGTGTTCCGTTGTTCCTCATAATCTTAATTTGGACAGTTACTCCTGTTAGTGATAGATTCCTTACCTTAGAATATCCCCAGGCGTCAGACTGGATCCGTAAAGTTTTGCTCCGCAGTACCCCTGATCGTCAGTAGGAAGCGTCCTGCGGCTCCGCCGCTGGCCTCTTATGCGCCGAGATGACATCACAGACACTACTTAGGTGCCACCCTTGCGCGCGGGCGTCAATTCTTTCCTTTTCCGCGCCAGTAAGCGCAGATCCGGATAGAGCACGTACCCTAGTCATTTTTGACTATCTTTTTGAGACTTTTGTGTTGTGTTGGTTTTCTCTGGTGCGAGTAGGGATGCCTGGTTTTAAGTCTTGTGGCACCTGGCGTCGCAATATATCGGTGGCGGACCCTCATGATGTCTGTCTCTACTGCCTGGAGCGCGACCATGCCTCGGCTTCCTGTCTGGACTGTAGGGATATGACCCCGAAGGCCCTGAGGGAACGGCGCCGGAAGTTGTTCGAAGTTGTTCACTCGTCCCGCGCCGTTCCAGATCCAGGGGATGTTCCCGTGACTGCTCGCGGGGTCGTCACCACCACTCCTCTTCCCCTTCGGATTCGGGTAAGAAACGGCACAAAAAGAAGTCGAAGAAGCGCTTTCGCTCTCCGACATCCCCCCCCCCCCCCCGTCAGTCCCCGGATGCGGACGAGGGGGGACAGGCGCTCCGCCCCAGCGGCTTCTTTGAAGCCTGGGAGTCCTGCGGCCTACCCGCCTTACCCGGGTCAGTCGGCGACTCCACACACATGCAAGAATTTGCTGCCATGGAGCGACATTTTAGGCCTCGGGCTCCCGCCGGGGTGCCTTCGGGCCCTGCGATCCCGTGTCTGGATCCTGCTGGTCCGTCGACTCCTTCGACGCATCCAGCACTGGCGCCGCCAGTGGCTCCGGCCCTGGCGGCGCAAGATCCTGCGCCCCTGGCTCCGGCCTCTGCGCCAAGAGGTCCCATGCTTCCGGCCCCGGCGCCGCCCTCCTCTCTGCCGGCGACGCCTCAGTGGATACCACTGGCTTCGCCTCTGCCCCGGTTCCCAGAGGGATTTGTCCCCGCCTGGGATCTGAATTGGGAACTGGCGCCAGCTTGTTCCTTCACCGGTTCCTGCTCCTCTGCCGAGGCCTGTGCCTTCGGGGCTAACGCAGGAGGGTGACTGGGAAGGGTTTGAGGACCCGCTTGCTCGTCAGTGTGATTCTGAGCAGGATTGGGTGGATGACTTGGAGGCGGCTGGGGGCCTCGACGTCTCCTCTGATCCGGAGCTTGCCTCTCCCCCGCCGCCCACTATGGAGGAAGGTGCCTCATATACTGTGGTGCTCTGTCGGGCTGCTGAGGTCCTTAACCTCGAACTCCCCATGGTGACCCTGAGGACAACCCTCCTCACTGAGGTGCTCCAGCCGGCGTCCATTTCTTCAGAGCCGCTGCTGTCCTTTAATGATGCCCTCACCGAAGTCTTGTTGGGCACTTGGTCACGGCCCGCCACGGGGGCAGCAGTGGATAAGAACATCGCCTGGCTCCGGGTGACCTTGCCTTTCTGACCACTCATTCTACACCCGAAAGTCTGATCATTCAGGCTTCTACGTCACAGAGTGCATTTCCCACAGCTCCACCGGATAAGGACTCTAAGAGATTGGAGCAGTTTGGCAAGCGGTTGTTCTCTTCAGCCAGCTTAGGACTGAGGTCAGTGAACACCGCATGCCTTCTTGGCCACTATTCCCACGTGGTGTGGGATTCCGTGGCTGAGGTGATGCCTCGATGCCAGGAGGAGGTCCAGACTGTGCTGTCTCAGGCTGTGGCTGAGGGTAAGGACGCGGCTAGATTTGCCATTCGTTGTGGCTTGGACACCGCAGACTCCCTTGGTAGGGCAATTTCCACAACCGTGGCGCTTCGGCGCCACGCCTGGCTGTGGTCCACTGGGTTCTCCCTTGACGGCACTCGCCTGTTTGGTAATAGGGGTGACACGGTAATGGAGCGTTTTAAGCACTCTCGAGCTACGGCCAAGTCCTTGGGCCTTTCCACCACGCGACCGTCCACGTTTTATTCCTTTCGTGGCCATGGCAGGGGCACCCCAGGCCATTAGTTCAGCCTGAAGCCTGCACTGAACCAGACTCAGCGGGCCCGTGGGCGCGGCGGCTGCGGCGTTGGCTCCATTGGCCAGTGTGAGGTTCAGTCCGCCCCCGCGACGTCTACCTCAAAGCCTTCCTAGTCTGAGCTTCGGGTCGCATCCCACGCCAGTGGGCGGCAGGATTCGCCATCACCTTCCCCATTGGCGTTCCGTCACTTCCGACAAGTGAGTGTTGCAGCTCGTCCGGAGGGGCAACTCCTTCCCCTTCGAGTCTAAACCCCCGGCCATGCCTCCTCAGTTCCACTGCATGTTGGGGGATCACTTCGCGCTTCTCCAACTGGAAGTCGCGGCCCTCTCGGCCAAGAGGGCCATCAAGCGCATTCCTGGGCTGGAAGTAGGACGTGGTTGTTATCCCCACTGCTTTCTGGTCCTCAAGAAGGACAAATGGGGCTTGCGACCCATCTTGGACCTCAGGGACGTCAATCGCTTCCTTCGGAAGGAGAAGTTCAAGATGATGACTCTAGCTCAGGTCTTGGCTGCCCTCGACCCTGGAGACTGGATGGTAGCGTTGGACTTGCAGGACGCATATTTTCACATTCCCTGCCTACCGGCGTTACCTGCGGTACACGGTAGGCCAGGAGCATTTTCAGTTTGCTATGCTCCCCTTCGGACTTACCAGTGCCCCTCAGGTGTTCACTAAAGTGATGGCGGTGGTCGCAGCTCATCTGCGCAGGTCAGGGCTTCCCCTACCTCGACGACTGGTTGTTGAAGGCGGGCTCGCCCCAGACAGTCGTCAACCACCTTCAGACTACGGCCAACCTCCTGCACTTGCTGGGGTTTTCCATCAATGTGCCGAAGTCGTACCGGAGTCCCTCTCAGAAGCTCCCCTTCATCGGAGCGGTTCTGGAGTGGACGCAGTTTCGGGTCTATCCTCCCGAGCAGCGAGTCTGGGCTTTGATTCCGATTTTTCAGCCTCTATCCCGGGTTTCAGTCAGGATGACTCTCCCACTCTTGGGGCTGATGGCCTCCTCCATCTTGCTGGTACAACATGCCAGATGCGGGATCTGCTGTGGGACCTGAAGTTACAGTGGGCACAGCATCAGGGCAACCTGTTCGATCACGTCCACATCTCTGAGGGCACTGCACGGCACTTGCAGTGGTGGCTCACGAATCGCGATTGGGTCAATGGCAGATCCCTCACCCTTCCCCAACCGGAGCACACCGTGGTGACTGATGCGTCCCTCCTGGGATGGGAAGGCCACTTGGGAGAGGCACAGATCAGAGGCCTCTTGTCTCCGGCGGAGTCCCGGCTCTATATCAACCTTTTGGAGCTTCGGGCGATCCAGCTTGCACTGAAAGCATGCCTTCCCTCTGTCTGGGGGAGTGTAGTGCAGGTGTTCACAGACAACACCACGGCCATGTGGTACTGCAACAAACAAGGCGGGGTGGGGTCGTGGACCCTATGTCTGGAGGCTCTGCGCCTCTGGAACATCAAGGCATCACCTTGGTGGTTCAACACCTGGCAGGTTCTCTGAACGCCAGGGCGGACAAACTCACCCGCCGGTGCATGATGGATCACGAATGGCGTCTGAACTCAGACGTGGCGCTAGGTCTCTTTCTGCAGTGGGGAGAGCATTGGTTAGATCTATTCGCCACCGTAGAGAACGTGCAATGTCATCAGTTTTGCACATTGGAATGGAGATTGAGCGGCGACAGTTGACAGCTTTCGATCTTCCTTCCGAAGAATGTGATGTCATTCTGGCAGCCAGGCGTCCCTCCACAAAAACGGTATAAGCCTGCAGGTGGAAAAAGTTTGTGGCATGGTGCACAGATAAGTCTGTGGATCCCCTTTCTGCCCCTCTTTCCAAGGTTCTTCTGTTCCTTCTTTCCTTGGCCCAGCAGGGCTCTGATCTGGGCACTATCAAGGGTTAGCTTTCTGCCATCTCCGCCTTTCTGCGGCTTGCTGATCAGCCTTCTCTTTTTAAGTCCCCGGTTGTTAACCTTTTCCTGAAAGGCATTACGCACACGTTTCCTCTGTGCCGATCATAATGCCTCAATGGGACTTAAACCTTGTCTTCACATATATGATGTGCGCTCCCTTTGAGCCCCTTCATAACTGTCCCTTGCGTCTTCTTACTCTAAAGACGGCTTTCCTGGTAGCTATCACCTCTGCCAGAAGAGTGAGTGAGCTCCCAGCTCTTTCTTCTAATCCTTTCCTTTCTGTTCATCTGGACAAGGTGTTTTTAAGGACCCGTCCTTCTTTCTTGCCAAAGGTTGTTACGCCCTTTCACATCGGGCAGACCATCACTTTGCCCACCTTCTTTGGCCTCCGAATCCCGCGAAAGAGGAAGAGAGGCTCCACCATCTGGACCTAAAATGTGTGCTCTCATTCTATTTGAAGCGCACACAACAGTTCCGGGTGTATGACCAGCTTTTTGTTGGCTACGTGGGTGCCAAAAAAGGTTGGGCCGTGCACAAACGGACCATCTCTCGATGAGTCATTCTCTGCATCAAAGCCTGTTACTCTGTGGCTAAGAAGGAACCTCCTGTGAGGCTGCATGCCCATTCCACCAGGGCGACGGCAGTCAATACAACTTTGGGATGCGGCGTTCCCTTGCAGGACATTTGTCAGGCGGCTACATAGGCCTCTTTGCACACCTTTACGAAGCATTACTTCCTTGACAGTCAAGTCAGGAGAGACAGCTTCTTTTGCCATTCTGTTCTCCATGACTTTCTGGTGTGATTATTGGTTCGCAGACCCACCACCAGAGTTGGTATTGCTGGGGTATCTATTCTAAGGTAAGGAATCTATCACTAACGTGTCTCTTTCAGATGCACAAGTTAATACTTGTGTAACGATATATCTGTAAGTGTTATTAGTTACTGGTAGATTCCTTACCGCCCCTCCCATCCTCCCCGTTCTGCGAACTGATTACTAGGGTTAAGGTCATCCCTTTCAGTGCCCTAGTTTCAATGCACCAGTGGTCAGTATCTTGCATGGTTCTTTGTTCCTGGCGCAGAAAGTCGTGTATAGAACTGACACCAGTGCGCATGGGTGACGCCTAAGTAGTCTCCTTGACGTCATCTTGGCGCATACGACAACAGCGACTGACGCGGAGCCGCAGGACGCCACCTACTGATGCGCAGGGGTACTGCTAAGCAAAACTTTCCAGATCCAGTCTAACGCCTGCG
Source organism: Lissotriton helveticus (assembly GCF_964261635.1). NCBI lineage: Eukaryota > Metazoa > Chordata > Amphibia > Caudata > Salamandridae > Lissotriton > Lissotriton helveticus. Next base: position 952,145,530 of record NC_136069.1, read on the forward strand.
GATATTCTAAGTAAGGAATCTTTCACTAACTAATGTCTCTTACAGATATATTGTTACACAAGTAGTAACTTGTGCATCTGGTTCACATGTAGTGCAAGTAAAAGAAACCTCTATTCAAAAGGAGACCAGCTTTGCTTACACTGTGAGGCTCTTGGCTCTGGCTGATAAAAACAAAACTGTGTAGTCTACAATTCACTCGAATATATGCAACAAATCCAGTTGGTTGGGTTTTTGTGCATTCTAATTTCTGTTATTGGATGGATCAACCCCCTTCTCGACTTGACCGAGCATCAGAATTCTTTCCCACATGAATCAAGCAGACAATGCCCTGGACATCCTCATACGTGTCCACTACTTTCAGGACATGAAAACCATCATACCAGAAGGATATCAAACCTTATCTGCCAGGAGGCACATTCACCAACTCTTTTAAGAGTTGTCCTTCTTCGTCACCACTCTAAGGAAACAGAGACTTCAGACCAATCACAGAATTTCACAAAGAACAAAATATCAAATACCAATGGGGCCACCCATTTAGCCTCCTGTTCCAATGGTCTGGGAAACAACGTTTTTGCGCTCATTTGCAGAAGCGAAAGCACTGCTAAACTTACCCCAAGACCCAGATATGGAAGACTTGCCTCAGTGGCATGCACAGGACCGCACCAAAATGCGGTCAGATTGGCAAACCATGTGTTGCCGTAGCAGAACCCAGTGGGAAAAGGAAAGGATGTCAGAAGAGGTCAAAGCTGATGTTTATCTTAAATATGAAAATGAAACCAGAATCTCCACAATGAGCTGCCTCCGCTGTGATCACTCAGCTTACTAAGAAAATTGGACTTGGGCAGTGCCTTAAGTCTCTCAGGTGGAGACAGGTTGTGGGGTTGCAGACTTTCTTCTACACACTATTCTTTTCTGCACTTCACCAGGTACCCAGACTAGGCTCTTCTACCTACCTTTGCCTCCCCCTACATGTACTACCACCCGTTACTTTTCTTTAGGCCACACCTCTAGTGGAAACTAGTGACATAACACTACCAATTTTGGAGGTGTTTAACTTTGGCCATGTTGGCCAGTTTGTACTTTATATTCTTTATTTGACTGTCCTTACTCAGTTGGGGTTGGCTCTCCTGGAGAGGAATGGGGTACATGCGGACTGCCAAAACCGCAGCATGGATCTTCTCCCTGACTTTTACCTCTGATGACAGCGACCCCCACCTCAAACATTCAAGCTTTTTTCACTGGAAGTATGGGGTTTAAATTCCCCCGATATTGGACATACCTTCTTCAACAAGAGGCTACATAATCTTTCTCCAAGAAACTCAAGAAACTAATTTACTAAAAATTGATCACAAACGTATGCCTCAAATGCCCTCAATAGTACTCGGCCTTTCCTCCTAACACACTAGCAAGTATTGCAATGCAAACCTCATGTTGGACAGATTCCTATCTCGCTCATCAGAGACAAAGCTGGACGCAACCTAAAACTCAACAGTCCAAAGGGGAAGGCCTCCTCTCTCCATGTTCAACCTTTAGTCTTCTAACAACTGTTAGGTCTCCTATATCTGACCCCTGCTTAGGCAACAGCTCCAAGACCATGAAGACATAATCGTGGGGTTCAGATTTAATTTAGCATGGGACCAGGGCAGGGACGGAAATATAAATACATATCAGGGGACAGGAGCGATACCTGCACTACTTAAAAAGCAGACAATTGAATTAGGATTGCTTGACGCATGGCACCACCTACATCCTGACCTTGGGGATTATTCCTTTTTCTCCTATGTCCACCCCACTTATTCACACATAGACTACGTCTTCGTCACTCACTCGCTTCGCCACATGCCGGTCCAGGGAAGGCATGGCTTGGCAGTTCGGGCTGGACTGTTCCCATGAGGCACAGGTTCAGACTGATTTGCATATAGCCATGTCTGAACTGGGGTGGCAGAGTGGGCTAAAGAACGGTGATGGATCAAACCCAGATCTTTTGACTGGGTGTGAGTGTTTGATTGGTTCTGATGCTCCGTCCATCACCACCCCCTTTTGTACCGCTTTGGCCGCCATAAGTCTGGCAGGGTATGCTCAGACGTGAGTCCCTTGCTCACTTTGCCACTGGATTCAAGCAAGCCGGGCTGAAGACGGCTGGAATGCCAGAAACCGGTCCTCGGAAGCTTGTTTCCGGTCCAGGGAAGGCATGGCTTGGCATTTCGGGCTGGACTGTTCCCATGAGGCACAGGTTCAGAATGATTTGCATATAGCCATGTCTGAACTGGGGTGGCAGAGTGGGCTAAAGAACGGTGATGGATCAAACCCAGATCTTTTGACTGGGTGTGAGTGTTTGATTGGTTCAGATGCTCCGTCCATCACCACCCCCCTTTGTACCACATGCTGTACTCTGCTTCACTCTGTGACGTATCCATATCCGATTATGCCCACGTGGAACACACCTTGAAAAATGGAGCTTCTCACTTTCTGGGTCCTCCTCAGTGGTGGTTGAGTCCTCAAATAGTGAGAGACTCCATGAACAGGCACACGAGGCTGGATGCCATCCCTGAATACTTCACACTTAACAGTACTCCTGAGATTTCCCCCATATTCTTTGGGGTGCCTTTAAAGCTACTATCACGGGTGCTATCATTGCAATTGAGAGAAATAGAGCTATAGAAGCACGCCTTTTAAAACAAAACCTCACCGCAAAAATTAGGGCACTGGAAAAACTGGACAAACTCATCCAAAGACGGTTAACAATGAGGACAAGGGGAGATGTAAAGTCACATAGAAGCAATCCCTCAGAAGATTCACTACCCATCCTGGGGCAGAGGTTTTATGATAAAGGGCATTATGTGGGCACCCTACTTGCATGTCAAATTAAATTTCAAAGGACCAAATCGTACATAATCCAAGTCAAAACAATTTTGGGTGCCTGGACCATCGAGTACAGGAAGAAACTAGACCCCTTTTCCTAATTTCTACCAAGCCCTCTACAATCAGGGGACTGAAACCCCAGTGGACATACAGAAATATCTGAGTATATGCGATAGGCCGCCTATCACTTCCAACAATGGTACCTTCTTGAGGCTTAGACCTCGCCAAGCTCAGGCAAGCATTACAATAAATGTCCATAGGGAGAACCCCAGGGCCTGACTGCCACATGCTGGAATTCTACAAAGCTTTTCTCTCCCCCCCCCCTACAAAAGCACCCAATCACATTGTTTAATTTTTTTCAAAAGAGCCGGTCTTACCCCACAATGTGCGAAGCAGAGATAACGGATTCCCAAACCTGCAACTGGTTGGGGGCCAGCGATATCAGTCGTCTTGCTGATCTTGTAGAAAAAGCTCACTGGTGCAATATCCTGGCTTTGCTGATATCTTTAAACTGAGAAAGTGTTCGACCGTGTGAGCTGGGCCTTTCTGAGGGAGGTGTTGATTAAAATCGGAATTGGCTCAATTATGCTGGATAGAATCTCAGCGGCTTACATCTTCCCCTACTGCGGTCATTTGGGAAAATGGGCAATGCACAAACACTATCAAGCTTGCTAGGGCCACGAGGCAAGGATGTCATCTCTTCCTGCTCCTTATTGCCCTAGTGGTGGAACCCCAAGCCAGAATTATCAGCCGAATGCAAACCATATTGAGCATCCCATTCTGAGGCTATAGACATAGAAACAACCGATTCACTGATGACGTCCTCCTCACTCTGACAAAGTCCTTGAGATCACTACTATTTCTCATTAGGGCCCTAGATGAATTTGAGTTAGTAACTAGCTTCAAAATTAAGAAAGAGTAACCCTATGTCTTTAAACTAACTATATCCTGCTGTCCGAGCGCTAGTTCCGTTCCAATGGGCCGCCACTTGAGTTTGGTACCTGGGCTCAACATATCAAAGCACTTTGACAGTTGGACGTCAGCCAACTAGGGAGAATATCACAAAAAGTTGTGGCCGCTATTCTTATTTTGGCTACGGTGGATTTATGTCATCAAATGAATGTTCTCCTTAGTCTTCTTTACCTCTATCTGATTGAGACTTCTAGCTGCAGATTCATTACCTTAGAATTATCCCCAGGCATCAGACTGGATCTGGATTTTTTTTCCATGAGAAGTACCCCTGCGTATGTGGCGTTGCTTGGCTCCATGTGCTGTCCACGCTGGGACCAGTCAGGGCAGATTTGGAGAGAGCTAACCCAGTCATTTTTTGAAGTTTATTCAAAGTTTTGTGAGACTTGAGACTTGTCTCCTAGTGTGGCACGGATGTCTACGAAGAAGGCAGGATTCAAGTCCTGCGACAAATATTGGTGTTTGACCCGCACTGGTCGCACTGCCTCGGCCTTAACCGATGCCGGTCCCAATCTCGACGCCTCTGTCAGCACCGTCCCCTTTCACTTCCCTGACTCTGACATGGAGCGGGAGAGGCATAGCCTGAAGCTGGCTCCAGTGCCAACTGGAGCCATACCCTCCAGACTGGAACACAAGAACTGTTTATATGGGCTCGGACTCGGTGGGGCCATTGGACCCTGAAAAATGCAAGCCTCTAGACTCCAATATGGGGTTGTGTGAGGAATTGGTGGACACCATTGGACTGTAAGCCTCCTCAGATGAGACTTGGTGGCTGAATAGAAAGGAGCCTCTTTTGCTATGGTGGTGAGGAGGGTATCCAAGGCCTTGGTCCTTAGTCTGCCCTCAGTGTCAGTCAACACTAACGTCTTGACAAATGTGCTTCAGCTGGGAAGTTATCCCCTCAGTACCGCTTCTCTCATTTTATTAAGTCCTTACTTATGTCCTGCTCGGGGCCTTGTCCAAGCCCTACACAGGGCCTCCTGTGAGCAGAACATTTGCCCCAGGGAACCCCAGTTTCCTCACTCAGCACCCTACCCAGGAGAGCTTGGTGGCCCAAGCTTCCACTTCCCAAGTAAACCCTGGTGCCTTCCCTACCACCCCACTGGATGAGGAATCCAAGAGGCTGGACACCTTTGGCTCAAATATTTTCTTCCGCCAGCCTGGCTCTGCCGTCCGTGAACGCAGCATCCCTTTTGGGCTGTTACTTCAATTCACTTTGAGATTCAGTTGCACAGGTGCTGCCCATGGTCGCAGAAGAGGCATGTGCCAAACTTTCCCAAGCTATGGTAGACGGGAGAGAGACAGCTTAGTTCCTGATTCCGTGGGCTGGATACAAGCGACTTGCTAGGCAGAGCGATTTGTTAGTCAGTGGTCTTACATCACCAAGCCTGGCTCAGGATGACTGACTACCCCTCCACCCAGGTCACCACATGCAACGGACTAACAGAGGGCTGTCTCTCCTTAATCTGCCAGGAAGTGGCGGCTCTCTTGGCCATGGCAGCCATGGAGAAGGTGCAGACACCAGTAGTAGGTTGTGGTTGGTATTCCTGCTATTTTCTGGTGCCCAAAAAAGGATTGAGATCATCCTATCCTAGACCGGCACCAACTCAATTTCTTCCTGAAAAAGTAAAAATTTAAAATGTTCACACTCGCTCAAGTTCTGTCTTCTCTCAAACCAGGAGGCTGGTTGGTAGCGTTGGACTTGCAGGACGCATACACATACTTCCACATTTGCCGTCTTGCCGGGCCACAGGCGTTACCTGAGGTTTACAGTGGGCCACAGGCACTTTCAATTCGCCATGCTCCCTTTTGGCCTCACTAGTGCCCCTCTGGTGTTCACCAAGGTGATGGCGGTAGTTGCAGCTCATCTGCGGAGATCAGGGGTACCACTCTTTCCCTATCTCGATGACTTGCTGTTGAAGGCGGGCTCACCTCAGGCAGTTGTCACCCACTCCAGACTACGGCAGAAGTCTTGCACTCGCTGGGGTTTACTATCAATCTGACAAAGTCAAACCTGACTCCCTTTCAGATGCTCTCTTTCATCTACATGGTGCAGTTTCAGGCTTATCCTCACGAACGATGAGTTCAGGATATTCAGGCTATACCACACCGATGTTTCAGCCTCTAACCCGGGTTTCAGTGGGCCTGACTGAGGCTGCTGAGCCTCATTGCCTCCTGCATCCTGCCGCTGGCTTGTGACACATGCCCACTGGCATATACAGGCTCTGCAGTGGGACCTGAAGTTCAAGTGTGTGCAACATCAGGGAATTAACTGATATGGTCCAGATCCCAGAGGGAACTGCGAGAGATCTGCAGTGGCAGTTATCAAACCACAATTTTGTCAGCGACAGACCCCTCTCCCTTCCCCAACCAGTTCAGACATTAATGACAGGTGCATCACTCCTAGGATGGGGCCAACATCTGGGAGAGGTGGATATCAGAGGCCACTAGTCTCTAGCAGATTCCGATTCCACATCAACCTCCTGGTGCTCCGAGCAATCTGGCTGGCATTGAAAGCCTTTGTACCCTCCATCAAGGGAAGAATAGTGCAAGTGTCCTTGGACAACACCACTGCCATGTGGTACTGCAACCAACAGGGTGGAGTGGGGTTGTGAACCCTTCGTCAAGAGGCCCTGCACCTCTGGACATGGCTGAAACGTCAGTGCATATCTGTGGTGGTTCAACATCTGGTGGGCTCTCTGAAAGCTAAGGTGGACAAACTCAGCAGAAAATGCCTCTAGCGGATCACAAATGGCATCGCCATCTGGAGATGGTGCAAGGTCTCTTTCAGCAGTTGGGACAGTCTTGGTTAGTTTGCCACTGCCAAGAGCATGCAATGTCAACAGTTTCCATGACGGCTGTTGCTCGGAGATGCTTTTCGTCTTGAATGGAGCTCAGGTCTGCGGTCTGCCTTTCTGCCCATACCGCTTCTGCCAATAGTTCTCAAAAAGATCAGGAATGACCAGTCCCAAATCATCCTTGTGGCTTCAGACTGGGCTCGGAGTTCTGTATCCTGAGCTGTTGAGCATGGCCATGAGTCCCCATGTCAGACTGTCGCTTCGGAAGGATCTTATGTCGCAGCAGGGGAGGGCTCTCCACCCAAATCTGGCAACGCCATGCCTTTGTGTGGAGACTGAGCAGCAACAGTTGACAGCTTTCGACCTTCCGCCCGAAGTCTGCAATGTTATCTTTGCAACCAGGCGTCCCTCCACCAAGAAAGTATACGCCTGCCATTGGAGAAGGTTTGTGGCTTGGTGTAAAGAAAAACAGGTAAACCCCCTTCCTGCCCTTCTCATCAAATCCTTTTGTTAGTTCTTTCTCTTGCCCATTAGGGTTCTACTTTGGGCACATTAAAGGGCTATCTTTTGGCCATCTCCACCTTTCTCCGGTTGCGAGACCAGCCATCCCTGTTCAAATCCTCTGTTGTGAATAGGTTTTTGAAAGGTCCTCAAAACATATTCCAACCTTCACCCTTCTTCATGCCTCAGTGGAAACTCCATTTAGTACTCACTTTCTGATGTGCGCTCCTTTCGAGCCACTGCACAACTGTTCTCTCAGGCTCCTTACAATCAAGATTCTTAGTGGCCATAACATCCACCTGGAGGGTCGGTGAGCTCCACGGCTTTGTCTAAGCCTCCCTCGACATCTTCCCTGACACTCTGGTCTTTCGCACCTTGTCTTCTTTCCTTCCAAAGGTGGTCATTCCCTTTCATGTAGAATAAATCCTCACCCTGCCATACCTTTTACAGTCTGCCACCTGCCTCTAAGGAAGAGGAGCAACTCTTCTGGCTGGACCCAAAAAGTGCATTGTGTTTCTACCTTGACCGCACTAAAGAGTTCTGGGTCGACAACCCACTCTTCTTGCGGTATGTCAGAGCAAAGAAGGGGCAGGCCGTGCAGAAACAGACAATTTCCTGATGGATTGTGTTTTCAATAAAATCTGCTATGCATTGGCCGTGAAGCAACCCACAGATGGTGTGCGTGTTCATTCTAGGAGAGCTAAGGCTTGCGACCACTGCATTAGGACGGGGGGTTCCGGTCCTTGACATCTGCCAGGCATCAGCATGGGTTTCTCTGCCCATGTTCACCAAGCACTATTGGCTGGCAGTTGGGTCCGTTGAGACAGGCACTTTGCCCATTCAGTCCTGCAGGACTTGTTGGTGTGAAATTGTTTTGCAGACTCACCTTTAGGGAGGTATTGCTTGGGTATCTATTCTAAGGTAAAAAAATCTGTGGGTAGAAGTCTCCATTAGATGAACAAGTTACTTACCTTCGGTATCGTCTTATCTGGTCGAGACTATCTAGCTGCAAATTCCTTACCGACCCCTCCATCCTCCCCACTCTGTGATTTGATTTCTAGGGACAGGGCTTACCTCTTTCAGGGCCCTAGTTTCTGCACCGGTAGTCGTTCTTCATGGCTTCCTTGCTCCTGGTGAAGTTCCGGGTCCAGTCTGATTCCTGGGTAAATTTCTTAGGGAAGGAATTTGTTGCTAGATAGTCTCTACCAGATATGGTGTTACCAAAGGTAAGTAACTTGTTAGTTTGGACACTAGGCCCTACACCATGCCCCCAAGCGCTATTGCTCCCATGAGATCCCTCATACACTTAGAAAAACTAGTTTGCACTTTCAAGTGCACGTAAAGTCTAGTCTCTAGACCCCACTGCATTCTTCAAAATTCCAAACCAGTTTTTCCTGCAACCCTACCAAACTGTGGGAGAGACCTGAGAAAGGACCTCTCAGTCAAGTTTTGGGAACAGCTATGGAAGGATATACCTAAACCAGAGAACTTATTTAACCGGGGCCTTATTAACCAAACTTGGACGCAGAGAAAAAGTACGCTGTCTCTGGCAATGCACAGAGAAAGCAACATTCCTGGGAAAGGATCACACGACAAATGCAAAACACAATAGGGTAAGAAATCACGCTCACATCCAAACCCAGACTTCTCAATCTATTGGACGCCACAGATCTCATTAGCACTGAACAACATTCGGCCACCCTGGGGCTTACACTAGCCAAACATAGTATAGCTATGAGATAGGGAGTTGGGAACCTACCAACAATGAGAAACTGGGCGAACGAAATTGATAAATGTATGGTAGCAGAGAAGGAGGCCTTTAAAAGTCGGGCTGCCCTAAAAAGTGGGATAAGATGTGGGTAAAATGGAACTCATACAGTCTCTCCTCATCCACTGAACTAGCAGGAGAGGACAGAAATAGAGAAGGACTCGGATGAAAATATATACCTGAAAGTGCTGTTATCTAGGTGTCACTGCTATATTGTGAAATGTCTTGCGTGTTAATTGAAAGGATGAGCTGGCATGTATTGTAACAGTTTAAAACGAATAAAAATAATTTATTTAAAAAAAATTAGACAACAGCGCCACCATCTGGTAAAGTTTCAGAGCTGTGCTGAGAATTAAATGCCAGTGCCTAGCACCAGAAACCACTGGTTGAAATTAAGCACTGCTTAATTTAGGAGAGTAGGATCTGCTTCTTATAGTTACCCCCACTTTTTGCTGATGTTTCACTGTTTTTCAACTTTTGTCTGGCTGGGGCCCTGTTTTCCAGGACCCCAGCCTAGCTGCTTCTTCTCTTAAATGATTTCATGTACTTTAGGTACACCACAGATTGGATTCTGGGGTACCCTTATAAGTCCCTAGTATATGGTATCCTATATACCCAGGGCATAGGTACCCCAGGGGCTGCAGCATGTATTATGCCACCCCTGAGAGACAACTCAAAATGACGCAACAGCTCTGCTACATCCAGGGTTCCTTCCACCTATGGCAGGGGCAATAGTGGGAATGGCTCAGGGGGCGATGTGGGGTCACGGAATGCGACTGAGTACTGCAAATGAAAAATATAAAAGGTTTCCCGTTTTTAATCATATAAAATTTAATAATGCATGAGCGTAGATTCAAGCAACTAGTAGCTTTGCATTAACAGTCTATGAGCGCACGGTCACCAGCGCTCCGAGTTCTAGTAATGAACAGCTTTGAGGGATAGCTTAAACTCCCACGAAGCAATTTCGCTTTAAGAGCTTGGGAGCTCATTAGCAACGCGCCAGAAACGCATTAGACCGAGTGAGAGGCCCGAAGACCCGGTAATAACGCTGTGAGTCACGTCCCGCTTGTAGGATCATAGCGAGATCGCGGCAGGGCCAGTAAGAGAGACTCACTGCCTCCTTACACAAGCACCAGAAGTGTATTGCCCTACGGCATCCCACACGCACGCCGGTCGGGAAGCTTGAAAGAAATCGATTAGACCAAGCACTGTCTTTTGTTCCAGAGGCTGCGGCGAAAACAGCCTTATACAAGCTGTCCAGGTACAGATTGTTTAGAAACCTTTTTGCCTTAGTACTAGTAGTTTAAGGTGTCTCATCAGGTATGTTCACATGCACAGAGTTGGATAAAGTTTATATCGCGCTAATGGCAACACTAGCCACGTAATGATTTCCACTCTGCATGTTCACATGCACTTAGTCGCGTTGTGCACGCACCATTTTTAGAGCTCCAGGAACAAGAAGGTTGCTTTTTTTACAATGTGATACACGAACAACATTGGGCCTCTTGAGATTTGGTGTATATGAATGCACACTCCCCATCGAAGCAGTCTAAATAAATACACACTCCCCACCTAGGCACCCCATACCCACACCAACCCCCCCACTAGTGGGCATTCGGTCCCGATATTCACCATAATCATAGTGTGAGTATAGATACGAGATTCTAGACCCTTAACAGCGACAAGCTTTATGCCTCATTTTCTTTCTCTAGTTTAGAAAAATTGGTTCTGTCGGGTTCGAACAACAGATAATTAATCAAAGACAGTTTCCTCTGCTTCTATTAGAACCAAGAACATCCAAAGTATTATTATAACAAATCCTTATAATAAATCAAGGAAAAAGACCTATATATTGCTTTGTCATCTCTTTATAAAGTTTTTCAAAATCAAAACTCATTTCTATACATTATATACAATAACTGTCATTGTACCAAATACAGTGCAAAAAACAAGTGACATTTAGTGAATTGTGAATTCGTGAAATACAAAATCTAGCCAACTTTTTTTATAAAAAACTGTACATGTATGTACAAGATCTCATTTCCTAAGACCATCAACTAATACAATCCCGGAACCTATCATTTCTTTCAAATTTGTTGAAGGCTCTGGGTTTATATGGTTAGTAAATAGATGTCGACGTTTCGACCCTTAGAGCGCCAATGTTTTCAGTCGCGGCGGGTCTTTATCAAGACAGTAATAAATGCAGCACGCCAGTCCTATCAACCAGGTGCAATAGTCACTTGGGAGGAGTGATTTCTTTTGTCGGGAAATGACTGCAACGAGGGTTCTATGTAGACCGCTTTATAGAGCTCCAGCCTGTCACTTGTTTTTTGCACTGTATTTGGTACAATGACAGTTATTGTATATAATGTATAGAAATAAGTTTTGATTTTCTAAACTATATAATACCCAGGTTCTGAGGGACACAGGGTTAACCCCGTTGTTTTTATAAAAATCATTTTCTTTCTCAGTCTATAAACCAGTATCCGCCTACAGAGCTAAGAAGTTTCATGCCACATGAAGATGAGAACTGGTATGTAATACTTCCCTGATATTCATTTCGCACTTGTGAATATTAGACACATAAATAGGTTTTTATTAGTTCCTCCCACTTCTATACACAGGTACTTACAGTCCTCCTTGCTAATCACCCACCCTGATGGAGACCTCTGGTTCAAGAAGCGCCACGCAGAGGGTCGAAACGTGTTGGTTACATTTCCCCGCGAGAAGAGCCTAAAGAACCCAGGATAAATTTATGCTCAGAACTTTTTGTAGCTTAGTGTCCACTTGGTACGGCTCAGATCTGGATTCAAAACTCAAGGCAAACTCTCATTGGCTTACTAAAGGTTTAGCGTACTGCGAGGATCCTAAGGAGAGAAGTCCCTGTACCATTATTTAAAAAGGAGTAGGACTATTCCATGCCTGTATTTTTGTACAGTTTAATGTATATAAATTGTACAGTTAGTTGTTTTGTGTAAATTGTAGTTATTCTTTTCGAAAAGTGTATAGTCTGAAGTTGAATGTAATTGTGTTTTACATGTTTTGATTTTTTGATTTTTGTATATATATTGTACATTACTCAGAGTAACAGGCTCTGCTTCTAGTACGTCCTGCAAAGGGACAACATGTCTTGGTGAAAATATATAAAAGCATGTTTGATCTGCATTTAATTGCAAGCCATGGATCGATAAAAAATCCATCTGGTAGAAAAGAACGTTGGTATCTATTATGTCAGAGATATTCTGTTTTGAATATACAACAGGTCTGCTACAGCAGCCTGTGTAAGGTGGTGTATGCACACATTACTTAGATCTAGGTTCCCAATATCTACCTTATATTACTGCACATATAAATCTATCAGTCACCCCTATGCATGCCTAATCAATCCTGAAGGCAGGGTGCTGAGTTTTGTGTGAGAGGGTGCCCATGCATGAGCAGGGCCCCTCTGCAGCCTTCGGAATCTATTATGCGGGGTTGTTCTGTGATGCAGCCAAACCATATACTCTTAAGTGCCGCATAACCTTGCGGTAAATGCTAACTTTGGAGTGGCTGCAAGGAAACATGTTGTGTTTGATGTCAAACACCTTGGAATCAGCGGGGGAGGTATGATTCCACCCTCCTAGAGGGAGAAATATGACTACACCGGTACACCCGGTACCAGCTTAACAGAACCCTGGCATCACAAGATGGATGCTGCAGCCACAGACACGAGTCTGGCCTCCTGCTGCTGGACCAAACTCCGGCAGGGGAGGCTGGACAATAGGTTTCCTGCCACAGGGAGGTGTGACCACCTCCCAGACAGGCTTTAGTGTATTGGGACTGGGTGGGTGCACTCCAAGTGTGCTTTGATGTCTGCACTGTGGGCACATTTGGTGTCCCTGTGCATAGTCCAGCTCAAACCAGTTGCAGGAGCTACCAACCCTTGCCCTGGCGCGAAACTGGACAAAGGATATGGGTGTAACCACCCCTCTGTCCTGACCCTCCCATAGGTCGGTCCCCAGAGTTTGCCCACCTCTTCCTTGGGTATAGAGTAGGAACCCCTGACTACAGGACTTTATATTTACCAGGACCAAATTCTGCTACAGAATCCCAGAACTTCAACTAACTACACTACGTTGGATGACCGAAGAATCTCCCTTGGAGTAAAGTAATTACACCCCTGCAAGAAAAGCACCAAAGACTCATCTGTCCGGTTTGCAACTACACAGCTCCTGAAGGACTCCGAAGACTTTGCAACACAGGAGGTGGGTTTCCAAGCTTCCCCGAGGCCGATCCGTGCTCTCAGCAAACCTGAAATCCAAAGCCCTCGAGGGGACCGTGCAACCCGAACACCTGTACACTGTGCACATTTGCAGCAGAATATGCTTCTTGGCGATCCCTGAGGCTGTGCTTTAAGCTACTTGTAGTCCAGACCCTGAGCACTGATTCCACTGAAGATTACTGGCCTACACTCCACGAATGACCCGTGGGCAGGTATTTAGTGATACCTCTCGAGGTCCCTTAGACATACCTTGTCCGTCAACTTGTGGGTCCCTGTAAAGGGTACCGTAACTCTGAACGTGCTTACCTGGTTGCTCCAGACGTGCTCTGACTCTCCCTCGCTTGGGAAGTCACCTGGACCTTGCTGGTTCATCCCGAAACCTTTTTACTCTCACCGCGTGGGTTGCTGTTGCCAAGGCTTGTTGGTCTCCGAACCGGACACCGACCCCTCAGCGCTCGATATCCTTTGTGGGACAGTTCGCCTACGGACTCTGGTCGTCTTCGACGTCTCCTGGTCCCCATGGCAGCAGAGTAGAGTTTCTTCTCATAGCACCTGAAATACCCGACATTGGTCTACCGTGCCCCTGGTCACCCTGAAGTGACCCAGACTCTGTCCCCTCTGCTTTCAGGTTCTTCACATCGGACACTTTCCCTTTTCACGGCAGCAGCACTTTGCAGCAACTCGCCATTGAAAACAGCGATGATTCCCGACACCATTTGGTGCCTATGCACCCGGCTTCCCTGGGTGATGTAACATGAGTACTCCGGTGCTAACATGGGTGCTGGCCTTAGAACCTTCTTAGTCTAAAATGGTTTGCCTCAAGTCCTTCAATAAGGGTTGTTTGGACTGGTGCTAGGCGCCCATTATAACTAGTGGACAGCATATGCCAGGCCAACTTCTCACACTTAAAACCATCCCTCAAAGAGAATCAGCATGCAAAGTGATGTACCAATGGTATTTAACCCCAGCGAGACTACACCTTATATTCCCCTCTTTGTTGGCCCTCTGCTGGCAATGTAACCTTTAAACGGCCACCTTCATGCGTTTATGGTGGTTCTGTGCCAGTTATCCAAACATTTTGTAAGGAGAAACTTGTCCACCTTAAAGGCAAACTGTGATGTTTGCTTCCAGCTGACCCCAGCATGTTGATTCTGGGAACAAGACTATCAGATATATACTGTATGACAGACCACAATGATACTTGTCTGCCATATGGCAGGGGCCGGCAAACAATTAATTGGCCTATTCTGGGATAGAAAGGCGCCAATACCCATCTCACTCTGCTTTCACAGGTTACGGCACGCACATGGAGTAAATAACACACAAACTTACTTTTTCTGAAAAGAAATTCTTGGCAACTGACCACTCCTGTTGTGATTAGAATACCAGTGCTTTACACCCTAGAGACTTCGAGTATTATAGCTCTTTGATTGACCCTGGCACATTGCAACACAAGTCCAACCCTCCACCTCACCCTATCCCCTCACAACTGATCCCATCCCTCCATTTCACTATTTAACCACCAACTAAGTCCACTGAGCTTCCTTTAGCAGTCACCTAGCAATATTGCGATCATGCTACTATATCCCCTACTGTGGGGCCCAGTTGCCTAATGAATGTAAGCTCAGTTTATAAACTCATGCTATAATACAAAACTCCATTCAAAGATTTGAAACAAAAGGTAAGTTATCTAGATTCTCTCTGCTTACTGTAGAGTTGTTTTCAGAGTCTGAGGTGGTGGAGATAACTCGTCCCAGAGATCAGAGTTGCTGGCACTAGTACCAGAGATGATACGGGCCCCTCAGGCACCAATGCTATTTCTGATGCCACCTCTGGTCTAGCATGCGGTTTTGGCTCTAGATGCAGATCTGGTATTCCTTATGCACCCCATGATGGAACTATTTATTTGTGCAGCAGTCAAGTCTGGAGTGTGTGCTGGCCCAATGGGATCTTTTGGGGCTCTATTCGGAGTCCCGCCAGCTGGTCCCAACAGGTCCTTCCTTGGTGCCATTCATTCCCTCTGTTCCAAGTGGAACGTCACCAGTGCTGTCTAGAAGTTACCTAGCCTTGAGATCTGCACAGGATGACCTTCCCCCACCCTGATGCCTTCACCTGCAGCTCTGATGCAGGCGCCAGCACCTCTAGTGGCCCCTGGTGATCCAGAGGCCAAAACCAAAGCACTCCTACATAGATCTAGGAGAGAAGTGCAGCAGATCGTGGAAGAGTAAAGATTCATGGAGAAGCAGTGAGATGATTCATGCCAGTGTTACTGGTAAATTAAATGCATGGTATCTTCAGATTTACTTTATAGCCCCTCCAAATGCCTGACTCAGTCCAGCTTGATACTAATGATAGAAGCGAGGGAGCCAATCTGATTCCACCCTCATTGTCTGACACATCATATTACTTGTATTTAAGTAAGAAAGAGTAAGCAACTCTCAGTTATAATAATAAACATTTGGTTTGATATTCCTTGAGTAAAATATTTGTCAGAGGTTCTGACACGGACCGCTACTAATGAAAGGTATTGACCACTCTTAAAGTATTGTGAAGGTTACGGTACGATTAGGACCACAGGGACAGACTGATTGGGCTTACCTTCAATCCATGTGAGGCCAACAATGCTATTTTTGACATACTAACCATCTTAGTCTTGAAAAAGACCCAGGCCTGCTCACCATTGAAGGATGAAACATGTGTTGGCTGGTCTGAGTCTCGGCTGCTTCACAAATTAAATAGAGGCTTTCGTTTGTTTTCAACAGCATTAAAATAAACTATTGTGACAATAAGTATGTAATTTCTGACCACTGTTTTATTCAAGGACTCTCAAAGCACATGTTTACTATTATTGAGAATGCTTACTGTACCTTAATTAAATATATACCATAGTTGTGGGCATTAGGTTATTGCCCTCATAGGATAAGCAATCAATACTGCCAACGAGCCGCTACTAGTCAGCATAACTCCAAAACTATTACCCCACCTTCATTGATAACAGTAACATCATATCTGAAAGAGACTGTAGTTATAGATTTGTTGTCTTTAGAATTCCACCCATGCATCAGACTGGATCCGGAGATTTTTCTTTAGCAGTGCCCCTGCAGGTCGGTAGGTGACGTCGGTCGACTCCACATCTACCAACTCAGAGTCCGTCGTCAGCGTCGTGTTCTCCGCGATGACGTTGCAGTGTCTATATTGACGGTGCCCTTGCGTGCTGATGTCAGTTCTTTCTTTTTCCGCACCAGCCTAGCACAGATCCGTAGAGAGCTTAACCCTTACTCATTTTTTGACTCAACTTCTTCAACTTTTTGTCGTGCTTTTTTCTAGTCTTTGACTCCGGGTGTACAAGTGATGTCCCATCCATGGACCAGATTCAGGCCTTGTGACTCCTGTCACAAGCTGATGTCCGTCACGGATCCACACCTCATGTGCCTCAGGTGCCTGGAGCGCGACCACGACCCGAAAAAGTGCTCTGACTGTCGGGCCATGAACCCGAAGTCTTTGCGGTAATGGTCCCGAAAACTTTGAGAGGCCGGGCAGTCGGCTCCGCGGCGCTCGAGGTCCTGGTCGTGAGGAAGGTCTCAGGACCAGTCGCGAGCCGCCATTACCATTCGTCTTCGCACTCCTCAGGTAAGTCGAAGCACAAGAAGAAGGCAAAGAAGCACAGTCGCAAGTCTCCTTCGCTCCGTCCATCAGCTGACGCAATGCCAGACCCGGAGCATAGTCACTCCCTGGCTACGTCCTTGGGGCCTGCATCTGGGCCGCCTCCTTGCTTCCCTCCTTTTTCCAGAGCTGGATCGTTCCATGCCCAGCTTCGAGCTTTCTACGAAGCGCTTCATGGCATCTTTGGGCAGCTGCACTCCGCTGGCATGCCTTCGGGCCCCTGCAGACTCGGCTGGGGGCCCCAGGCCTTTGATGCTAGCGGCTCTGGCGCCAGAGGGCCCCCGAAGATCCAGGCATGAATCCAGATCGACGCTGGTCCTTCCCTGCCCTCACGGTACCTTCCCTGGCGCCCAGTCCAGTAACAACGCCCCCGGCGCCGGTTGTGCTCCTGATCGGCACCGACCCCTGTCTCACCTCTGACTTGGACAAGGCGTGGGAAGGTACACTTGTGCCTCTGTTCATTCCTGGTGTTCCTGTCAGGCCTGAGTGGCAACCAGAGGAGGGTGAGGAGGACTCGGATGGTTCTGTGGACCCTTTGCCTGACCAGCTTGAAGAGCCGGACTGGCAAGAGGAACTGGGTGATGCCAGTGGTTTGAATACTTCTCCAGACCTTGGCATGCTCCTTCCTCACCCTACTGTGTCTACGGAGGAGGGAGCTTCATACGCAGTGGTGTTGCGTAGGCCGGATGAGGCCTTGAGCTTCCTACAGTGGCAGTCAGGACTAATCTCCTGACCGGTGCTTCAGCCGGCAGCGGCCTCTTGGGAGCCCCTTCTGCCTTTTAATGAAGCCATCACTGATGTCCTTCTGGGCACTTGGTCCAAGCCCAGCACAGGAGCTCCTGTGGACAGGATGATTGCCCAATACCACTGCCTGGCCCTGAGCAACCCACTTTTCCTCTCCCAACACCCGACCCCGAGAGCTTGGAGCTCCAAGCCTCGTCCTTTAAGGGTGCATTCCCTACTGCTCCCCTAAATAGAGAATCCAAGAAGCTGGACCACCATGGGAAGAAGATGTTTTCTTCCGCCAGCTTAACGCTGCGGTCTGTGAACACCGCATGCCTCTTGGACCGTCATATACTATACGTGTGGGATACAGTTGCGCAAGTGCTGCCACAGTGCCCGGAGGAGACCAGGGCCGTTCTCACCCGGGCAGTGGCAAAGTGTAGAGAGGCAGCTAAGTTCACCATCAGATGTGGGCTGGATAACGCCGAGACTCTAGGCAGAATGGTTTTCACGTCCGTAGCCTTGAGGCGCTACGCCTGGTTGAGGACATCTGGTTTTTCTGGGGATGTCCAATCCACCTTACTGGACCTACCCTTTGATGGCCGTCGCCTTTTCGGTGACAATGTGGACTCTGCGCTCGAACGCTTCAAGGATTCTATGGCTGCGGGGAGATCCTTGGGCCTGACTGCAATATCTCGCCCCATGCAGTCCGCTTGTCGCCCCTTTCGTGGCTACGGAAGGAGAGCCCCACCACGGTCGACCCAGTCCAGACACCGGCCCATGCAAGCTACCCAGCCTCTGCGCAGACATGGGACCCAGTGACGCGGGTCTAGGGGCCAGCGGGCAGGCAAGTTTACCCATAACCCCCCTGCAGCAGCCTCCAAGCCCTCCTGGTCTGACCTTTCAGGGCCACCAGAGGCCATTGGGCGGCGGGATTCGCCATCACCTCCCCCACTGACAAAACATCACGTCAGACAGGTGGGTTTTGAAGATGGTCCGAAGGGGGCCATTCCCGCCCCTTCGGGACTACCCCTCCCTCCATGCCACCATTCCTCCATCGCATGTTGGAGGATCACTTGGCCGTTCTCTGCCTGGAAGTTGCAGCTCTCTTGGCCAAGGAAGCTATTGAAAAGGTCTCTGTGCCAGAAGTAGGTTGTGGTTGTTACTCCCACTACTTTCTGGTACCCAAGAAGGACAAAGGCCTGTTTCCTATCTTAGACTTCAGGGCTCTAAACCGCTTCCTCCAGAAGGAGAAGTTCAAGATGCTCATTTTGGCTCAGGTCCTGTCTGCCCTCGACCCTGGAGACTAGATGGTAGCGTTGGACTTGCAGGACGCATACTTCTATATTCCTGTCTTCCAAGCCCACTGCCGTTACCTATGGTTCACAGTGGGCCACAAGCATTTTCAGTTCACTGTGCTCCCCTTTGGCCTTACCAGCGCTCCTGGGGTGTTCACGAAAGTGATGGCGGTGGTCGCAGCTCATCTGCGCAGACCAGGGGTTCCAGTCTTCCCCTATCTCGATGACTGCCTGTTTAAGGCGGAATCTCCCACCCCCAGACTACGGCGGAGCTCCTGCTCTCGCTGGGGTTCACTATGAACGTGCCAAAGTCACACCTGACTCCCTATCAGAAGCTTCTTTTCATTGTAGCAGTTCCGGCTACAGCGCAGTTGCTGGCTTATGCTCCCGAGCAGTGAGTCTGGGATATTCGGGCTATGACACCGATGTATCAGCCTCTATACCGGATTTTGGTGACCCTGAGGCTCCTGGGCCACATGGCCTCCTGCGTCCTGCTAGTGGATCATGCCAGATAGCATATGTAGCCTCTACAGTTGGACCTGATGTTCGAGTGGGCACAGCATATGGGGAATCTTTCTAACTACCTCCTGATCTCAGAGGGGACTGCGCAACAACTGTAGTGGTGGCTACCGAACCTAGCATGGTCAGAGGCAGATCCCTTTCACTTACCCAACCAGACCTCACAGCGGTGGCAGATGTCACTCCTGGGGTGGAGAGGCCATTCGAGAGAGGCGTCTGGTCTCCAGCGGAGTCCGGGCTCCATATCAACCTGCTGGAGCTCCGGGCGATTCGTCTGGCACTGAAGGCATTCCTTCTCTCTCTCAAAGGGAAGGTGGTGCACATGTTCACGGACAACACCACTGCCATGTGGTACTGCAACAAGCAGGGTCGGTGGGGTTGTGGACCCTATGTCAAGAGGCTCTTTGTCTCTGGATATGGCTGGAACATCGGGCATGTCCCTGATGGATCAACACCTGGCAGGTTCTGTGAACGACATAGCAGACAACTCAACCGCCGGTGCCTGGTGGATCTCCAATGGCGTCTTCACTCGGAGGTGGTGCAAGGTCTCTTTCAGCGGTGGAAAGAGCCTTGATTAGATCTGTTGGCCACCAAAGAGAACACGCAAAGTCAACAGTTCTGCGCGTTGGAATTTCCAAGGTGGCACTCGCTCGGCAACACTTTTCACCATGAGTGGAACTGCGGCCTCCTATACACCTTTCTATCTGTACCACTTCTGCCCAGAATGCTGAAGAAAATAAAGCGCGACCAGGCCCAAGTCATTCTTGTAGCTCCGGACTGGGCACGGAGAGTCTGGTACTCAGAGCTCTTGAGCGTGACCATTGATCCTCCGATCAGACTACCTGTTCAGGACGATCTTCTGTTGCAGCAGCAGGGGACGGTCCTCCACCCGAACCTGTCCAGCTTCCACCCCTTGCGTGGAGATTAACAGTTGACAGCTTTTGACCTTCCTCCTGAAGTCTGTCATGTCATCTAGGCAGCCAGGCGTCACTCCACTAAGACGGTATGCGCCTGTAGATGGAACAAGTTTGTGGCATTGCTCATGGCAAATTCTGTGGATCCCCTTTCTGCCCCTCTTTTGGAGGTTCTCTTGTATATACTTTCTTTGGCCCAGCAGGGCTCTAACTGGGCACTCCTAAAGGCCTCTTCTCAGCCATATCTGCCTTTCTTCGCCTTCCTGATAAGCCTTCTCTTATCTGAAAGAAACAGGTTAGTATTAGATTCCTTACCTTAGAATATCCCCAGGCGTCAGTCTGGATCCGGAAACTTTTGCGTAGCAGTACCCCTGCGCGTCGGTAGGCGTCGTCTGCAGGCGTCCCCTGCGGCTCCGCGTCGTCGGCGTCGTGCGCCGTGATGACGTCGCTGGAGTATATAGACGCCGCCTCCGCGCGCTGACGTCAGTTCTTCTTTTTTCCGCGCCAGTTAGCGCAGATCCGAAGAGCAGTACTCCGGTCTTTTGACCAAGTTTTTTGTTAACTGATTGATCTTTACGGTGCCGGTAGGATGCCCGGTTTCAAGAGTTGTGACGAGTGCGACCGCATGATGTCGGTCACCGACCACCATCGACTCTGCCTCCGGTGTCTGGGCGCGGACCACGACGTGGAGTCCTGCGTCGACTGTCGGGCCTTGACTGGAAAAGCTAGGCGGGAGCGGTCCCGCAAGCTTCTCGAACTCCGGTTGTCGGCCCCGCGTCGAGAGCGGTCCCGGTCCGGTCGGAGGTCGAGGGAGCGGTCGAGGGAGCGGTCGCGGAGCCGCCATGGGCGCTCCGGGAGTCGCCACCATTCCTCCGGCTCGTCAGGTAAGCACAAGAAGTCGGGGCGTCGCCATCGCACCCCCGACTCCCCCCGACGCCCGCGTGCTGCGGCCGGGGGCTCGGGTGACCCCACCCCCGCGGTCCCGCATGGGTCGCCGACGCCGTCTGCCCCACACCTGTCGGTCCCTGGGGAAGGCGCGTCGCGTGAGGAGATCGAGGCCTTCCTCATTGCTATGAGGGCGAGGTCTTCTCCGGCGGGGCCTTCGGCGCCTGCGGGCCCGTCGGTCCCGTCTGGGGGCCCGAGCGGTTCGGGTGCTCCTGCCCCGGCGCCGCCGGTGGCTCCGGCCCCGGCGCCGCTGGTTCCCTCTGGTTCGTCGCCGGCTGGTCTCCCGGCCTCTCCGGCGTCGGTTCCTGTGGGCCAGCCCAGGGTACCGCCCCCGCGTGGTGCAGCGACTCCGCCGTCGGCTCCGGCCGGCGTCGGGTCCCCGGCACCGACGCCGCGCGGCGCCACCCCCCTTTCCTCCCCGACTCCGGACTCGGAGCCGGACCGGCGTCGGCCGACGCCGGACCCGACGCCGATGGGGCCCGTTGACCCCGATGTCTATATCGTCGACCCGGAATATGGGTATGACGAGGAGGAGTATGGAGAGGGTTGGGAGGGGTCTGAGGACCCTCTATCCCGTGCCTGCCAGTACGATGTGGACTGGGTAGGTGATCTGGGTGATGCCAGTGGCCTGGACGAGTCGCCCAACCCTGGGTTTGTCTCTCCGTCCCCTGTGGCGTCCGAGGCGGGTGCTGCCTATTCGGTGGTCCTGATGAGGGCTGCCAAGGCCTTACACCTTGAGCTTCCCGTCGCGAAGGTCAAACCGAATATTCTGACGGAAGTTTTTAAACCGCAGTCATGCCCCCAGGAGCCTCTGCTGCCGTTTAATGAGGCCCTGACGGATGTCCTTCTGGGCACCTGGTCCAGGCCCGCCTCTGGTGCGCCGGTTGACCGGAACGTTGCCAGGCGTCACCGTCCCTGCGCGGACGACCCTGCCTTCCTGTCCACCCATCCCTCCCCGGAGAGTCTGGTGATCCAGGCCTCCACTTCGCAGTCCGCATTTCCGTCGGCTCCGCCCGACCGGGAATCAAAGAGGTACGACCAATTCGGAAAGAAAGTGTTTTCCTCTTTGAGTGCTGGACTGCGGTCTTGTAACACCGCGTGCCTCTTGGGCCGCTACACCCACTCCCTGTGGGATACGGTCGAGGAGTGTTTGCCGCAATGCCCCCAGGAAGTGCGGGACAAGCTCACCCGGGCCTTTGTTGAAGGCCGGGATGCGGCGCGGTACTCGATCCGTTGTGGTCTGGACACCACGGACTCCCTGGGACGGGCCATGTCCACTACGGTGGCGATTCGTCGCCATGCCTGGCTGAGATCTGCCAACTTCTCACCAGACGTCCAAAATACGCTTATGGACATGCCATTTGATGGCAGTCGCCTATTTGGTGACAAAGCGGACCACGCGCTGGAGCGCTTCAAGGACTCCAGGGTCACGGCCAAGTCCTTGGGTCTCTCGACCCAGACCCAGCGCCAGCAGACGGGTTCGTTTCGGCCCTTTCGTGGCCAAGGGAGAGGAGGTCCCACACGTGCTGCCAGCCACGCGGCGCAGAGCGCTCCCCAGCGCGGTGGCGCCCGTGGTTTCCGCCGTGGTGGCGGTAGAGGCCAGCGTCGTGGTCAGTCCACGCCTCCCTCCGCTGCGGCATCCAAGCCTTCCTAGTCCGAGCTTTCGGGCTCACGTGACGCCAGTGGGTGGCAGGGTTCGCCATCACCACTCCCGCTGGCGCGCGATAACATCGGACAGGTGGGTGCTGCAGCTTGTCCGAAGGGGCTATGCCCTCCCCTTCGAGTCCACTCCTCCAGCCATGCCACCGCAGAACCACCGTGTGTCGGGGGACCACTTGACACTTCTGCAGGAGGAAGTTACGGCCCTCTTGGCCAAGGGGGCCATCGAGCGCGTTCCTGGGCCAGAAGTAGGGTGTGGTTGCTACTCCCACTACTTTCTGGTACCCAAGAAGGACAAGGGAGGCCTGCGTCCTATCTTGGATCTACGGAACGTCAACGGCTTCCTCCGGAAGGAGAAGTTCAAGATGTTGACTTTGGCTCAGGTCTTGGCTGCTCTAGACCCACAAGACTGGATGGTAGCGTTGGACTTGCAGGATGCGTACTTTCACATCCCCGTCCTGCCGGCCCACCGGCGTTACCTGCGGTTCACGGTAGGCCACGAGCATTTTCAGTTTATCGTGCTCCCTTTCGGCCTTACCAGCGCCCCACGGGTGTTCACGAAAGTGATGGCGGTGGTCGCAGCTCATCTGCGCCGGTTAGGGGTTTCAGTCTTCCCCTACCTCGACGACTGGCTGTTGAAGGCGGGCTCGCCCCAGACAGTCGTCCACCACCTTCAGATGACGGCAGACCTCCTGCACGAGTTGGGGTTTTCCATCAATGTGCCGAAATCACACCTGTGTCCCTCTCAAAAGCTCCTTTTCATCGGAGCGGTTCTCGACTCGGCGCAGTTTCGGGTTTATCCCCCGGAACGGCGGGTCCGGGATATTCAGGCTCTGATTCCCATCTTTCAGCCGTTATCCCGGGTTTCGGTCAGGTTGACGCTGCGGCTTCTGGGGCTGATGGCCTCCTGCATCCTTCTGGTGCATCACGCCAGATGGCGGATGCGGGCTCTGCAGTGGGACCTGAAGTTTCAGTGGGCCCAGCATCAGGGCAACCTATCCGACCATGTCCTGATCTCGGAGGGCACTGCGAGACAGTTGCAGTGGTGGCTTACAGACCGCGATTGGGTCAGGGGCAGATCCCTCTCCCTTCCCCAGCCGGAGCACGTGGTTGTGACGGACGCGTCCCTCCAAGGCTGGGGTGGCCACTTGGGAGAGGCGGAGATCAGAGGCCTCTGGTCTCCGGCGGAGTCCCGGCTCCATATCAACATGTTGGAGCTGCGGGCGATTCGCCTGGCACTGAAGGCATTCCTCCCCTTTGTCAACGGGAGTGTAGTGCAGGTGTTCACGGACAACACCACCGCCATGTGGTACTGCAACAAACAGGGCGGTGTGGGGTCGTGGACCCTTTGCCAAGAGGCTCTGCGCCTCTGGCAATGGCTGGAACGTCAGGGCGTGACTCTGACGGTTCAACACCTGGCAGGTTCTCTGAACGCCAGGGCGGACGAACTCAGCCGTCGGTGCTCGGTGGATCACGAATGGCGTCTGAACTCGGATGTGGCGAGAGGCCTCTTTCAGCAATGGGGAGAGCCTTGGTTAGATCTATTCGCCACAGAAGAGAACGCGCAATGTCATCAGTTCTGCGCGTTGGAGTTTCCAAGACGGCACTCGCTCGGCGACGCCTTTCGGCGCGAGTGGAGTTGCGGTCTGTTGTACGCCTTTCCGCCTATACCACTTCTGCCCAGAGTGCTGAAGAAGATCAGGCGCGACCGGGCCCAAGTTATCCTTGTGGCTCCGGACTGGGCTCGAAGGTACTGGTATCCCGAGCTACTCAGCATGACAGTCGGT
This sequence comes from Lissotriton helveticus, assembly GCF_964261635.1. Taxonomy (NCBI): domain Eukaryota; kingdom Metazoa; phylum Chordata; class Amphibia; order Caudata; family Salamandridae; genus Lissotriton; species Lissotriton helveticus. Next base: position 952,170,197 of record NC_136069.1, read on the forward strand.
CCCTCGATCCGCCTGCCCCTTCAGGAGGACCTTCTGTCGCAGCAGCAGGGGACGGTCCTCCACCCGAACCTGTCCAGTCTCCACCTCCATGCGTGGAGATTGAGCGGCGACAGTTGAGGCCATTTGACTTGCCTCCTGAAGTCTGTGATGTCATTCTGGCAGCCAGGCGTCCCTCCACAAAGTCGGTATACGCCTGCCGGTGGAACAGATTTGTGGCATGGTGCACAGCGAAGGCTGTGGATCCCCTTTCTGCCCCTCTATCTGAGGTTCTCCTCTTCCTCCTTTCCCTTGCCCAGCAGGGCTCTGCTCTGGGCACTATCAAGGGCTATCTTTCTGCCCTTTCCGCCTTCTTGAGGCTACCTGATCAGCCATCTTTGTTCAAGTCCCCTATTGTGTTAAGATTCTTAAAGGGCATCACGCACATGTATCCTCCAGCTCCGTTCGTGATGCCTCAGTGGGACTTGAACCTGGTTTTGACTTTCCTGATGTGCGCTCCCTTTGAGCCCCTTCATTCCTGTCCTCTCCGTCTTCTCACCTTAAAGACGGCCTTCCTGGTAGCCATCACCTCTGCCAGGAGAGTGAGTGAGCTCCAGGCTCTTTCTGTTCAACCTCCTTTCTTGTCTGTTCATCCTGATAAGGTGGTTCTTCGGACCAGACCTTCTTTCCTGCCCAAGGTAGTCTCTGCTTTTCACATTGGGCAGTCCATCACCTTGCCCTCCTTCTTCCCGCCTCCGCATCCTTCAAAGGATGAAGAGCGGCTCCATCGTCTGGACCCAAAACGTGCGCTTTCATTCTATATGGATCGCACACGCCAGTTCCGGGTGGATGACCAACTGTTTGTTGGCTACGTGGGTGAGAAGAAGGGAAGGGCGGTACAGAAACGGACCATCTCTCGGTGGGTCGTCCTGTGCATCAAAGCATGCTACTCTTTGGCTCGGAAGGAGCCTCCTGTTGGGCTGAGGGCCCATTCCACTCGGGCCACGGCGGCTACTACTGCCCTGGGCCGGGGAGTCCCTTTGCAGGACATTTGCCAGGCGGCCACGTGGGCCTCGCTGCACACCTTTGCGAGGCACTACTGCCTGGACAGTCAAGTCCGGAGGGATGGCTTCTTTGGCCGTTCGGTCCTCCAGGACTTTCTGGTGTAGGTTGTATTGGTTCGCAGACCCACCACCGGGGTTGGTATTGCTGGGGTATCTATTCTAAGGTAAGGAATCTAATACTAACCTGTTTCTTTCAGATGAACAAGTTACTTACCTTCGGTAACGATATATCTGTAAGAAACAGTAGTTAGTATTAGATTCCTTACCGCCCCGCCCATCCTCCCCGTTCTGCGAACTGATACCTAGGGTTAGGGACATCCCTTTCAGGGCCCTAGTTTCAAATGGCACC